>NW_019174481.1:3313445-3316182 GCF_002260705.1 Seriola dumerili
TCCCTTACTATACTATGACGTTTTTTGACGTTTTCATGCCTTACTATACTATGACGTTTTTTCACGTTTTTATGCCTTACTATACTATGACATTTTTTCACGTTTTTATGCCTTACTATACTATGACGTTTTTTCACGTTTTTATGCCTTACTATACTATGACATTTTTTCACATTTTTATACCTTACTATACTATGATGTTTTTTCACGTTTTTATGCCTTACTATACTATGACATTTTTTCACGTTTTTATACCTTACTATACTATGAAGTTTTTATGATATTTTACGCCTTGCTATACTGTGACGTTTTTTCATGTTTTTATACCTTACTATACTATGACGTTTTTTCACGTTTTTATGACTTACCATACCATGACGTTTTTTCACGTTTTTATGCCTTATTATACTATAACGTTTTTCACGTTTTAATGCCTTACTATACTATGACATTTTTTCATGTTTTTATACCTTACTATACTATGAAGTTTTTATAATATTTTACGCCTTGCTATACTATGACGTTTTTTCATGTTTTTATACCTTACTATACTATGACGTTTTTTCATGTTTTTATACCTTACTATACTATGACGTTTTTTCATGTTTTTATACCTTACTATACTATGACGTTTTTTCATGTTTTTATACCTTACTATACTATGACGTTTTTTCATGTTTTTATACCTTACTATACTATGACGTTTTTTCATGTTTTTATACCTTACTATACTATGACGTTTTTTCATGTTTTTATACCTTACTATACTATGACGTTTTTTCATGTTTTTATACCTTACTATACTATGACGTTTTTTCATGTTTTTATACCTTACTATACTATGACGTTTTTTCATGTTTTTATACCTTACTATACTATGACGTTTTTTCATGTTTTTATACCTTACTATACTATGACGTTTTTTCATGTTTTTATACCTTACTATACTATGACGTTTTTTCATGTTTTTATACCTTACTATACTATGACGTTTTTTCATGTTTTTATACCTTACTATACTATGACGTTTTTTCATGTTTTTATACCTTACTATACTATGACGTTTTTTCATGTTTTTATACCTTACTATACTATGACGTTTTTTCATGTTTTTATACCTTACTATACTATGACGTTTTTTCATGTTTTTATACCTTACTATACTATGACGTTTTTTCATGTTTTTATACCTTACTATACTATGACGTTTTTTCACGTTTTAATGCCTTACTATACCATGACGTTTTTTCACGTTTTTATGACTTACTGTACTATGACGTTTTTTCACGTTTTAATGCCTTACTATACAATGACGTTTTTTCACGTTTTAATGCCTTACTATACTATGACGATTTTCCACGTTTTTATGACTTACTATACTACGACGTTTTTTCACGTTTTTATGCCTTACTATACAATGACGTTTTTTCACGTTTTAATGCCTTACTATACTATGACGTTTTTTCACGTTTTTATGACTTACTATACTATGACATTTTTTCACGTTTTTATGCCTTACTATACTATGACGTTTTTTCACGTTTCTATGACTTACTATACTATGACATTTTTTCACGTTTTTATACCTTACTATACTATGACGTTTGTTCACGTTTTTATGCCTTACTATACTATGACATTTTTTCATGTTTTTATACCTTACTATACTATGAAGTTTTTATGATATTTTACGCCTTGCTATACTATGACATTTTTTCACGTTTTTATACCTAACTATACTATGATGTTTGTTCACGTTTTTATGACTTACTATACTATAACGTTTTTCACGTTTTAATGCCTTACTATACCATGACGTTTTTTCACGTTTTTATGACTTACTGTACTATGACGTTTTTTCACGTTTTAATGCCTTACTATACAATGACGTTTTTTCACGTTTTAATGCCTTACTATACTGTGACGTTTTTTTACGTTTTTATGCCTGACATTTTTTCATGTTTTATGCCTTACTATACTATGATGTTTTTTCACGTTTTATGCCTAAATGTGCGATGATGTTTTTTCATGTTTTTATGCCTTACTATACTATGACGTTTTTTCACGTTTTAATGCCTTACTATACTATGACATTTTTTCATGTTTTTATTCCTTACTATACTATGACGTTTTTTCTCGTTTTTATGACTTACTATACCATGACGTTTTTTCACGTTTTTATGCCTTATTATACTATAACGTTTTTCACGTTTTAATGCCTTACTATACTATGACGTTTTTTCACGTTTTTATGACTTACTATACTATGACATTTTTTCACGTTTTTATACCTTACTATACTATGACGTTTGTTCACGTTTTTATGACTTACTATACTATGATGTTTTTTCACGTTTTATGCCTAAATGTGCTATGATGTTTTTTCATGTTTTTATTCCTTACTATACTATGACGTTTTTTCACGTTTTTATGCCTTACTATACTATGACATTTTTTCATGTTTTTATACCTTACTATACTATGAAGTTTTTATGATATTTTACGCCTTGCTATACTATGACGTTTTTTCACGTTTTTATACCTAACTATACAATGACGTTTTTTCACGTTTTTATGACTTACTATACTATGACATTTTTTCACGTTTTTATACCTTAGTACACTATGACATTTTTTCATGTTTTTATACCTTACTATACTATGAAGTTTTTATGATATTTTACGCCTTGCTATACTGTGACGTTTTTTCACGTTTTTATACCTAACTATACTATGA
>NW_019174481.1:3316645-3377944 GCF_002260705.1 Seriola dumerili
TTGATGTTTTCATGCCTTACTATACTATGACGTTTTTTCACGTTTTTATACCTTACTATACTATGAAGTTTTTATGATATTTTACGCCTTGCTATACTGTGACGTTTGTTCACGTTTTTATACCTTAGTATACTATGACGTTTTTTCACGTTTTTATGACTTACTATACCATGACATTTTTTCACGTTTTAATGCCTTACTATACAATGACGTTTTTTCACGTTTTAATGCCTTACTATACTATGACGTTTTTTCACGTTTTTATGACTTACTATACTATGACGTTTTTTCACGTTTTATGCCTTAACGTACTATGATGTTTTTCCACGTTTTAATGCCTTACTATACCATGATGTTTTTTCACGTTTTAATGCCTTACTATCCTATGATGTTTTTTCACGTTTTATGCCTTACTATACAATGACGTTTTTTCACGTTTTAATGCCTTACTATACTATGACATTTTTTCACGTTTTTATACCTTGCTATACTATGACGTTTTTTCACGTTTTTATGCCTTACTACACTATGACGTTTTTTGATGTTTTCATGCCTTACTATACTATGACATTTTTTCACGTTTTTATGCCTTACTATACTATGACGTTTTTTCACGTTTTTATGCCTTATTATACTATAACTTTTTTCACGTTTTAATGCCTTACTATACTATGACGTTTTTTCACGTTTTTATGACTTATTATACTATGAAATTTTTTCACGTTTTTATGACTTACTATACTATGACATTTTTTCACGTTTTTATACCTTACTATACTATGACGTTTGTTCACGTTTTAATGCCTTACTATCCTATGACGTTTTTTCACGTTTTTATGCCTTACTATACTATGATGTTTTTTCACGTTTTTATGCCTTACTATACTATGATGTTTTTTCACGTTTTTATGCCTTACTATACTATGATGTTTTTTCACGTTTTTATGCCTTACTATACTATGATGTTTTTTCACGTTTTTATGCCTTACTATACTATGATGTTTTTTCACGTTTTTATGCCTTATTATACTATAACTTTTCTCACGTTTTAATGCCTTACTATACTATGACGTTTTTTCACGTTTTTATGACTTACTATACTATGACATTTTTTCACGTTTTTATACCTTACTATACTATGACGTTTGTTCACGTTTTAATGCCTTACTATACTGTGACATTTTTTTATGTTTTTATGGCTTACTATACTATGATGTTTTTATGCCTTACTGTACTATGATGATTTTTCAAGTTTTTATGCCTTACTGGACAATGATATTTTTGGATGTTTTCATGCCTTACTATAGTATGACGTTTTTTCAAATTTTTATGCCCTAATATAGTATGACATTTTAGACATTTTTATGCCTTACTATAGGATGATGTTTTAATGACATTTTACACTGTGCTATACTGTGACTTTTTTTTCAAATTTTCATTCCCTACTATAGTATGACATTTTTTAGACATTTTATGTCTTACTATATACTGTGTCGTTTTTGGACGTTTTTAATGAAATGTTATGCCTTAATGACATTTTATGCCTTATTATACCATGGCGTTTTGATGACATTTCATGACTTTTTTGCCTTACTATAATATGACTTATTTTATGCCTTACTATACTATGACTTTTTTATGCCTTAATAATAATTTCAAATTAATTTTAAACATACATTTCTATCTTTTATATTTACATATATAATATTAACATATACTGTCAGGCTTTGGGATTGATATACATTCATGTATATGTCTGTAATGCAAACAGATATATCAATGTGTCATTTTTTTTTCCAATTTCTAATAAGTTTCATCTGAGATCTTTAGGCAATACTTTAAATACATTTTACTTCATATGTACATATATTTCACATATGGACATTCAACACATGTACATATATTACATTTGCATAAGGGCATTCCTGAATTTAAATTCAGATCTTATATGTTAATAAACTGTTTGGATCTCTTTGTTTTGGTGGGGTTGTGGGGTTGTTGCGTCACTACCAATGTTGAGCCCAAACCTATGCCCTTGGCACAGATCATTCAGTGGTGTTCATCAGCTGTGACCATTACTCACCTTTTGCTTTTATAATTTCCCTCGCTGTGGATGCTGACTGTTCCATTGCCGTAGGAGACCACACTGTTCTCCGCCCTGAGGTCAGGTGCTGCTCTCTCTGATAAAACAACAGTTGGTGCCTGCTGTGTGCTGCGCACCTCTCCGACATGGTTCACCTGAGACAATGTCAAGAAATTGGAATCAGAATCCTGTAATTTATTGTTGAGATTGGTGGTTTCTGGATGAGGAATTCTGTTTTTCAAAATTGAATTTTTAAATGAGAGAGCAGGTCATTTGATTCTGTTTATATGGAGATACACAAGACAGAAAATCCACAATAATAGAAAATACAAATGAAGTGATCTGTAAATCAGTATTCTCAAACATAATGCCACATTTAACATCACAAGTAAATACTGAGGAGGAGTCAAACACATTATTTATGCTTGAAAGAAAGAACCTTTTCTGGGCAGCAAACTGGAGAGCAAAATGTGCTGAAAACACTCTGATGAGAGAGGCTGCCAGACATGTATGAATGTAGTCACACAGATACAAGGACAGACACACACACACACACACACACACACACACACACACACACACACACACACACACACACACACACACACACACACACACACACATACACAGTAGCCTTGGCCACAGTGTGACACACTGCAGTAAAATGAAAAGCAGCTCTAACATCTATCATCCTCCAGGTTTCCAGGATGATCAGTGTCTCACCTCAAATCCTTTCTTTCAACGACCATCAGAGCCAATTAGTTGGAAGGAAACACACAAAAGCAATTTTCTGAACTGTGTCCAACATGAAATGCATGTTACCAGTGCAGGAGTGTGTGTCTGTATCATCGTGAGCACACTGAGAAAGAATGAGACAGGAGTGAAATCAGTGGAACAAACATTTCTGCTGTTCCATCTTTCTAACCCGTCAGGTAAACAGCAGTGTGCTTATCAAACACAGAATTGAACACCTTAGGTACAACACTACTACACAACTAATGTTACAGCCTTAAACAGTGACAGGAAGTGGGAAAAATGAATATTACATCACAAAAAGAGATGCATAGCCAAAAAAACACCCTTAAAAGATACAGAGTAACTGCATTATGCCTCATGTAATTTACTGCCATACTGTATAATGCATCATTAATGACTTCTAGTCTTCGACCTATTTCTGGATGCGAGTGTAGTCACACAGGATGAGGATCTACTGAGCTGATGCTGAGTGTCTGGAAAAAGCAGCATGTGAAACAGATCTCATGAATGTGCAGTCAGAGGATGATCCACTATGCAAAGAAATTCCCAGAAACTGCAGGGAATCTGATCCGCTGCAGTAGAAAAATGCTGTGACGGGTGCAGCTTTGTCAGATTCAAGTGTTATTAATTGCTGTGCTGTTCAGACCAGTCAGTGTTTTTTACAGTAACACCAAAGCTAAAATTATTCAGAGAGCTGAGAGAAGGAAAGCTGGAGTTTCATGTCTTAACCGTTTTATGGCTGCAGCTAATGACTGTTTTCACTATGGACTAATCCAGTCAATATTTAAAGGAAACATTGAACTGTGTATATATGAGATACAAATATATCACAAATGTGTATCTCAATGTGCTGGATCCCAAAGTGATGTTAAAATTGTCCAGAAAACCCAAAGGTATTCAATTTACAGTGATATGAAAAGGAAAAAAAATAGAAGCAAAGAAGCAAATAGGAAAATGAGTCCATTATGAACTCCTACCATTAATTTTTTTTCCTGCAATCACCAGTTTGACTCAATTCAGCCTTTTTTTTTATGTTTTAAGTTCTGCAACATAAAATGAATCCATATTCCCTCTAAATATTTCTCTGTGTTTTTCCATACCCTCTCTTGAGATATGTATTCTCTTTGGAGGAGCTACACATGTGCCACCTCATCACTTCATGTTTGTAGTCTTAGTTCTGTTATCCTCTTTGACTTTGGTGGAGTTGCTCACGTTGATAAATATGAATTGAGACATGCTATTCAATGCAGGCAACATAGAATTTTCAAAAAATAATGCAGTGTTTGCTTTGAATCCAATTATCCTACATTCTTCTCTCCATTAACACAGTTTCCACTTGTGTTAAATGAAAACGTGGCACAAAACACAGGGAAATTAATTCTTTGCCAGGAGTCTAATCTGCAGCCGCGTGTAGCAGCCCCTTCGCAGACTGAATCATTTAGCGCCACCATGATTCACACAGCAACACAGAGGCAACTCAACCCTTTTTATACATTATACATGCCACATACATTATATATGCCTCCCTGCAAGGCAAGCATCTTCACTGCAATACGGGAGTGCTCCAGAATAGGGCCTGCATCTCGATGAAGCGACACACACACTTGCGGTGACAGGCAGTATGTAGGCCAAGGCCTCGCTGGATAAACTGACTGAATATGTTTCTTCCCTTACCATAATGAGTCATGGTGGACATGATACATTCATAGTACACTGCTACTCTAGTAGATTAATCACCACTAAGTACCACATGGGGCCACCGCTGGGAAGTACAAACAGCACAGCTTTCACAGGGCCCTACAACCAGGAGTACCTGCTAAATGCTGGGCCACTGATGCTCTAGGACAGTGGTTCCAAAACTGGGGGTCCAATTTAAAGTGATAGTTTATTTTGAGCAAAGTTGGATACTTTGTACACCTATATCCATTGACAGAATAACAGCTTGTCAACATTAACATATGTAGTTTAATCATACAACCAAAGATGTTATTTTCCTGTAGAGAAAAGTCATTATTCATGCCGCCACAAGAGGCTGCTCAACAGAAAAATATAAACATGGGTAATCTGAAGCATCTCAACATGGAGCAGTTTGTTTTTAACACAGATTTTCTTTCACTTTGACCCTCTCCCACAGTTTGTGAGGCTGTAATCTGTTGCTATAGTTGTGTTACTTTCCCATTTTCCCCAAATAATTTTTCAGTCCTAAATGATAGTTAATGTAATATACTCTCACAAATGTGTATAAATCGTTATGGCAAATACATATCTGTGATTTACTGTGTGCTGTATGCAACAGTATCTTATCTAAGACAAATCATGACCACATACTTGGATTACAACATTACCACAGTGGTAAAAAAAAAAAAAAAGTTAAGGTCCCCCAGCAACACACAGACCCTAATCTGGATGCTCTGGATGTATGTAGGTATAACTACTACACCACCCTTCATCAAGGATGAAATTGAAAAATTGCCTGATAAATTCAAATATAGAGATGACTGCGAATGTGCTGCACTGCGTTTAGGTGTATTATGCACTTTACTGATGTTTTTGGATAATTATATTGAGAAAAGTGCCAAAAAAGGGTCTGAGAGTCTGCAGCTGTGCTAACAGCTGTCTCTGTGAGGCTACACTTATAGGCACAGTGGTGCTTTGAGCTGAATGCTAATGTGAGCGTGCTAACATGATCACAGTGATAATGTTAACTTGCTGATATTGAGCAGGTATAATGTTTGCCATATTCACAAGTACAGCTGAATCTGATGAGAGTCTGTTAATGACTGTCTTTGTTGAAACGTATGTTACAGTGTTGTGTACAGTTTCAAACCTGTGTGGATCTGTTTGACATGTTTGACATAGGTTGTTATTCATACTTATCATTATTATTACTTATACTGATTATTATATTATTCCTATTTATTATTTTATGTGTATGTTTTATTTCATGTTCTTATTTTCATTTTATTTGGTTTTATTTGGTTTGTAAAGCAGTTTGTAACTTTGTTACAAACTTTTTAGTGCAACATAAATAAAGTTTATTATTATTATTATTATTATTATTATTATTATTATTATTATTATTATTATTATTATTATCATTGTTATTATTATTATTATTACATGGATCTCTGTTCAGATTTCTGATTTTGTAAGCAAATGCTCGACTGAAAAACTGACAACTAAATGATTTTTCAGTGGCTTTCTTAAATTAAATCTCCTACATGAATTTCTATGCTGGTTTCATCGAACAGTGCTTATTTCTTTTATTAGCAACTGTTTCTTCTTTGGTTAAGAGCCAGTGAGTCATTTCCAGCGGACTTGACCATCCTTTATAAACATATATGATTATGACTGTGTACAGGAAATGTGTGTGTGATAATATCTGTTGAAACAAGCTGAAACTTCAGACGTAACCATGAGGTGAATCGCTTTGAAAGAGTCTCCTGACCTTTTTCCTGCAATGCTGCTCACATGGTCTCTGTGCAACTGTTATCACTGGTCAGGTTAATGATCAGTTAGAGTGAAACCTGGGTGTGCCTAAGATAAACACCAACGTTCTCTGCGTCAACAGCAGCAGGTAATGTGAGCTGGTGAAACGGGCACCAGCATGACATGAGAATCGTACTGTGGTGTTTATATCGGCCCTGAGACGTCATACTTGCTGGAAAGCAGAAAAAAACAAACATGAGATTGTAAGCAGTGATGGCGCTCTGGCTTTTGTTTCCTTATCTGCCTGGAAATAATGCAGAAATAAATTCTTCCAAGTCTTTTACCGATGTGTCAGTAGTGTAAACTTTGGGCCAGCTGATTTCCAAGTAAAATTCTCATTAATTAATCCCAAATGACTCATTTACTTACTCACTAGAGCAGCTGATACACAACCATTCCCATCCATCCTCTGTAAGAAATACCACATGAGGAAGTAAATAATGAAGAGACAGTCACAAACCCAGTCCTGCACGTCTTGCCCCTCTGATGGCCTGACCAGCGGCTCATCCCAGTAGATGTTAGCTTTGCCGTGGCGCCAAATCTTGCTGCGGGTCTTGTAGGCGTAGTAAGCAGACAGGGACAGAGCCAGCACCACCATCAGACCCAACACTAACGCTACCGCCTGAGGAAAGAAAGTGAATTATAGATCAGAATGGAGGAGAACACATAAGATTAGAATAAAATAGGATAATCCAGCTAACCTCCTCAGGGTCCATGTAGCAGTAGTGGTGCAGGTATTGATTGTACATGGGGAACCCCCCCGGAAAACCAGCCCCCGCGCTGCCGCTGAGGCTGGGGCTACCCTGGATGTTCTGACACATCATCAGCATGGGGTTGTACAGCATGCTCTGTGAGCTCTGAGACATTGGGTTCACCCCAATCACAAAGATAATGTTGATGATGCCCTAAAAAGAGAGGCAGGTTCAATCACACTATTGATTTGATTTGAGAATTTTCACACAACATTACTGTAACACATCAAGTGTAGCAGATACAATTCATGACCCCACCTCACCAGTCAGTTTTAACCTTAGTCCGCCTTTCTTACCAAGTTAAGGCTGATGTCTGAACTTTAAAGGTCTCATGAAATAGTGCCATTACATCTCTGTGACGTACAGAAGTACAGTAGCAGAGTGATGGGTCAAACAATGTCATACAGTTAAAGAGTTGACAGGATTGGCCGAAAGTTGGGTTTGAGATCAAGTCATTTTGAGTTTTCTGACTGAACCTGAAGTTCATTAACTCATTTCATCGGATCTTTAAAGCAGATATAATCATTATATACTGTATATATATATATATATATGTATATGTGTGAAAGGGTTCACTTGTAGTGATGAACTCACACAGAATTATCATCTGAGTCTGCAGATCTCCTCAGCTCCACAGTGTTTTATCTTTCAGCTCTTTGTTTTGGTTTTACAACCCACAACTTTACAGTTGAGTCATTTTCAGCTGCAGCAGGCAGCTGTTTTCAGTGAGAAGCTCTGGAAATCAACTATACGCTGCCTGTCCAGCACCAGAGAAACAGTCATTCAGCGACTAGCTAATGAACATAGCGGCGCATTAAGCAGCTCATGAGTCAGAAGGAGCCTCTGAGGGTTGGTGGAAACCAAACGCTAAATGGAGAGTGAATGTTGGACTTACATTCATCAGAAGACCGGGAACACCATTCCACATGAATATTAATGTCGCTCGGTATGAGCTGAAAGTGTAAATAGGCAACTGTTTGTGAACAAGTTTGCTATGTCAGTGTTGTGTTCACAGCTTGTTTCTGCTGCTCACCCGTGGCCAAAAAAGTAGTTTTGTAGGTTTAAAGCTCTTAACACTTTATGAAATGACTTCCTCACTGGAACTGCTTGATCTTACAATCGACTGCAGACTCTATGCAGCTTTTAGTCCACGTCAGTTTTGGTTTGCTGGTCTGTATAGTTGATTCAGAACAGCTTTTTGAGTCTTATTTACCAGAGTCACAGTTTTCTATTATAATCATACAAAGCAAAACAGTCATGCACAGTGAAATTCATTATAGAGGGGGCAGAGATTGGACTCAATAGAACAGAATGCAATGGTGTTTTGAGTAAAGAATAAGACTCTAGAAACTAGAAACACTGGAAACACCTTACCTCTCTTCCTCTCATTACTAAGTATTACACTAGAATTATTTCCATCTACATGAACAACCTGAGTGCTGTTGAAAGTCGTTCTGGTAAGTGGTGGAAATTGTTATTTTACTGATGATAGTGTAAGACTATCTGAATGGAGACTTTCACATGTATGCCGTATGAGGCAGACTCACCTGAAGCACAGCTAAGATGATATTACAGATGAACACAGTCAGGTAAAACCTGCATCCCCTCATCATCCGGGAACGTGAGAAACTCCCCACCAGGAAGCCCAGTGAAACCAAAAAGTTGATGGCTGCCATGGAGATCATAGCTGACTTGGCAGACTGTGGCGTCATGTAGGAGCTGCCATAGCCGTAGCTGCCTCCATAATATCCTGACCCCGTCCCTGCGACACTCCCTGTGGCCCCTACACCGTAACCACCGTACCCAAATCCGTTCATGTCCCACACCAAGGTTGAAGCCACGCAAGCGAAGATGAGGAAACACATGAGCACAGTGGTTCCCTGGAAAACCTTGACAAAACCAGGAGGAGAGAACCAGCGGTAGAAGTGTTGAGGCTTCTCCTCCACGTAGTAGGAGTCTGGAGGGACATTGTAGGTGTAGGGGACATACTGGCTCTGAGGGGAATGGACGCTCCTCGGCGGATAGAAGCTTTGGGAGGTGGTGCTGTAAGGCGGGCTGTACACAGGGGGGCTATCATACATGGTGGACGTTACTGCAGTTTCACCTGGAAGAGGAAGAAATGATATATTATATTAATTCATGGTAAAAGCAGTATCCTTGTTACATGCTGTAATATCACCATATCACTTAATATTGGCATTTACAAAGTGCCAAATGTGTTTTCTCAATGTTCTCAAAATTCAGATGTGACAAAGACTTTTGATACAAGTTTATTCTCTCGGGTTAAACCCCTTGAGATGAATCATCTCGTTTTCGAGGGCGTCCTAACATACAATACAAATAAACATGAAAACACAAGAAAACAACCAACAATTCAACAAACACACAACAGTTAAAACAATAAATACACAAACATCAAAATAGGGGGGGGGGGGAATTTTGTCAATTTGATGTAAGTCAGTTTTAGTTTTGAGCCTCTCTGCCCTTCGTTCACCTCAGCCCGTCTCTGAACCCTCTGTCCAGTATCGCTGACCCACACTTCATCACTCCAGAGGAACTCAACCCAACAGGCTTCAATAATTCAGACAGACAGCAGATAAGAGGCGAGCTGGGGCAGCCATGCGTGGTGTTTACTGCAGGGGAGAACCAGAGAAGCCCCCCCCCCCCCTTGCTGCATCTACAGTGTGTTTCCTGTGTGCACATGCTGAGTGTCAGCCCACTGAGGGAGAGCACTGGGAAGCTACAAATGAAGCCCAGTCAGGCGTGGAAGAGCTGTTTGTACCTTTGATCAACTACATACTTTAATTTAACTTAGCAATGTTTTTTTTTTTTATGTATGCTCACTCTCTCGGTTTGTTCATATTTTTTTTATATGTGAAAACAAACTGAGAATAAACTTTAAAATTTAGCTGCTGCCCTCTTTCCACCCAAAGTGTAAGATCTGACCACTTTATTTGAAAATGGCCATAAACGTGTAAGTCCTTTCTTCTTGCTTTTAAACTCCATTGTTGTTGCTTGAAAGTCTCTAAACAGTCAACAGGTCAGACAAGTGAACACATATGATAGCAAACACTCCAAAATCAATCCATAAGAACATATAAAACAACTTACTCAGACACTATAGAAAACGTCTACTCCAGCTCAGCCGCCTCACACCGCCTCATTCACGAGTCTCCTCTTTAACAGTCCTCGCATTCCACGTCATCGACGGTCGTAAACTTTGTCATTTTCTATGTTGGATACCTTCTCCTGAAAAAAAAAAAAACCCGTAAATGAAAGGCACGGAGCCGCCTGACTCACCGTGGACCCTGCGGAGTGGCCGAGTGTCTCAGCAGGGACACAGTTCACCTGCTGCTCACCTGCTGCTCCACATGCTCTGATAGACGCTTTATAGGCTGCAGGCGACAGCCAGGTTCAAATTCAAGAGCAAAGTCTACATAATAAATATACATCAGATGGGGAGGTGCAGTCCACCTACACACAGTGCCACAGACTGGAACTATTTATCATTAATGTATAATAGGATATGTAAATGATGATCTATAGTTTCATGGTATAGTCTACACCATCAACCCTCAAAATGTCCAACAGCAACAACAATAAAAATACTAATATTTGTATATAAGCAGCTGCATACACACATTAAATGCAGTCAGAACTGAAACAATCAGCTGATTAACTGATTGGTGGATCATCAGAAAATTACTATGTAAAATAAATTCATCAATCATTCAAGTTATTTTTCAAGCAAAAACTGATTAAAAACTGATTAACTTGAAGATGTCACCTGATGAACATTTTATAGACCTTAACTGAGAAAATCATTTGCAGATGAAAATTATCTTAAATTGCAATCCTGATGCACGGACAGATTATAGTAAGGAAAATAACAATACAAAATAGGTATAAGTTAAACCAAACCTGTCAACGTAGGACCAAAAACAATTTGTCAAAAGAAAGAAAGGCAGCAAAAAATGGCAGTGAAAATAATAAACAGTGTACAATGAATGTAAATAAAAAGCAACTTTATTGTACAAACTATTTCACAACTCAAGTTTTCGTAAAAAAAAGGGAAAAAATACAATCATTGGCAGAGTTAACATTTTAAAGTTTACACTGAATCAACAAAGGCAACAGCTGATTTGTTCTGACTGCTCAGATGTTTCTGTGTGGTCTTCATGTCTGACTATTTGCCACGGTCTCCAGGTCAAATGTTCGGATTCTGTTTTTGATGTGGCTTAATTTGGCCTTCAAGTAGTCGCAGCGTTCCTTTTTCTCCAGAAAGCCAGGCGCCTGTAAATCACAGACAGATTAGCGGCTGCAAACTCTGTTACATAAATCTGTCTTTTCTAATTCTCTGTCTCTTTCTCTCTGCTCACTGTTGTCTGGCCTGATTCAGTCTGTAATGATGCTGCGTTAAATGAGAATTTCCAGAGTTGCCCACATTTCATGATGGAAACAGTATTATTTGAATCAGTGGACAGATTTATTGAAAAAAAAAATTACCTAGTTGTTTACACAAAAGTAGCAAATCTAATACATCTGAGTTAACCATCATGAAGCAGAAAGGAAGGGCAGACTAAGCCCTCACTTTTTAACAAACTCCATCACTTACACTCTTTTTCTGCTGATACGTCTTCAATATGCTTTGAATCCTCTGATGATCCTGAAGGAAAAACACACAGAATGATCCAAGTGGTTTGGACAGATTGTGACATAAAACATACACCAGTCTGCAGCATAATTGCATCATGTAGAAACAAAAATATATAATCAGAGATCATGTATCTGGACAATCTGGAGACAAGTCCTTTTGATGTGAAATTATTTCCTGGAAGCAGGGCACAGAAGTGGTTCATTAAGATAAATAAAGTTTCCTATATACCCATCTCACCACCTGGCTTTTTCCATCTCTGACGAGTCGTGCCATCATGGCGTCCAGCTCCCTGAACTTATTGAGGGTGGTGCTGATGTCTCGGTGAAGGTCTTTGTATTCCTGATACTGGTCGTTGAAAACAGCTTTGTACTTTTCTCGTTCTTCCACACATCCGATCTCTGGATACTTCCTGCAGAGAGAAGTGACACGACAAACTGATTCTTCTGTTTGTAACTCTATGGAGTCGTCAGACAGTCAAGTATGATCATGTGCGGCGTGTACACTGTGACTAATGTTGACAGAGAAATCTTCCTGAACATGCATCGTTTAAATGTTCACTCACTTGATGTAGTCCGGGACGATGTGAGCTTTGGGAATGTATTCAGATGCCGTGTCTCTCCTCACACTGACTGGGTTCTCAGGGACGAGTGCATGTGGCCTGATGTAATCTTTACTCCGAGATTTGTCCATCTCATCCATGAAGGATATGCGTTTGTTTTTGCGGGGGGCGAGTGGGATGGACTGGTGGAACTCCTCCTGAGGCTAAAGGTCAAAGAGAAAGAGTTTTATTCAGAATATATGAACCAATATGTGTGTGGGTCAGTGTCATCATTACAGGAAGCTAATTTTAGGTTAAACTAAGCGTCAGAGAAATTAAAAAAAAGAAAAAAACTGCCTCATTCTTTTGCTTTGACAAGCTAAACCTCTGAAGCTGCATTTCCTCGGCCGGGAGGAGGAATTATTATGTTCACTCGTGGCCTCTCACCCTTTCTTATTTGACATCAAATATATTAGCTGACCGTGCTGTTTCTCACCCATAGGTGGTGGCTGTGATGCCTGATAACATGGACTCTATTTGCAGACAGTAACAAGCTGTAGAGGGGAACAATCATAAAAACCCCTGGAAAATAACAACAATACTCCGTCAGTTTTATGTGCTGAGTTCAGTAAGCAAAAACATGCATAATTCTTTTGTTACACCGGTAGACACAGCTTTCTTCCTGCAGCTTGCACAACAAGAAACAGCCTGTCTAAGCTAATGCTTTAAAATAGTGTATTGGATGTGTACAGGTTTTCTTATTTGGCATAATGTGCTAATTAAATTGGATCTGATGCCAGTGGCCACTGCCATATGGTTCACACTGTTAGCTATTTGTTCTGAGCTATGCTAGTGGTTCAGGGCATATCAGTGTTAAAGGCAAACATCTCCCTGCAGATACCGGAGATAACAGAGATACCAGCATTTACATGTGCAACTTTGTTCCTCATAATTCAGTATCTGTACAAAACTGTGACACCTTTTAATGCTACGCCTGTTTGATGGTATTAGCCATGGTTCCTTTGACAAATGTTTTTAAAATGATTATAACAGCCACACTGAGAAAGCATCACACACGGAAGAAGAACAAGGAAGTGTGTTTCACCTTTAACTTAGCTATCTGTGTCACATTTATACAGAGAGGACTACATGGTCAATAAAGTCACGAAAAACACCAAGGCTGCAGCTTTGGGATGAATCCTGGCATCTGTGGCATCAACCAGCAGAAAAGGCTGACATATCAATACTGACAGCCAGAATGCTCACTGCAGATTGTCTTGACTGACTTTAAATTTCATTGGATTTGGTCTGCCACTGTTGTTTTAGGGCTGTCGCTGGCACATTTGCAATCAATAATAGTATCCCTTACTGTTGCCTACAATAAATGAGGCGTTTGATGTGACATAAATACTTAAAAATAGCCCTCGATAGATGACAAACACGGGGCAGAGTGATGTCCAAACGTCAGTCAGACAGCCTCCTGTCTCACATCTAAAGGCAAGCAACAAAGAGAGTAAAAAGAGCCGCACAAGAAAAGGAATAATTACAGAAGCCGCGGGAAAAACCTGTCACAGTGAACTTTATGTTTTTTTTACAGGCCTTGTAAAGCCAATTGAACCGCACTTCTTTAATACTGTATTCAAGAGGAGCACTTCCCATATCAGCATTATTTCCCTCCCACTTTGAATTTAGAAGTGATGAGTTTGTCTTTCATCTAAAATTTCCACAGTGTTTATGAACTGTACCTTGTTCTCAAAGTACTCCCTCTCCCTCCGTGCGGCCTCATGCCTCCACATCTTCAGACATACCAGGAAGCTTCCGAGATACATCGTCATGTTGATGAAGATGAAAGCCGTTCCCGCCATCTGGCCCCCATCGACGCGACACAGGTTGGCCAAGATGGGGTTAATGCCTATTGTCGTGTAGCACAGCCCCCCACGGTTCAAGTCATTCAGGTACACTATCCCTGCTGCCATGAAGAGCAGGAACAGCGCCACGTTAATGAAGGCCTCCGTCAGGGGCCACCAGGGGGAGTCGAGGAGGATGGTGCGATAATACATAGTCATTCCTATCACCAGGAGACAGAAGGTAATGATCCAGGAGACTCCAGCCACAGCCAGAATGAAGGGAGTCATGGGACCCCTGTAGCTGTATCCTGACACACCAAGCCCATTGTTGTACGCACCGTTATAGAGTCCGTAGCTGTTGGACCACTCACTGTCTTTCTGGATGTAGGCAATGACACAGGCAAGGACCATGCCCCCAAACAGGAGCTCAAGTCCGGCAAGCAGTCTGAGCAGGCCTGGCCAGGATTTCAAATAAGAGTACTTCTGATTATAGACCTCCAGCTTCTCAGCGTAGTACTCTGCAGGGTGGATGCTGGAGAGTAGAGATTCCTCTCCTGGGCCTCGACGAAACAACTCATCAGTGGGGCTGTCCCTTAACAAAGGCTTATGGGAGCTCTGTGTGGAGTTGCTCAGTGAGTCTCCCAAACTCTTGCGCTCAATCAGGGGACTTACAGGAGGGCTCACCCTGGTCCCATTGGGAAGGATCTGGATCCTAGTGGTGCTGGGTTCAGAGTCATTAAAGCTGTCACTCTCCCTTGTCCATTTATGGATGATGCCCCCCCATGATTGAGGGATGAGGGATTTCAGTCTGTCTTTCATGCTCCCTTTTTTGTCAGCATCCTCCCTTTCTGCGTATGGTGGAGTGCTGGATGTGCGGCCTGTGGAGTTTTCATCATCATCCGTGATATTATCTGGTGTGGGTGTGTGAGTAACCCACACAGGCACTGGTGGATCACTAATGGAGTTCCTCTTGCTGGAGGAGGACCCGACCACACTCTCAGGCTCTTGTCTCTTGAATTTCCTGCTCCAGCTTTTCATGCTGCGTGCCGATTTTAGTAATTCATTGAGAAAGAAGCAATCACAGAATCCTTATGAGACATGGAGTGGGAGAAAGAAAGATAATTTATTTGTTTTGAATAGGAAGCATGCACGGATATACTGTATATCATAATAATATGGTCTGAAATCTATAATTCACACACCTGAACATCAGACACTTTCATGTCATTCTTTATAACAAATCTATCTTTCTCATATGATTCAAATCACATAACTGTATATGTCAGCTATATGAACTTTAACCTCTCATTTTCTATATAAACTGAAACATGAATGATTTTACTTGCTTCTCTAAGATCAGAATAAGATGAAATAATTTAAACAATCTCCTTTCTGACAGTGTAAACCTAAAGGGCCACGTCACAAATGCAGGTTGCGCACTTGTACTGTCCATTTTCGATAGATTCTTTCTGTCATTCCAGGTGGATTTTCTGTCATTTATGAATGGTATGAAAATAGTTAGCTAACACTTTTAGCTGGCATTAAGTGTTTTTGTTTTTGGCCCCTTGGGGGCAGCAGAAACAAGATGGCACAAACAACAATGACACAAGTAGATAAGGGAAACTAGTTAGCAAACAGTTGCCTATTTACAATCCAGCAGATACAGAACAACATTTAATTAGAAGAGTGTGTGTGTGTTTGTGTCCGCCTTATCAGTGGAAGTCCAATATTCAATCGCTTTTTATCTTTGTTTCAGTTTCCAATCAGGGGTCTGACTCTTTTAACTGATAAATTCAGCAGATTGGGAAAGACACTAAAATGCTGCAAAGAGCTGAGAGAAACTGTGGAGCTGGGAAATTATTATCTTTGGGGTTGTTACTACAAGAAATCCCTTTGACATACTTGTAGATATTGGATCCATTGTTGAAATAACAATATTGTCATTAATTTTTTTTTTTTACAATCTTACACTATTATTACACAGCAAAGCAGTTTAAGTGCAGGTTGATTTAGTCACTCACTAATATAAAGTGAATGACAAACAATAATCCATACTTGGAATTCATTACGACGGACTATCCAACTCAAACAAGTTTTAAGAGTCGGCCAAAAGGTTTTCATATTGAATGGAAATAAAGGGAAAATGATTGATGCCCTGATGGTAGAAAAAAGTAAAGGTTTCTAAAACACACCTGCACTGTTTGTAACACTGCAATGTAACGCCTGGTGTGTGTGATTTGTGGCACACGGACCAAAACAATGCGAAACCACTGCAGTGATCCTTTAAACACGCTGTTCACAGTGTGTGGAGCAGCATCAGAAATATGTCAGGCTCTCTGCCACAGAAAAACACCTCACAGTGGGACCACTGCATGACTACAGTACAACTCAGACTCAGACTAATAACAGAGGAGTTTAAGCTGAGCCGTGACTCACAGGAAGCTGCTGCTCAAGCTCGTAATACACAGCAACAGTCATGACACTGTCACGGCAAATCAAAGTGGAAACACATTAATAACAAACAGAATATTTGTTTTGAGGACAGTCAGAAAAACCCTCAAAACTCAACAGCTTTCCTTACCTGTTTGACCCCGGCTTTTCCAGGTGGATGTCAGTCTCTCACAGGACTTTCAGTGATTGTTTTTAAGGGAACAGGAACTGACACCTACTGTAAAATGGCCGCTGTGTCCACCAGGCCCACTCAGCTCACCCTCCTCAGTCTCTCAGGTGACTCACTCCTGGTGCTGGGTGCTCACTTGCACACACGCAGGGCGATTGGCCAGTGTGTGTGTGGAGAGGGGGGAGTTAGAGCTTAAACATTAAACCTGAACCGCCCCTGTGCTGCTGCTGACTGGCACTACTAGGTTAATCTGTGGGGGCGAGACAGAGAGAGAGAGAGGTGAAACTGTTGACATTCATAAAACGGAGGGGAGGAGGTGGTGCGCTAACCTGAAATGATGCACAACAGGTGCTTTAAAAGGGCCTGGGCGGCCTTTTAGGATTCAAATTATTGGAACTTTATTGTTAAGAAATGGGTAAAAGGTGCATAAGCCACTCATTAATACTGCTTCAGAGACTCTTGTGTACATATACCAGTCCAGCATTGTCTAGCGATACTTAAAGTATTAAGGATATCACTTTAGAAAATCAAACACATCCAGGAGATTACACTTATTTTTAGAGACAAGCATG
Organism: Seriola dumerili; assembly: GCF_002260705.1. NCBI lineage: Eukaryota > Metazoa > Chordata > Actinopteri > Carangiformes > Carangidae > Seriola > Seriola dumerili. The sequence goes on from NW_019174481.1 coordinate 3,333,960, forward strand.
TGTTTGATATCAGCTCTACATGATCAATTACATCTCATATCTACGATCTGTGAAATACTGCTTTATCATCACGTCATTTATGAATAATTCATTCTCATCTCAGCTGTGTCATATTGTTTCGTAGACACAGAGGGAGCTGGAGTGTTTGGCACTAGAGGGCAGCAAGCTCCTGTGCTTCTCATTGACAGCTCATGGCCACCTCTCTCTCTCTCTCTTTCTCTCTCTCTCTCTCTCTCTCTTTCTTTCTCTCTCTCTCTCTCTCCCTGAGTTCGGTGTGTCTCTTTATCCCATTCATGGTCTTTCTCTTTCCCACTTTCTGTACCTTTTCTCTTTTGCATTGTTTTCATTTCTGTGAACATCAACTAAAATCTGCGCCCTTATATGTTTTTACCATGCGTCTTCAGTTACGTGAGAAGAATAGCATAAAAAAAGAAACTAAATGAATATAACACATTCTAATATTGAGATATTATAATGTCTCCAGGGAGCAGACCCAGTCTTACTGCAGCACTTTCCCCTCAGCGGTGACACCTGAGCTCAGATTTAACCCTCCACATCTGACTCCAGGAATTGTTCCTGCTGTATAATGTGACGTCACTCTGTGCCAGCGATACTTCCAGAGCAGCGCTGATTTTCATGTAGAGAAAGCTCGGGGCAAGGACATCTGTAGTGCCCCACCACCACCACCACCACCACCACCATTACCATCACCCTCACCCTCACCCTTTTCTTTCCACTCCCACACGCACACACACACACACACACACACACACTCTGCAGTACTCATAGCCAATTCAGTACGGTAAACACATAATGCAACCCACTCTCTCAAGTGAGTAGTGAGTCCCACAAGTGGCCTTGGCCCGGGGCTACTTCATCTGGTGCTGCCGTGCATGTCCCCTACTGCCAGCACAGGTGCCTGCTCAGCTGCACATAATATGTGGAACAATGCAAAAGTCATGTAAAGGGACATATACCGTGTATATATAAAGCAAAAGCCTAATGCTGCACGTAAAACAGTTACATAAATGAGCATGAATACAGGTCTCGCTGTTCAACGTAACAAGTTGAGTGTTTGAATTAAATTATGAATTGAATGTTTAAATTCATTTAAAATATCTGATTAGAATATTGTTTGTACACTTGTTATCAAATACAGGCCTATTGTCATATAAGACATGGGACAGCATGTGTGCGTAATGCAAATATTAAATTGATAGTTAGACGTTTGTTTACTCTCTTGAGGGTTATATGAGAAGACTGATACCACTCTCATGTCTGAAGGGTAAATATGAGGCTAATGCTTAGTTTAGCATTTACACTGTTTTATTTTTGATAACACCATATGCGGCGTTATGGCAAGAGAGCCTATAAATACCTTTCAAAGGTGACACTCACATCAATCAATAACCTGACTTTGTCCCATAAAATGGAGATGTAGTTGATCATCAACAGACGAGACATTGATGAGTGACACCATTCTTCATCTCAGGTATCAATGTCTGTATAGAGAAAGTTAATCTGTGTAACTGATAAAAAACTGTACTTGATGTCATCATACATCTGAATTTCTCGCCTTGCCTGAAATTATTCTGTCAAGTGGAGGACACATGTATACGTCATGTGTGTGTATGGGAGTGCACACATACACACACTTTCATGCTTGACGTCCTGACACATGGCTTGAGGGCTCCGTAAAGGGCTTTTTATTTATTTATTTATTTTTATTCCTCTGTAGCTAAATGAAGCAGGGAAGCTGCGGCAGCCTCCAACAGACAACCTCATTTGTATCAGTTCACTCGGCCTCAGATCTCTCAGAGAGAGAAATGGACAGCAGAGGAAGAGACACAGATAGACAGGGATAGAAAGATAGAAAGAGAAAGAGAGAAATGATGGATGCAGCAATAAATGACACTCAAAAAAACATTTGATGGAATGAAAAGGCCCTTCACGCCCACGACCACTACAGCACCGTGCATTAAAAAAAAAAAAGGCCAAAAACCAAGATCAATACTCCTATTCTCTCTGATTTCCCAAAGTGTATGCGAAACCACGTCAGCTGAAAGTGATAGGGAGGGCATTAAGCATAATGCAGCTGCTAGCTATTAGCTCCCAGGGCAGACAGGGAGAAAAGTGGGGCCTGTAATAAATTCAATAAATGACTTCCCCTGCCTGCCGCAAGCTGTCCCCGAAGAACCTTTTCACACTGGGGACACGATCCTCAACACCCTGCAAGCTGATCCCTCCCCCTGTCCTTCCCCAGTCTGAGGGTCATTTTCAGTCCTCATGGCAACCTGCTTCCTTCTCTTGCCTCTTTTCTCACCATGGGCTGATCTTGAGTACCCTCTACGGGAGATCCCTGGTAATTTGATGCCTCTTTTCTTTTCTCGCCTTTTTCGCTTAAACACAAGAGTAAGTTGTGGCTGGATGAATGAACTGTGCTCATTAAGAGACTGACATTGTTACAGAGGGAATAATGGAAGGCTTACCTGCTCAGCAGATTATTTTAACTGGGTATCTGTAACTAATCTTGGTGCTGTTTTCCCTTTTTTTTTTCTTTTGCTTTCTTGAACTATGCAACAAGGTTTTGATCTGTTAGTGTATGTTCGAAATCACAGGTGATCTTTATCATACTACAGGATAAAAACAATATTTAATTTTAATGATCCTGCACCCGTGGGAGTGAGGAGCAGCAGAGGAGCTGTGCCCTGTGTTTCCACTGCTGCATGTCTTTGGGGTTGTGTAGCAACAACTACAGGGTGACTGACTCTGCCACTCTTGCGGGATATCGGTCTGCTGCCAAGTCCCTCCTGGTTTGGCTGTAATTAACCAGGCTGAGCCTTGTTTGTGCTTGTGGACATGAATAGTAGCTTGTTATTTGACCATTAATGGCTGTGTGTGTGTGTGTGTGTGTGTGTACAGCCCATAGTTCACCTTGGAACAGCGCCCCAGCAGCTGTGTGTCCTCTGGAGCGGTGTTTATGTGTACATCAATACATCCTCCTGTAATCACGTTTTAGGACATTCCTGCCTCACCTCCTTTACAGGAAGAGACATGTGATGTCTGTATCTGTCAACACGTGTGCCAACCCACATTTTTAAGAGTCACAATTGGCTTTAGACTGCTGCCATTTCTCTTTTCCTTCGAGTGGACGTTGTGTGAAAAAGTTTCAGATTGGGTCGACACGCATGATAGGAGTTTAGATTGTAATTTTGTTGATTTAATGGAAAATAAAACATGAGAAATTATTTCAAATTCAATTTGTCTACAGCTGCCAAAAGAAAGAAGAAGAAGAAGAGTGATGATCATAGCTGAAGATAGTCTTTAATGATTTCACCTTGGTGTCTCTCCTTGCTAGGACAAAAGTTCACCTGCAAAATGAAGGAACAGCGAACAGTATACAGAGAATATGTTAAACCCATTTGCCATCCATTAAAAGTTGATTTATTCCAGTGCTACTACGTACATTATGCATCATGTGGCAGTGTACACAGAACAATGATTGGGTTACATTTCTTCACTTTTTGGGGTTTTTCACTCTGTTATTGTTCAGTAGAAGTGTGTTCTGATGCCTGCTCTATGAGGAAAGCCTACTTTTTCTGGATAATAAAAGACTCTGGGATGCGTTTATCACCTATCTACCATCATCAGAATAACATCATGAATGTCCCTCACTTCACTACAAAATACTGTGTATTTTTTTTTTCATATTTTCTAGTGGAGAAAATTGGGTCACTATTAAATATTGGAATGGTGTTTTGGCAGGTCTTTGTTGATGACAGGATAAGGACTGAAGAAAACAAACTTTTACAACTGGATAAAAAACAATAGACCCTGATCATACCTCCATCAGCAGAAGAAAAAAAACAAAACAGTGAAATCGATAGAAATGCTAGAATTTCAAACCCTTCATATCCTGTCTAGTACATCTACTGCATACCTGAACATGCTGTGCATTGCACCCAGCTACCTTCACCCCTGCAGTTCACCATTTGTCCCGTTTACGTGGCGACATCTACAATGAGGTCATATTTACAGGACACCCACTCTGGCTGTTCACAACCCCCCTGAGGCAAAACAGACGTCTGTCAGTAAATGAGCTATGGCTCTCATCTGTCTCTTTTTTTAGTCTACTCTTTCCTGCTGCCTGATGAAGGATGAAGTCCTTAACACCAGCACCGTTACCTCTCTCTGGGGAAGACACTCCAGCATCTGTGATCCTTCCTGGTGTAACTGAATAGTACACCCTGAGTGCAACATGGAACATGACCTGGGGGTTCCCCTGCTTCTTCCTTTCTTTCTCTGTTTTTTTTTTTTTTTTTTTTTTTTTTTTTTCATTTGAACCAATCAAAGGTCTTTGCTGCAGGCCATTGGAAAGCCTCTTTGTGTGCGGGGACTGATGTTCTTAATGATGACAGATGACAAATGCGAGGCTAAAGCTCTGATGTAATGAAGAGGTGGAAACCTTAGATACGAACAGGCAGGTGAGGTCGTAATCAAGCAGATAGTCTTCCATTAGCCATCCTGACTCATTGGATGACACTGATTGAAACAGAGACTGTAATGGCATGATAGATCCCCTCATACTGAAGGAGTGGAGTGTAGCACTGTACGAGAAGTGGCGAGAGGTGGGGGCAGTAAAGAGTCATGCTTCATCAACTCAAGTTGAAAGGAAAAAAGCTAATATTCATGCTTGATTAAGTTCCACTTGTAGCAAACTCGGTATGTTCTTAAATGAAGTGCTCTCTGGCCTGTCCAGAACCTGTGTGAGAGTGGGCTCGCTCTCTGTCTCACAGGATTTGACCCGGCTCAGCCCAAAGCAGCTCGTAAATAATTAAGATCCAAGAAATAATAATGCTCCTTTTCGTGTGTTAGCTTAAGGGGCCATAAATGATGAGGATTTTTAGCACTAACATCCTTTTGAGACGATCTACCATTCAAACTACTTTAGGACAGCATGCTAGCCCGCTAACCCGCTGACTTCCTGATCTGCTTTCATATGTGCTTTTGAAAAAACACTTTAAAAAACCTAATTATTTCTTTTCAGATCAGAAATTTTCTACTCATTAGAACTCTATGATGCATCATACTTCATGCCTTTGACATTTTAAATTTTCTACTTTCTCCCTTGTCACAGTGAATGTGTTTGAGTGCTATTTAGAAACACGCCTGATATTGGCCTGATATTGTAATTTTCAAGGAATGGTTTGATATTTTGAGGAGCGTGACGTCACTCTCACATGTATACAGTAAATATGAAGCCAATGCTAGTAGCCAGCTAGCTTAGCTTAGCATAAAGACAAAAAAACTCACTACAGACTTTTCATGACTATGTTTGTTTAATACGTACAAAAACTGTAGGGTGTGGAGAAGTTGTGGTTTTATGGGGGGACTATTTCCCACGATATTGTCACCATGAAGTGACTGCATTATTTACATTTCAGTTTTTGTACGGATTAAACAAACAATATATAATGTGTTAATTTTGGACAGAGCCAGCTAGCCGTTTCTCTGTTTCCAGTCTGTATGCTAAGATAAGCTAACCGGCTGTGTGCAGTAGCTTCATATTTACCCTACAGATATGACAGTGATATCCATCTTAAGTGTTGTGCAAGTTCACACTTCACAGGAACTCGCTCAAAGTTCAGTTCACACAGATTCAATGAGCGTTACAAGATAAGAAAAACAAAGTGAGTGCATGTTTAACCACTTAGAGAATGTGTCATAAAGCAGGACAACTCAACACATATTTCCATTGCATCTACAGTATACCTTTACTGCACCTCTTTTTTTTCACTTTCTGCATTATGTAAAAATGTATATAGAGCTAAATTACATTTGTAAACTTATCTGTTTTGAGTTGTCCTGCTTTATGACACTTTGTTAATGTGGTAAAACATATACTGGCTTCAGCAGCACCAGTATAAATCCATTGGTGCCACCGTAAAACACAATTCTTCTTCTGATGTTTTTGGTGATTGCCAAACTGCTTTTAGGTGCATTACCGCTACCTTCTGATGCTTTCTCCAAAAACATTTAGCATGTTCATGCACAACACTGTCAATCTTCTCATATAACACTCAGACAGAAAGTAAATGGGCAGAAGTCCCAAAAATGTCAAACTATTCCTTTAAACTTGCTGAGGGAACAATTCACTGTCCTGTAACCATCAAAGTTTCTTCAGCACTTTTATTTGTATCCTTCCAGGATTCTACTGTTATATCGATTTTCTTCACCTCATATTTTAAACAGGGAATGCATTACAGAATCACATTACCGCAACTCTCTAGGTTCTGCAACTCTAAAAACTCTAGGTATCCTAGTTTAAAAAAAAGAAGAAGAAATTTTAGTAGAAAATAACAAAAGAAAAAAAGGCAACAAACAAACAAAAGTAAACATAATAAAATCAAAATCAAGAAAATCATCAAGCCATCCGAGGAAGATTGTGTTCCATTGTCATTTTTGCACAGAACCATGCAAAGGGGCAAGGTCAGTTTCTCAGTTCAACCAGTGATGTGTGCCTGTGTGGCCGTATATACCAGCAGACCTCAAGCCATGCCATTATCTGAAGACCACAGGAAGCTCTAATTGGTGGTGGTGAGAAAGGTAGACTACTACATATTTCATTGTTGTGTGTATGAGTGTGCAGCATTGAGCTAAAAGTGAACTCGTTCTCTGACAAACACACTGACAAATATTCTGTCTCACTTTCGCTTACTCTCTCAACATTTTTCGTTTCTCACGGTGTTAGTAGAAAGAGAAAAAAAAAAGGTTTTCAAAACATTTAGAGTTGCTGTGTAATGGAGGCAATGTTATGCATTACATTAAGACATTTTCTTTAAATTTTTGGAGAGGAATGTATCTGAAAAAGGAATGCAATGCTGTATTCAGACTGTTAACATCGTAAAAAAGCTCTGAAATTAGTAATTAAATAACCCTCTACTATTTATACATTCAGGCACTGAAAAATCACATGTCAATATGTAACTAAAAAAGATAGTCGCTCTCATTTTTCCCTTGGTAAGAACAAGGAAGCTGAAACCTTGAAGTTGGCAATTGTGTAAATTTTTCCTACCCAGTAGTAATGCCATATGCATCCCCTTTGCTCTTCTTTTGTGTGACAGTTTCCCATCCCGCTTAAGTGCATTTTCAAACACTGACCTGAAGTCAGAGCTTTCACAGCCTCTCCTAAAGCTTTCACCCTAACCTATGGGAAAGAATCCATGACACTAGTCTTTTGAAAGGGAAATCCAATGGTTTGTCTTGCTCTCCTCACCGGACAAACAGATAGACGGACGGATGGGTGGACGGATGTCCTCCATGGCCTCTGAGGGCCAGCAGGTGAGCCGAGGCCCTCAGCTCCACAGACCAACTTCCCCCCTTGTGGTTAAGGACTCTCCGGTGTGATAGCCAGCTCTCACCCCAGCGACCCTGAACTCAGTCATTTTTTAACTATACAAGGGCTTTTACAAAAAAGCTAACTTGAACAGCCATACAATGGCTAAAACATAAACCATATCTCTACTTTATCTCGGTTTTTCAGTCATTTTTTAATTTTTTTTTTGTCTTTTTCTGTTTTTGGATGCATTTGTGTTTTTACTTGATTTAAGTCTTCATTTGCCTTTCTTTGTTCTTTTGGAGTAGCTCTGATCCAGTCCTGTGCTGAGAGGCTCAGTCACAGAGGAATTGGTTTTTGGATTTGATGATGGGTGGAGGAAGGAAGGAAGAGATGGGTGGGAGGGAGAGTGTATGGGCGAGGATCAGGTCAGAGGTCAAGATATGGGTTCTTTATTAGTCCAGACATGGACTCTCCAGCGGTTACAGGGACGGCTTTGGATGGGAAAGAATGAGGTGATGAGGTGGGCTGGGAAAGGTGGGGCTCAAATGTGATTGCGGAGGATTTGTCAAGGTTATCCGCTATCAGAGGAGGTGTGTGGTGCTGTGGAGGGTGAGCGCCGCCTACGGGCGGTGGAAGTCCAGGATCGCTCAGAGCGTTCAGAGCGCTCTGAGGCTAGGGAGGCGGGCCGAAAGCGGTGAACAAAGCCGTCCAGGAAGTCCTGCTGCTGCTGGGTTATGGCTTGGGAGATGAGGCAGGGCAGCGCCTGCAGGCTGCCCGTCACCGAGTCCAGCTTGTCCTCCAATGTGCCGATGCGCTTGTCCAGCTCCTCACTGCGCTCCTGCAGCTCTGACACCAGGTCATACATCACATTCTGGGTCTAATGAAGGAGAGAAAGTAAATGTGTTTGGGGAGATGAAAGAAAGAGGGGATCAGAGGAGGAAGAGGAGGACGGGACAAGAGAAAGAAAAAAAGAAAAAAGAAAGCTGTTTTACAACTTAATATCCATGTGGAGAAATGCCCAAATGAAGTTAACAGAAGATACAGTATGTAAACACAGCCGGGGAAAAACCCTTTCATGTAATAGTTCATGATAGATTACATAAGTAGACAGTTTAAATTTGACTTCCTCCATCTGAAGAGAAAGAAATAATGACAGGAAGCAGTGTGCAGGGGAGCTGTACTGTTTCAGCAAGTCAGCATAGATTTTATCTTCCCATCGATTTAACAACCAGCTCCTCTAGTCCATTTATAGTGAGAAGGTCTTTAATGCTTTAATGTATTTGCTTGACATAACTCATTCACATAATGAAAAGTGTTTCTATTATTTAGGAGGTTATTGTTCCAACTGTAGATGCAGTGGGGCCAGTGTCAGTGTGTGTGATAACTATATGCAATTCTTCTATTCACACCATGACAATTTCGTATATTATAAAATATAATCTAATATATTCTATTCCATTCTATTCTTTATTTCGACATTGTGAATTTCATGAGACCAAATTCAATGGGAGTACAGTCACAAAATATCTCATGCCCACTTGGGGCCTTTTTCAGGCACTTGTGCCCCTCAGAAATCAAATGATTTCTGTCCTGTGTATGGGACAGAAATAAAAGGGTTACTTTTCTATAGGGCTTGAAAAAGAGACATTGAGCTGTTGAGCTACCGAAGGGTGTACACAGATGGATCTGACCATCAAGCAGAGTAAGGGCAAGCAAACACACATTAAAGGAGTTGGCCTTAGAACCTTTTAAAATACACACTGGAGTGCAAATGCCATCCACATCAAATGAGGCTGCAGTCATGCACCTCCCTTTGAACCCCCTCTCTGCTCTGCTCTGTTGGGTCAGCTGACATCTATACAGCAGGACAGAGGCTGCTGAGGCACGACTGTATTCACCCACTTATAGCCAGACACTGTTTACGATGATGTTTTTAAGAGTGGGTCAGCATTTTGGTACTATCTTATGCATTCGTGTGAGGACACATGATACAGAATCTTGCTAATGGTTTCATGTTGGTTGTGGTAACTTGCCAAGAAATGTAACAATGTGCTAACAAAGGCAACGAAGAAGAAGACTGCCAGCAAGAGAAAGTGGAAGTAATGCAGGATGAGGTGGGGAAATAAAAGGATTCATTAGGCCTCAAGGATACACACAATATATTTAGGTATATAACCTACTTCACTGGGTACCTTTAATCTAGGCGGAGCTTCAAACAAAATAGATTCTGTCTTTATTTCACTTAGTTTTTGGGTGGACCACAACAGTGGGGCCAGTCCTACAATCTGAAATGTCCCTGACGGACTGACTGACTGACCATAATTCCACCAGAAGAAGTCCCAGGACACAACCTTAGGGAACCATAAAGTTTATGAATATGCACAGCAGTCGCCTCAGAGACAAGCCCCTCAGTTTCCACCTGCTGGGACCCTCCTCATAAATGAATATCCGGTCAACAAAATTGTTCATCGAGTCCTGATGGCCGTCAGTTTAGTTAAAAGAAGAACACTGGAATCAACTGTGGCATAAGCCTGACACTGACACTGACTGGAGCAGCTTTAAAGGTCCTATATTTTACATCATTCCAGTGTTTTATTTAAAGTTTTGATTCTGAGTGATCAAATAAAAATATAGCAGATTTCAGGTAAATATTCTGTCCTGTCTGTGGGCCAGGCTTGGGGCATGGCTGAAGATGGTGACTGCTCTGTTGTGACATCACAAAGTTACAAAAGTCCTGACGGCTTGTTTTAAGGCTCAGTTTCTGAATATAGGCTGTGTGCATTTCTCTGTGGACTGAGCGCTTTGATACTTTCACAGCATTAATATAGAACCTAGACCTGCTTTATGATAAAAAAAAAAAAAAAAACATGGAAATTTCACTTTATACAACATTAGATCTTTAAATAGGCAATAGACTTTAATTTAAGTACGATTCTTTAAGGTAAATCAGAAGACTTACCTTTGCCAGGTCCACCAAAGTGTTGGCCTGATCATTGAGTTTCCTCTGCTCCATCTTCACACTGCGCAGTCTGAATGTAGGCACAGGGAGGGAGGGGGAAACAGGAAGAGGAAGGAAGCAGGAAGTGGACAAAGGAGGAAGGGGTTTGCAGGAGTGGAGCATAGAGAGACAGGTTGTTTGGGGTCATGAAGGGGCAGAGAGGGCCGATAGGGAAGAAAGAAGGAGGAACAACACATTTTTTATCAGGAGTGCTCTCTCATTGATGACACTGGAAAGAGAGAGGACAGCCTGCATGCATCGTAAATGTATGTGGTTTACATATCTATATGTATACATATATATATAGAAAATATATATGTATATATATATGCATATATATACATATATATATATGTACAAGCATTCCAGGTCTTGGTCAATGCAATACCAACCAAAACATGCAAAATTGTGGAAGCATGCTACGCTCGTTTTGAAAAAAAATATAACAGACTGTGTTTATAATGTTTTATCAGGGTCTTTTTCTTGTTATAACAAGATCTTTTTCTCATAATGGTGCAATGCCTTCAGCAGCAATTTTTTACTGTAAATAATTATTTTTGCTGCAATGAGGAACAGTCTTGATACTGAGAGATGATCTTGTTACAACCCAAAAAGAATCTGTTTTTGAATGAGAGGAACATTATCTCAATATAATGCCAAATAGCTTAATATTTGTATGATAAAACATGATGTTTTTTTCCAGCAAGAGTGCAATATGCTTCCATACCAGATCGTCCCAGAATCTATGTTTGAAATGAAAATCTGAAATGGAAATCCCATCTCTTTCCACCCCAAAGTAGGACAATTAAAAAAAAGAAAAAAAAAAGATGACATGCCCTCTGTCAGTGCTACACACAGCTCAGTGGTAGGACTTCATATAGACACACTGGTCATTCAGTAAGCGTGCAGTGACTGTGAGAGACTTTGTGCACAATGAAACGTGAGTCTTTCAGTGCTGGATTGTGTGTGTGTGTGTGTGTGTGTGTGTGTGTGTGTGTGTGTGTGTGTGTGTGTGTGTGTGGATGCCACAGATAAAAGATGAAGCTTGCCAGAAATAAATTGTCTAACGACACTGTTAAACATACTGCAACATAGACATTTCAAATAACTTATACAATGATACATTGGACATGTTTTGTGATGCCTCAACATTGTGCCTCCTTATCTCTAATCAAATACATTATGGAACTGTAAGAACTGCAAAGGCTGATGTGAATAATGTGTCATTGTTAGCGGTGGCATCACACAGCCATCATCTGGATGTGTGAGAGGAAGAATTTCCCTGTTCGGCAAATTATGAGACAGGATGACATTCAAGGGCATTTATTCATGTGCAAATCAGTATATCAGAGCAGAGTGAGACTGCTCGCTTACGGCTCTATCTCTGTGGGAAACCGTTTCAGTTCGTATGCGTCTGTTTGCTCGGCTTTATTATCCCTTATGGCTGTCGAAGAATTGGGGCTAAAAGCTAAAAGCTCATCTTATTAGCGTAGCACATTATGAGTACAATTTGATTCTACAAAACCCCAACCTGCATGTTGTGTCGTGCCTTTTTGTACTAAGTCATCAATGTCATGTGCAAGCTTTGCTGTTTGATCTCTCTTTGTATGAGAAAGGAATAAAAGAAAAGCGAAAATCAATATTAAAACAACAGCAAACATTTCAACCTCATTAGAGCTACAGCACATTACAGTGTGTGTGTTCATGTCATCACAAAACCATCAGGAGTGTAGGATGAATTCTGTTGATGCAGGTTAATATAGCCTCCAGAGCAGCTATATTAATCATGGGCAACATTATACAGTACATTGTAGATGATTATGAACCGCTGGCCAGGCCAACGAAGCTTCAAGCTCATTCTGTGCAAGATGCTTTTCCTTTCACACATTCTCTCCAGACAACCCTCCACTATTGAAACCAGTGGCAAAATGTTGATGCTTATTTTTGTTTCACTCCATTCAAAGGGGGGATGGGAGGGAGAGGGAAGTAAATGGAACACTGAAGTAAAGAAAAACCAAAAAATTCAGCATCCAGCATTTTTTTCTTTTCTTTTTTTTCTTTTTTTCTCTTTTTTTTTTTTGGTAACAAACGCTTTTTTTTTTATCATGCATGTCAAACGCAGACATGGAGAGAGGAGGAGTAGGAGGATGTTGAGGAAACAGTAGGAGGAGGATACATAGAAGACTCAACTTACTTCTGAGCTCTGCAGTGATAGAGCAAAACAAAGACAGAACACAGTACAGAGTTTTAACCCCACAACATTCACGAAACGAGTGAAACCATTACACTTCTCACTGTAAGCACAGGGTAAAAGGGGGTCGGGGGGAGAGGGGGGCGGGGAAGGGAATAGGAAGGACCATTACACTAGATTGCAGTGTGTTTGCTTGTGTACGTGTGTGGGTGTGAGCGAGTCTACGTGTGTGAGCATTACAGTCAAAGGAAATGGCACTGTAGGAGGACATTGTAACAAACGCTAGAGGTGATACTACCAAATACTGACAGCTACGACTACATTTCATTGGTTTACTAACAATACAACTATTGATAATACAGCCGAAATACTTTGTACCAAAAATAACATTAAACACAATCACATAGACTGAACATCTTAAGAACTATTTTTCAATAACATAACGTAGATTTAGTTTTTGGGCATGCTGGGAGACTCCCCTCGATGGTTGGTGGTGAACAACTCATATATCTGTCAAACATTTTATTTTACATTAGATTACACACACAAAAAGAAAATAGGGTGCAGGACTTACTGGTGAATGGCTTGGAGAAACTTGCGCTGGTGTTTCCGCACCTTGGCGTGATCTATCTTTTTGACCAACTTGGTGTGTTTGTAGATGAGCCATGTTTCCCTGAGTACATTGGCAGCTGTGTTCTTTACCTGCGAAACACGGTTGAAAATGACATTCGACGTTAATAGTACGATAACATTGTAAGGTAATATACAACGTAACAATACGACACCAACAAAAAACAACAAGAATCTCATAAAATGGTCAAAAATAATTAAATTAAACATAAGTAAGAAATAAAACGAAGAATCAATATAAAGCATTTCGAGTTGTAAGTTATAAAAATGCCACAAAGTGTTTAAAAGTGTGACAGAAACTTAGTGGATCTGATACTGGGGGGGAATTTACTGGTTTACAGTCCAGACAATATAAGATAATAGGATTTATATCAACGTAGGACATTTACACTGAGGACGCCCTGTAACCCACTGGCTCCTTATGCTGAGGGTAAACATCATAAAATAAATCTAAACAACTGCAATATAATTCGTCAGAGGAAGAGGGAGGGAAAATATTTCTGTCAAAAACACTTTTAACGTTTCTCAATCATTATTTTATTTTTTTGTTTATTTTTCACGTTACCTCTCGATTTAATGTTCTTCTTTAGGCCTCTGAGAAAAGTTGAATCGAGGGACTGTCAGAGACTGTCAGTGAGAACTGAAGAAGCCTCTCGGACGGGAAGTGAAACGAGGTTGGAAGTCCAGTTGCCCTCAATTCAACTTTTCTTACATAACCATGACCTGGATGACTCTTCACAAACTTCTTTAAGCCTCTAAAAACTATTCCGTGAAAAACAGAAAATCGCTCTTTGGTTGAACTTTTTTTACAGCACATGTATCGGGGGCAAAAAAAAACAAAACAAAAACAGCAGTAATATGCAGTGACTCACTCGTTTGCAGAGTTGTGTGTCCATCATGAAGTTGTGGACGTGCTTCTCAGCCTTGGTCAGCTCCAGCTTCCTGGCCACCACTGCAACCACCAGCGCAGTGCAACCAGCTCCCTGTTGCACAAACACAGCAATATTTTGTCTGTTAGTTTTCCAGAGGCGGCTTGTTAAATTTATTAGATTAATTATTAAAAGCAATTGAAATCCAATAAAGAAACTAAACAAAGCCAAACAATGAATGCTGCCACTTGTCTTGGAATGTTTATTTAGAAACAACTATCAGTTAGAGGAATACAATAAGTAAAAGAAGCTGTGTTTGAGTTCTTCAGCCAGAAATTATATTGAATCCAGTTAATCAGAGAGATGGAACAGGCAAAAACATACATGTACCGGGATGTAAGTGAAAGGTAAGAGAGGACTACACACAACACCAAGGCATGTGCTGTGTATGTGAAGGATGATAACAGATGCTGTCCAAGAAATAAGGAGTTGAATCTATGTGATAATGACTCTTCATTATAAAACTATCAAGAGGAGATTCAAGGTGAGATTTTACAGTTTCACATTAAATTACTTCAGTTTAGACGCCTTACATGGCTTCTGGTTCTGCAGCTACAATCTGTCATACACTGTCACTGACCGTGGATCACAAATTGCTCTAAATCTTCAGATATTTAGAAAATCCATAATCATTACACAAGAAAAATAAGCTTAAAGTTGTGTTTCTTTTTGCAGTGAGTTCAGTTATAGCGTGCACACGGGAGTGAGTGTCGAGTGTGGAGCTGAGGATCGGTTTTATAACTGTTCCAGTCAGAGTTGTCCTGTGAGATTGTTATGTATCTGAGTGAAGAAGAGAGGAACCTACCATAATCCCTGTAAGCAGACACACGCCTTTCCCACAGTACGTGTGTGGTACCATGTCCCCGTAGCCAATGGAGAGGAAGGTAATCGAGATGAGCCACATGGCTCCCAGGAAGTTACTGGTCACTTCCTGTTTGTCATGATACCTGAAGTGATGAAGATAAGCAGAAGTAGGAGACACAGAGTCAGGGAAACTGCGCACAGCTTCTTGAACGTGAGCATGCTGGAGAATGACGTGGTGCCGTGTGAACCAAACGGGGGTGGTGGGTGGAGGAGGTGGAGGTGGTGAAGATCGAGGAGGAGGAGGAAGAAATCATGGTGCAAGGTGTTACACCTGTGTTGTAAAGCCAGTTTGGCACACAGTCTAAAAACTGCATCAAAGTCCATTCTGAGTAACAAAAGTGAAGAAAAATATCTATTCAATGGATTTGAGACACTATATTTCATTTCTATTGTTCTTTGCCTTGACGTCATTTCTATGTGAGACAGTTTAATGGAGAAATATGTTAAATGGGTAAGAAACTTAAACTCACATGTGGGCAGGAAAAAGCAAATAGTGCCAGTTTTTAAAGAATTTGATGGAATGATTTCAAAGCAAAACCACTGAACGTGTGTTTCATGTTCATGTTCACTTACTCTTGTCGTACATTAGCACAGACAGTACAATTTAAAAAAAAAAAAAACATGTTTCAAATGACAAAGACACATGTCGCTGTAAGTGACCTGTTTAAGAGCACCGCAGGTCAGACTTGATTTGAATATGACAACCCAACAATTGTCATTTGATATGTCCGTGCATCCAGAAATGCATATACTGCTGCATTAAATCAAACTAACAATTGGCTTATTAGGTCACGGTTTGCTGCAAATCTTCCTCCATAGAGTTTTTACGCTGCCCCCCCCCCAAAAAAAAAAAGGTTTGGCAATGCAAATCATCACTTCAAACATGTTGTTTGCTGAAAATAGCTGACAGCCATGCTTGAATTGTCAGTCCAAACGCCTGCAGTGCATATGCAAAGATATTTCCATCAAAAAGACACACTGTACAAAGCTGGATTGATGATGACATTCCCATACCTTTTGCAGCAAGACAAAAGTCCATCACAGAGGCAAATCTGCCTTATCAACCCACCCTCATTCAACTCGCCTGATTATTCCCAATGGGCTGTCTAGGAGGAGATCAGATAAGATTTAATTTTGGAGTTAAAATCAAATATTCACTAAGCACTTTGAGACAACATCTCACTAACATCCTTCTGACAAAACAACAGAGATGGAGTCTAATTTCTTGGGATTTTGTTGAGGATTTTCTAAAGGGGATTCTCAAAGGGCCAATCATGAATTGCTAACAACTTTGAACTATCCAGCAGTGGCCCTGCATGTGGACTCAAAATGGCTGGAACAATCACCTCTAATTAGTGCACAAGTACAGACTGGAACACTTGAGGGCCAGACTCTGAAGTTTTTCTTTCCACCAGAAAACTGAGTTGGTTTTTTTTATAGAAATGCCTTCTCCTCCTTCTCCTCCAAGACAGTTCATTGTTATCAAATATCATAAATGAACTAATCATGCCCTCTGCAGTTCTTAAAACTCCCACTCTCAAGTTTCTATTCATGCTCAAAGTCAGGGGTGGTGCGTGGTTGGGCTGGGGGGGTGGGGGGGAATAACTATGACCACTTTTTTTCCCCCTCAGAGTGACAAAAAAGTGTGCGGTCTGTGGGATTCAAGCTTCTTGAATGACATGCAGAGAAGCACTCTGTACAATACCATGCAGGAATGAAAAAGATCTGTAACCTGCATGCTTCAGAGCCAGTATATTGAGAGCAGGGGAGCGATGGGCAAACCTGGGGTCCATTTAGAGAAGAGAACCACCTGACAAATACTGCAGTATCACCAGGTGGAAGGGGATTGTACATCTTCTCGGGCGGGCTTTCATTTGTAAACAGTGGGGTAGGACTGGATGAGTAACAAAGGAAGAAGCTCATTGAATTTGACACCCCTGTCTCTTTTACCTGCATCCCAACACTTCAGCAGCTGCCCTTTGATAGCTGCCAGGGGGCTAAACTTGATCAGCTGGCTAAATATTGTAATTACAAGTGACTAGTATGTTAATTTCATTTATCTTGTCATCAAGGCGTGCAGAGAGTGAGTCATGTCTTCAAGGCAGGCAGAAATGTGTTGCACCTTTTAGCACAGTGAACAAAGTATTAAAGTGTATTACAGAGGCCTTCTCTCTGTTTTAACCATGCAACTCTGCTTTAGAGAATGCTTCCTGTTTTATTACCTATTTTGCTAATGGTGAATGTGGCAATATTTTTTTTTTTTCAACGCACATATTTCAATAATCCTCCACTCTGAAAGAGAGTTAGAAGACAGCAACACGGGAACAGAGACAGAGGCTGAATGGGGAGCTAATCAATCGCATTTTAAGGCTCTCAATATACTGTGTCAAGTTTTGGAATAGCATGGAGAAGAGCTGGCACCACTTTCAACCTATTCCAGGACAAGAGGTATATAGTTTCTCGAGCAGACAGTTTTATCCCCCACTGTTAAATTCTCCCTGACAGACACTCTGCAGCAAAGCATTACCCTGGCATCACTTCCTCAAATATTTCAGACATGACATTATTTAGCCACTGCTGTATAAAATAATACTGTAATTTACTTCCAAATGAGCTCTGAAACTTCTGCGGTGGGGTAGAGGAGTACAGCATACTTCACACAACATAAGACAAATAAGGTAACGTCTCTACGGCTAAACCCGCAACTAAACTGGTCAACAACAATAACAGTTTGCTTCTTTATCAGTCTCTTCAAATCATCACCAATTCATGAACCAGTCTAGTCAGGCCTGCATGTTAGGAAGATGTAAAACAATCACTGGGATGTTTTCTGCTTATGTGTACTAACAAACGATTTCCCAGCCATTTAATTTTTTAGCTGCCATTGTGCATAGGTGAGATTATGATACATATGATGAGTCCCTGGAAAATACAGCAGCCAAAGCTGACAACACAACCTCTGAACAAACAGAATAGTAATGATGTGAAAGAGCCACACACTTCTGTCTGCCAAGACACACACACACACACACACACACACACACACACACACACACACACACACACACACACACACACACACACACACACCCACACGAACCACTGGGAATATTCTAAATGTTCAGTTGAAAACACAATAATATTCATTATTTCTGATTCAAAACAAAAGGAAAGTCTTTGAACATGCAGTATTTGGTAATTAATACTAAGAATGTAACTTCAGTCTTGATGCTTTTCAGTGAAAAGTGTCAGGTTCTTGTCAGCAATTATTTTTTAAAGATTTAGGTGTCATTTTTAAATGCGTATTATCTTGTTTTTAAGTGAATCACCTCACATCCATGAAACCTGTGAAACCACCAAGACTCTGCTTCAAAATAAGGATAATGAGACACAGTCTGCTTCCTAAGAAGAAAGCTGATCGAGGTATCACACATTATGATGTTACTTTTGTGTCCCCAAAATATACATCTGGTAAGCAGTCAAAAGATATGTGCAAAACCTGAGTCTACACCACGATGTATATTTCCAACTTCCTCGAGGAAAGCCACAGCTTTGCTTCTGTGTCTACTTTCCTCCGCCGGTCAGCTGCAACAGAAAAGCAAACGACTTCCTCCACATTCAAAAGCTCCTGTTTACCATTCTGCAGCTATCGCCTGCATGCGCACAATAACAGCACTTCCCCTCGTCCTCCTGCATTTGGGTTTCACATCAACAAAAACAAATGCAAAAGATATTTCCACGAGTGCAAGTCTTGTTGATCTAAATGAATTTGAGTGCTGGCTGAGATAACTTGGGGACAAATATGTTGGGATGCTCCTCGGGGAGCGTGTTAGTTGCAGTAAACATGAGCAGCTTAAACTCAAAGTGATGATGACCTAATTAAAAAAACTGCAAACCTAACAGTGTTTTTACAGAGCAGCCAATATGCAAAGCAAGCAAGCAAGCAAGCAGCAGCAGCAGCACATTCGAAGTGGACTGTGCACATATCTTAAAACTAATGGACAATTTTATGATATGTGCATTTTATAATATGTTTACAAGTCAAATAAATAAAGAAAAAATATCTGTCCAGCTTGTTTAAGTTGAGCTGAGGTTATTATAAGTTATTTTATCAGAAAACGTTTATAATATTTTAATTGCAGAACACTTTAGATAAAATTATTTGGCATTATATTAGAATTACAATATCTAAAACTCACATTCTAATTTAAATGCAATTAAAGTTACTATTAGTCAGGGTAGCAGCATGGCTCTAGAGATAGAGGATTAAATGGATTGACATGAAGTTGTGTAGAGACATTCATGCTCCCCAGAGGCTGAATCCTCTGTCTAATCCTAACTTTTCTACAAGCACGACCATGAGGTTTGTGGATTAGAGTAAGATGTTTCAATAACTACTAACAGGATGGGCATGAAATTTGGAGCACATATTCACGTTCCCCTCAGGATGAACTGTAATAACTGTGATGACGCCTTCACTTTTCATCTAACGCCATCATCAGGTCAAAATTTACACTGATTTTCTAATACTTTGTTTTATGTCTAACTACCTGCAGATGTGATGACTTTCCCATCAGCTTGAGCTGTGCTAACCTTTAACCCTGTTTAGCAAATGTTAGCATGCTAACACGCAAAACCAAGATGATGGACATGATAAACATTATACCTGCTAAACAGCAGTATGTTTCCACTGTCACTGTGAGCATGTTGGCGTGCTGACATTAGCCTTTAGCTCAAAGCAGCACCGTGCCAAAGTACAGCCTCACAGAGCTGCTAGCGTGGCTGTAGACTCTTAGTCTTGTCAAAACTGATTTTGCATCTTTCAGGAATATGCAAATATGAGTACATGGGGAAGTGTTTGGAAAGTTACACAAAGCTGTTTCTAGCTTGGAAAACACATTCCTACTTGGAGAAACACCGATTTTTAATCACCCCATATTTTCTGTGCATCTGTACCGTGTCCTTGGTTTCCCTGTGATGTGTTCACTGAAAGCTTAACTATGCTGTAAGAAAGGTTTCATTATACTATATGCCACGTCTCATTGCACTTTTTTTTTTTTTTTTACATTCACTGCAATTCAAATGTGTATTCAGGAGACAGAAAATAGTATCTGTAGCCATCTTCATGTCTCGGCTTCGTGCCCGAGTTTAACAATGACTGAATTCTTAAAACAAACTAGACGAGGGAGGGACCCAACATCAAAGTGACCCCTGATCTGAAAATCACACATGGGTGGTGGGTCGTACTTTAGTTAATTAACATAAAACATAAACTAAAAGAGAAGTCTGCTGTGTGGCAGAAACCAGCTTCCCAGTACGTGTGACTCAGTGAGCTCTCATCTCTGTAGCATGATGTCACTCCCTGTCACAGCAAATGTATATTTGTAGCCAGGAACTAAATGATTTTGTTTTACCAATGGCAATATGATTGCACTTTAATAATGAGCTACGCCTAATGTATCGCTGCCAACCAACTAAGATGTGATTCCAGAAGTGAAGAACTGCTCGGATTTGCTGACTTGCAGCTTTGGCAGCGAGGCAGGCTTCAGGCTTCAGTTACAAGAAATGATCAAGTGTGTGTTTGTGAACCTCATCCAGACTAATTAAAATTCCAAAGAGTACACCACAGTGGTCTTACTAGTGAGATTTCCTGCAAGTCACTCTATTGCAAATGCTGAAGTAAAAGTTGTCAGGTAAAGTAAGCCCTTGACACAGTCTTGTGGCACTACCCTTGCAAACTTTCATATTTAAGCTGAGAAATTCAGTCAGGCCTTTTTTTTGACCTGCTGTGAGTGTCCTTCTTAATCTACAAGGCCACCAGACAGGAAGCGTCGTTCACGAAGCCCTTAATCTTAATGTTTCAAGGCTGGAGTGTGGTTATGTCTCTGGGGTTATCAGATAGCAAGTATTCTATTACAGATGTTCCACTGAATTTGGCTGGAGACACCTGCAGAAAAACACTCAGCAGTAAGCGCTGGAATCCCAGTCTCTGCCGCTCTCAACACTAAAGACAACTGTAAACAACCCTGTGCTTGTGCTCAAGCTGTAAACACGTTCACAATAGTCCCTGTGTAATTTCTGCCCCCAGAAACAATATGCTCAGTGGAATTCACCATATACCCGATGGTGATAAAGTTTACTTTGCTGAAAACCATCCTCATCCAACCTCCAGGGGACACACCACCACTCCACCTCCACTGCCGACTCAGTACATCTAACCATCTCCTTTCATGTTCCCAGTTTTCCCAATGCACCGTGCACAACACAAAATATTATTTCAGATTATTTGCTGTACTTCTGCCCACAACACCAAGTCTGGCTTTGAGGTAAGGTTACCAACTGCCTCCTTAATATGTGCCCACATTCAGGTGCCCCATAACAACACAACACATTCCTTCCTATCAGTTTTCAACACTGTCTGATAAACTGTTGGGGGGTATATAAAGGGTGTGAAGCAGTGATTTAGTCTAATTGTTCAGTCTTACATAACGTGCCTTCGCAGCATATACAGGAAGCCAAATATTACAACAGCAATTTAACAAATGAGTCTGACAACCACTGTCTGATCTATTCGTCTTTTCCCTGACTCCCCAGACCTGCCGGCACATTTTGTGACCAAGTAGGGAGCTTGTCAGCTCGTGCATGTTAACACAACAAAATAGTCAGGGATACTGTAAATGGGGGAAGTGTATTTGACATTATAAAACTTTATCTGCATGTAAGTGAAAGTCTGAGGCCGGTGGAACTACTTTGATATGATTATGTTTATCAGCAATGGCAAGATTTTAGTCAGTTTTGTTACATTTTGTCAATGTCTAAGGTATAACAAGATTAGAGTTGACTCTGCAAAGACATTTGACACATTTATGGCTTAGTGGAAATTCTTGTTTGAATTGAGCTTGGGCCTAAAAAATGATGTAGCAGTAGTTGATGCAGTCCTAGCCTACTGTAGATCAGCAGTCAGAGCATTTTGCTCCCCATCAAAGCTTTATTGTAGCTCTAACGTGAACAAATAAAAGATTTTAGTAGAGTTGAGGTAAAGGGATGCACCTCTACAAGCTCGAGGGGATGCAGCACTCAAAAGTAAGCTAATACAAACAATGCAGTCCTGCAGTTTAAAGGCAGGCACTGACACCAGATGCTTGTGGTATGGCCATATTTGCTTGGCGAAATACACCTACACAATCTTTTCTTCTCTGCCATGGCTCAGTTTCTGCAGTGGGACATCGACAGGAAAATTAAACCCAACTGTCAAAACTCAGATTAGTTTAGAAAAATGCTCCTAAATCGAGAACCAGCTCTTATCCGTCTGTATGAGTAGATGAAAATAAGTACGTACCTAGCAACCGAGACATTAGGCAGATGGCAGCACTTCACAGTCACAGCGGAGTTATAGAGTTATAATTCTCTTAAACTGGTAGGAACAGTGTTAGCACTGCTAGTATGGCTTTCCGAATACCTTTTGTAACCTTCAGAGAGAAAAAATAATCATTGCTGTGACTAAATGTAATGCTGGGTGTCATGTGTATTACTGAGCCTGACTAAAAATAATAACAGAAACACATTGAAGCACCTTTGACTTTAAGCTACTATCTGTCTTTTACGCAAAGAACAGCGCTGGTTGGGTTCATGATCCTCAGTGCATATTCTGATCGTATCTTGGGACGTTTATCACTTCCACATTCCTTGTTATGCAAACATGCTTTGTGGGCTCTCTATACTTTGCCATAGGCTGCAATCAATACTATGCCTGCAGAGCGTGCATAGTTTAAAAACACGTTATCAGATCAAGTCATCAAACCGTAGAGAATCCACCTGTCCTTGAGGTTGCAGGTCTTTGTGGAGGAGACACTCATTTGAAAGATAATCTTGTGAATGATTCAGATGAAGGTAAAGGTGTATTAGACACTTAGTTTGAGAGTGACTGAGGCACTACATGCATATACACAGTTCACTTTGTGAGCCTTCGGGTTCAGTCACAGGGTCACATTGTGTTTGAATCATTTTTCAATGAGCGGTGTGTTTGTTCTGCAGTGTCCGACAGATTTGTTGGTGTTTGTGGACAGAAATTCTCGGAGAGACTCGACTTCTTGGAGCTAATGGATACATTTCAGTTGAGCCAGTAGAATCAAGGAGGTGTTTCCTTGGCGCAGTGTTGTTGCATTACACTGTAAATCTGAATCTACTGTAATGACAAACTAAAAGGAACATCAACACTTTCAAAGTTGTGCCTGTTCAGTGATGGATCAGTGTGTTTGCACAAATCTACCTGAATATTTCATGTAAACCTGTGGTTGGTGTGAGTAAGTTCAGGTTGCACTGGTGTGCGTTTCTCTGGTCAGACGTTCGGACAGTGTGTTCTCGGCTGGCACTGTTTGTGTTTTGTGGCTAAGCGATGACACAATCTGGATGTCAGACCTTGGGTGTAGGTGTAGCTGACTAGTAACTCAAGCCTGATAATCCGGTGCCGCACTCTGAGGGAAAGTCAGCTAAACTTTCTGAGAGCTTGTCTTTTACATAGCCTACGGGTCCTCACTGGAGAAAGCGAGGTGAGAAATAGAAGTCTCACATCGCCTTGAAATAGAGCGTTTTGTTTCAGATAACAGAGTTAGAACAGGAGAGGAAGAGAATTAGATAACAGTTAAAGAGAAAAAAGGAGCGAGAGACCGGGGAGGCAGGCAAGGCATGCATGCAAGTGTGTAACTGAGTTCTGGCCAGACTGGGCCTGCTTCTTATGGATAAGGGAAGGCAAAGGGACAGGGAATCAGTAGTAGGGAGAGATGAGGAAAAACTGCAAAGCATGCCACGTTAGATGGGTACAGTAAGAGATCTGCAAAGGATCAGTCAGGAGTAAGAGAGAGAGGGAGGGAGCCTTATGGTAGTGAGGGAGAAGCCAAAAGAGCTTAGTTAAGGAGCTTAGTTGAGGTAGGTTAGCTCTGAAGATGGGCTGTATCAAGAAAGAAGGGAAAGGGGGGCCAGTGACCAGTGTTAAATCCATCTACTGTAACATTAGCATTCCTCCCATCTCCGCCCTCCCTCCACCCCTCCATCCCTCTCTGTTCCTCCGGTTGCGTGTCTTTCATTCCCCCCATCTAGGCATTTTCCAGGTAGACTCCGTGCTCGTCCAATCTCGCATCGTACTGCCCTTTGATTGGCTCAGGTGCGTGGTCAATGTGACAGTGTAACGGCGCATTTAAAAGAAGATACAAAAGTCACACACAGCACTTTGGGAAACAAGCGCCTCTTTTTTTTTTTTTTTTTTCCCCTTTTATTTTACTTGAAATGATGGGATTGATAAGTAAACATGGAAGCTGACATGCTGTTTCCATGTTTACAAGAGGAGGGGACGAAGGGGGATGAGGACATTCGGTTCATGGATGTAAACAAAGACTGGAGACACTGCTTTCAGCACAGAACAAACTCCTCCTTCAAGAGTGTCTCCGTTTAAAAAACTGTGCAACAATGGAAAGCAATGCCCTCCTTTACCTGCCTGTTGTAACATGAGTCATATACTATATAGTTGCCGACCAAAATCATGCTCTGCTAGATAGTAAGTTACAACCCAGAACAAAATGACATTAACTAGTACGCAAAATGACTTGACATTTGCCCTCTCCTTGGATGCTCAGACCCTCTTTTTTGGAGACAATTTCTAGAGCAAAATCTTTGCAGTAGAAGCCACAGAAGTCTGTGGAAAACCACTACAACACTGTTCAATTAATTTTGTGAAGGGAGACACATAATGGGATGGTAATGTGTGAACACAAAGAACAGAAAGGCTTTTGCTCCTCTGCAAATCTTTGGAGTTGCTGTTAAAAAGACTTTTTGTGCCGTATAGATCTATAACAATTGCATAAGGAGAGGGAGAGAAAAAATGAGAAAAGACAAATTGCCCTCTGGCAGACTCGTGAAGGTGACTTGAAGGAGCTGCTCCATTTTAGCACAAATTTCCTCCTCCTCCTCCTCCTCCTCCTCCTCCTCCTCCTCATCCACCTCCTCCTCCGGTCCCTACCGGCCTAACACACAACAGTTAGCAAAGAGACGCTTGCTTCAAAGTGCTGCTCACACCGTTGGTCTCTGCTGTCCTCCTATAGCCACTAAAAGCCTTTTCTTAGCAGAAGGATGGTGCCACTCATGCCAACTAGAGGGCCTACCTAATCCTCCTTTGCCATACTGAGTTTGGAAAGGATCATTGGATAATTGTTTTAGAGGGGCTGCCTTCTCCCCACTATCACCCCCCCCCACCCTCCAAACCCCACTCAGGGCAGCAGTGGCGCCAGCTCGGTGCAAAATGATAAGTTGGTTTTTCCACGGCTAGAGAACGAGGACTCACATGGTATCCCTATGGAGCAGCATAGTGGGGAAATAGAAAGTACAACAAAACATTATACAAACACGCACACACACACACATGCACGCACGCACACACACACCTACATGTGCATGCTTGCACCCATCCGTAGTAACACACGTAGACATACGTACACGAATCCACCCAGCTGAGCACACGTGTTGTTCTGAAACTGAAACCAAAAGACTGACGGCATGCACTGCTCATGGGAAGTGTGTGTCACAGAATGTGCGAATGCGTGTGTGAGCAAACCAGTCTACCAAGACTCTGCCAGAGATTCTGTGGTTTTCACCCAATCATCTATTTAAATTCAGATTTCCAGATTGACACCAGCATGCATGTAGGATTAGGGCTGTGCAGTGTCAGAGGTCCACTGAGACCAAATTATGGCAAAAATGTCCATTTCTGGCCGATTCAGGCTATTTCATGATTGAATATAAGGCTGGGGATAATAAAGACAGAAAGAGAAAGTGTGTAGCAACAGCCATTAACTGGACTGTATAGAGACATTACCAAAAGTATTCAAACTGGACATTGTGTTGTTTTGAACAGATGCAAATATCAAGTTGAGGGTGAGCTCTGATGTCTGTTACACCTCACTGTCCTGCCTCAGTGTTCCAGTGGAGCTGGTGTCAAAGATCAGCTGATCGGTTTCCCCCAGTGAGGTTCAAACCCACCAGCCAACAGTTAGAGGTCCGAGAGGATCCAGGGTCGGGCGTGCGAAGGGGGGTGGTTAGTGACAGGTGTTAACACGGGGAGGAGGGGTAGTTAAGAGGAGAGGCAGAGGAAGGGAGGGGAGGTACTTAGTAAAAGCAGGCGAGGCGAGCTGCAGGAGGACACTGAGCATCTGTAGTCAGGGCCTGGCTGAAAGACTGAGAGCAAAGCCTTCCTCTGAGCTGAGGCTTAACTTTTACACTGCAGCACATGTACAGTATCATATTGGGTCTGACAAGAACTGCTGCTATAGATCTTCCACTCTCCACCCACCCTTCTCAAGTCCCCTTTCCACTTCAACTATGCAAAAATGACTTTAAAACATCAAAGCTGGCATTAACGTCTCATTTCCCTATGCAAATGCAAAACGAGAAAGGAAGAAAAAAAAAGAAAAAAAAAAGCTTTTCATTTCTCCCTGCCTCTTTCATTTTCAGTGAGAATCGTTGCTGCCCCCTTGAGACGAAGCCCGATGCGCAGTTTTGGGGAGAAAACGGGTTAGGGGATCCCGGGGGCTGCTCTCATTACCAAAACAAACCATTCAGCAAACAAACAATTAGACACTCATGAATTATGGACAAGCCATCTAAAATAGCAATAAAAACAAGGAGTGGGGAGTCGTGGAGCAATTGCTGAGCTAATGAAACGTATGTAAGGGTGTTTTTAAACATTCAGGCAGTGGAGTAGTGTGTGGGCGTGTCTGTGTATGCCTCCCTGTACACATGTGTACAGTATTAACATGTAGCCTATCCTGATGATTCCACACATCTCTGTGGACCAGTGCAGATGAGCGACAGAAAACAAGGTAACACTGAGAAGCGTGGGACAAAACAGTGACGAGAGTGAGGGAAGAAAAGGTGTCTAGTAATCCACAACTTGTGATTGTGCATCAGCCATTTCGTTTTTCAATTCGTCCATTATTCGGCCATTATTCACAACCCTGTGTTTACCTCTCACAGACGCGCACAGTCCATGCAGCAATGATCCAGGAGGATATACTGAACACCAGCAGAACAGTTCCTGGACAGATGGTCATGAGGGTCTTCATGACAAAGCGTGTGTTGAAGTTGATCTTGTTGAGGGCGCCGATGCTGCGAGACGAAGCGTCCGTGAACAGCTTGCTGTGGAGTAACATGACCCTGCCGATCAGGTAGAGTCTCAGGAACATGGGGATGGAGAGGATGATGTCCACGTCAGCGTCGGCCACCGACGGCGTGTAGGTAAAGGCCAGCCGCGCCGTCCAGGTGAACACGTACTGGCCCGGGATGGGATGGATGGCACACACCAGCAGCTCTAGCACGATGAAGAAGATCCGCTCATACGTCATGGCTATCCTCCAATCGTCCGCACCATTGTCGACCATAAACAGCTGAAGAAGAACAAACATACACCAACGACTTGTATTAGTATTTTCTTCCATGTGCCACTTTCTTAGTTTGTTGCTTGAGATTTCAGGTTTTTTCACCATCTCAATTTCTATGTCCTCAGTAACCGCGCTCACATGTGTTTATCATTACACAGGGAGACATTATTATACGGTATCATACAGACCAAACACACAGATTTTATTTGAAATTTTAGTCAAGATCCCCCGAGGTCATGCTGAAACTTAACACTCTCTAGCCATAAAAATTAGTTTGATTTTGATCTTAAGTTACTTAAGTTTGATGCAGCTCAGATCAAACAGATGAGGAATTATATTGAATATGGGATGTAATCCAGAGAAACTTTAAACCAAGCTGAACAAAAAAAAAAAAAAGACAGAAAATGAGATGCAGAAAATTCTGAAAAGACAATAATTTATTATGGTGACTACTTAATAAAGAGAGCCATATTTTAAGTAACAGAAAGAAGGGATGCTGTGTATAAACAGTCTTTCTCATTGTTGAACAAAATGTTGTCACCATGTCGCCACATTCAATCAAATAAATGTATTTACATGTATGTACTACATAACATTAAAAATCATCATTAATGCATTATTATCAGCATAAATTAATTTCTATAGCATTTCCATTTTAGCACAACAAAAACAATATTCCAGCTGTTTTTAGTCAAGGCTCAGCTGCCAAATCAGAATCGTCTTCCTCGTACTATTATTATTGCTATCATCATTATCACCGCACTGATCCCAAAAGCTGCTGCTATAATGAATAAAATGTTATTTTTTTCTGTGATAGACTCACCTGGATTTCCCGGGCATGGTACATTATTATAAGACCAAGCAATATAACAGTGGAAAGGCTGATAAGGCATTTCAGTGCAAATGAGTATGAAGATTCCTATGGTGAGAGAAAAAAAGAGGGAAAAATATTAGAAGCAGCCACATTTAATTAAAACAATGAACACATTTTATTACAATATACAATCTAATCTTATAAATATGATTAAAAAGATAAACTGTTCCTTGGATTCATTGTCAATGGTGCACTTTCCATATTTTCAGAGGCTGTATTTAGCCTCAATAGATGGCAATAGTAACTGTTTCCTGAGTTGTATGTTACTGCTTAGCAACAAGGTGAAATGAGGTAGTTCAGCAAAATAATTCAATGTGAAAGCTGAATGTATTTCATATCTCATAGGTTTAGAAAAGGAACATGAATACATAAACTTATGCATACACATTAGCACATGCACACAAAAGTATATAGAGCTACATACACACAATAGGACACACACACACACACACACACACACACACACACACACACACACACACACACACACACACACACACACACACACACACACAACTTATTAGTTTAAATGTCTGGCTGAGACCAGATAATGGGGTTTTACACACAAACAGTGCAGTCAGGATGTTACGAAACAATGCAGCTGCAGGTGTAGGTGCAGCCTGATATTATCTTTGGACGCTGTTCCCCACCATCTAAACTACCAATTAATCAAAGCCCTGCACGAACAGGGGGACTTTCCATTTAATGGTAGGTGTAGAAAAGGCAAGGCTAGCATTAACAGGAGGGGTCACCACAGTGAGCGTTGCAGGTGATAAATGGACCAGCCGGATGCTAATGCTGCAGTGTGTGTGTACGTGGGGGCCATAGATCTGGGAAATGAGAACCTGTACTACTCAAGTGTCCCCCCCTCTATGTTGGTAAAATGCCATTTGATAAATCAATTTAACAACCATGATGTAAAAATGCCACTCTCTGTAGCAGGCTAATGATCATAGGGTTGTTATTATAATAACGACACCAACAAACAAATGACCAAAACAGCAAGTGGAAATATCGTTCATAATCGTCAGTGCAATGACAGTGAGAGCTGCTCAATATTACTCTGTCCTTCGGTGGTCCATATTACACAATGTATTTTTAGCTGTCAACTAGATTGCTTTGCCCCTCAGGTCGGCTACATGTTCGGAAGACAGTCTAATGTCTGAAATTGTTTTGAGAAGTCCCTGGTGAAATAACATTGAGTAAACCAATTAATCCACCTGCCAGTGGTTCAAGGATTTTTCAGTCCCAGTGCTCACTGCCTCTTAACGCATTTCCCTCCTTCAGGACTCAGAAATCCTTGGCAGGGCCTCAAGTGTCTGCTGTGTGATGTGACCATCCACTGCACATGCTACCTGTCTGATTGGGGGGGGGGGGGCACTCAGAGATGGGAGGTCATTTCCATTTCAGCTGAGGTTAGCTTGATGAATGGACTGCACCCCACTCAGTAACAGTCACAGACAAACCTATTGACTTTCTTAAAACCCCATAAATCATCCTATAGATTACCACACCGACTTACTATATTGTGCAGACACACACACACACCTATGTGCAATCAAAAACACATTTGAAATTTCAGACGCTGGAAACTGGAAAAAAAAATCGATCCCTTGTGGAAGGAACGTACCAGTGGTTCTGCATGTTTTAGCCCTAAACTACAACTCACATACACAGATCAATGCTGACGATTTTCTACAGCGTACCAAAAGCCATTATTTGCCCTAACGTCTGAGGTGTCAGCTGACATACAACATTTTTGACAGTCTAGATCAGGAATTAAAAGCTTTTTGGCAGGAGACTCAAACTTTGGCTGTCAAAGCATCTTTAATAGCACCAGAGTTTTGAAAATGGCCCCTTCTTACAGCTGCAGCAGCATGTGACAATACTGTAACATTGACAGCAAAATAAAGGTGACAAAATATAAATCTCAAAGGCCATTATACAATATATTTAAAAAGGCCCTTTCTGGAAGCCCCTTTCCTTACAGTAAAGTGCTTGTCTGAAATTTTTGGTGGTTTGCAAACAAAAAAATAGGATTACCACCAGGCACATATGTAGCAACAAGCAATTCTGCATTATAAAACAACTTCAACATCGTCGGCCCAATCATAGTTAGACCTTGTTCTTTTGATCCCAAACTTAACAGAGTCATTAACGGGTAGCAAAATTTAAAAAAGTACTCACTAGTATTCTGGCCACATATTGTTTCATCTGGCTCAATATACGCTTGTTCTTTGGCCCAAGTCCGGCCCACAAACAGCATTACTGTCAGACGCTTCCACATGTGGACCAAACACAGAAAACCCTCCTGGCTGTCAGCCAACACTGGAGGGTAACAGCTGGAATCAGCCCAGATGTGGAAGAATGGAACAGACTTAGGCCAAGGAACCAGGCATATGCTGAGCCAGGAGTCTCATTTTGCTACCTGGGTTACGTTTCACAGGTTAAATTTTAAGACTTTACATGTCCATTTTCAAACCATGGTGAAATAAATGGAAACCAATGGCTGCAAAAGGTAGAAAAGAAATATGACATTTTGTGTTTTGCTTAAAAAGCAGTAATAATGTAAAACTGAACAATAAAGATGAAAAGTGAAGCGGGTCAATTGCAGTGACAGACTCTCACTGTCAGCTAACAGTGAGAAGTGTCTTTCAGCTCATTGTTTTGTTTTTATGACCCGCAACTTTATTCTATGGTTCAGTCTTTTCAATTTTAATCAACTTACGTTTCTGCACCAACAGTCTAATAACCTGTACACTATCTGTATCTGTCCAAAACCAAACGCTGCTGGAGGCACAAATGTTTGCGGCTAGCCGGCGAACAAACAAGGTAAGCTGCTAGCATGGACCGAAATTAATGAGTAGACGGTGAATGGACAAAGTTAGCCAAAATAGTGAAAAGTTCCAAATACCCAAAGCTAGTAAATAGCAAATAGCAAGATAAGACCCGGTTATATTTCTCCAAAGTTGAAGACCAAAGAGCTAAAACAATATCAGAAACAATATAAATTACTGCTAATCTGCATGTGCTAACAGACAACGGTTTGCTAACATGTTAGCACTAAGTAACCAATAGTGCTTAAATATACACAATTTGTAGTTAACAGGCTCAAGCAAGCAAAACCACCTTAAAGGATTTCAGTTATGTTGAGTTTTTAGATTTTTATTCTCTTTACAATTCTGTTGTTTCCACAGATGAAATCCACCTGTTCTGTGACCTATCATTTACCGCAGTGCACTGCAATGTCAGCCCCAACAGACCAGTAAATACTGTGGTGGAAGCTGCTCTGAGTGAGGGAATGATATACCCTGACACAGCAGACCTCATTGGCTGACACAAAAGGACAATAAAAGGTCAAGGGGTGGTGACTTGGTCAGCATGACCCTGAATCCAACAGCCTGCCAGTGTCCTTGCTCAAGAGTCCCACTTGTTCCAAGACCTTGCTGCGTCATCTGCACTCTGATCTACAAAAAGTAAAAGATGCTGTAGGGCATTTTGAAACATCTGGAACTTCATTCCCATATTTTATTCCTATAGACTTGACTACTCGATTCATCTCTTCTTGTCTTTCTCTCTCTCTACATGAACTATATATATATATATACGTATATGTGTGTGTGTATCCTGCAGCATCCCTCTCTTCATTTTCCTCTCCTGCTGTGAGGTTGTGATTTTAGATGCTGGCTTCAAAGGGAATGACAGACAACCACAATGGTACCAGAAGAGGATTCAATCCTTTGGCTAAACTTTAATCCGATGCCAATAATGAAAACTCTCAACCAGTAGCTGAACCAGCCCCCCTGTCAAGAAATTACTGAACAGAACATTTTGAAAGGCAAAATCTGAGATTTAATCCAACTGAAAATTAGTCATTGTGCAGATCACATGACTCTCCTTCTTATTTGTATTTGTGCAATATTTCCAACACCTTTGTTAAATATTGTACGTCAGTGTCTGTGCTAATAATCACTCTTCATAAATCTGACAGCTGCCAACCCCACACATCTCAAAAATTAACAATAGCAATGACAACACATAAAGCTCCCACTCATGCATCACACACATACCCAACCTACCTTAGTGTAAACCCCCCATGACAGTTCCGTCTCTGTCACCATGACAACAATCCCAAACATCCCGAAGATGAGTGCGTAGTCGCTGAGCCGCTTTCGCTTCTCAAACAGCGCCCTCCGGTGGCCAAGCTTGTAGCCAATGTCCCTGTTCTTCTTTTGCGGCGCCCTGCCTCCGCCACGCCCGCTGCCCTCCCTGACCAAGCTCTCGTTGGACGCTTTGCTGGGGTCTTCACCACCGTTGCCCTTGGACACCACCACCTCCAGGCCAGAGCTGTGCAGCGTCTGCAAGGGTTGCGTCTCCGAGTCGAGCTCCGCGAGGTTGCGGCGCGACGAGGACGCCAGGCTGCCCACTAGTGGTCTCACCACTCCGCCATTGTACTTGCAGGTGTTCATGGCTATCTGAGGGAGTCGGCCACTGCTCTCGGAGAGGGAGGGCTTGGATCCAGCATGGCTCAGCTTCTTCTGCTCGGTAGTGGCCTGTTAACAGGAAGGATAGTGATAAATACAATACTATCACAACAAAAAGGGTGTAAAAAAAAACAAAAAAAACTGACAGTAGGTTGAAGAGACACACACACACAGGTGTACTTTAAATAGAGCATTGATGTGGGAGTTATATCTGTGTGGCTCTGGAGAGGGCAAAGAGAGGGAAGGATCTTGCAAAACAATTTTGGTTATAAAAGCAGACAGATTTAGTGCTCAGCAGGACATGTGGCCAACGTACAATATGAACCCACAAATATCAACAGTTCTTCTCTGAAGGTCCCAAATACTCAAGGTCTGTTTTCCTGAGCAACATATACTGAGAGCTGGTAACAGAGAAGTGGTTGCTCATTAAGAATTGTTTGTATCTGTGTTATCAAGTGTTAAAAAAAGAGACAGTTTTACAGTTAAACTAGGACTGTCAAGAACTCCCCTTGTGTTCTTCCCTTATTGGACACTATGTTTCATGTGTACCAGGTTTTCCTTCAAGAAAGTGGCATCAAACCTAGATGGCTCAAAAACAAATAAATAATAAATAGGCTGTGATGTATAAATAAAACCATATAACCAATAGTGGACCCTACAAAGTGCAGAAAATTGAATCTTTGCGCTGCACAAATTTAGATATGAATGATTAATGTTCGGCATGACCCTGTTTTCCGTCAGAGAAACACTCTTCCCCTGCAGAGACGAGCCACGAGTTTCCCAAACGAGCGCAGAGAGGAAGAAAACATGGAACTTCTCAAATCAGGCGTGCCACTGAGACCAAATGTGAGATTACAACTATTTTAAGAGTAAAAACAAGGGAAACCATTTGTCTTGAAACTCAAAGGATACTGTATACTGTAAATCTTCTTGAGGGTATAAGGGCACCTTCGGGGCAAGTTGAAGAACACATACACACATTGGCATAAAAATACAATGTTCAACCAATAAGTTGTACTCTTTGTATATAATTTCCAATTTTGAATGATGTATGAGAGAATACTTAAACTTCTTTTACTTAAATCACCTGCATGTTTGTTTTCCAACCTGATGCCGTGGCCGCTCTTCTCTTCTTACATTCAGTCGTCTATCGTTTCTGCTCTTCCTGGCAGATAGGAGTGAGTTCCTGTCCCAGTTACACAGACAGAAAATGTTCTATCCATGCAGACGCTGTAGAGCAGTCACCCCAGAAGCATCTATCTGCCTGTCTATCCCCTGCCCTTCAGAGACTCGGGTAGATTATCATAATGGGTTATGAAAACTTCACATGGAACAGTGCTTTTTCCGAAACAAGTCGGGGGTGTGTGATAGCACCGCTGGCCCTTTTTATTAGCCTTGACAAAGCATGCCTAATGCCTTTAAATGTGCTGGTGGGAATAAAGAAGGGCGGCCCTAATGGAAATTTACTAACTCCGGTCCTGTGATGCTATCGTCTTGCGCATATTGTGGCTCCATGAGAACAGGACTAAAGGTTAAGGATTAGTGCAGCCCATAGTGTTTCTAATCCCCTTTTCTGTATTAAATTGCTTTTTAATCTGTGCCATTAGGACCCTTCTACACTTTTGAAGACGTGTAGTGAGTGAACTTTTGGTTTGAATGACAGGAAATACTGCAGAAAAAGATACTGATATGGCAATAGTTGACAAGATTCTGTTCTCTATAAGAGGATAAAAACAGAACAAAGAGTGCTGAATTTCCAAAATTTGATCTAATTTCAACAATTAAGATACCAGCAAGTTCCTTAAAGACACTCGGTGTCTTTTGACTCATTTTGTACATTGTGCAAAACGTGAACTCTTTCAATTTACTACTTACTGCACTAAGACCAAGAGATGCAACAAGAATCAGTCACTACATGTATATTTCACTACATAAGTATTTTTGCTACATTGTTATTTCACTGTCACACGAAATTAAAAAAGTTTCAATGTAAATTATAGATATCTTGGATTTTCTCAGCACCAGGAACAGCTCACAATTATGAAAACTCAATATCAGCATCAAAATATGACTGAACATGAAGCACAGATGTGCACAGACTATGACAGAAGTCCAATAACAGCAAAATTATCCAGAAAAAATATTGTTATTGTAGCCAAAACACGTACAGGCTAAGCAGCATAAGATAGTGTTGAAATATTGTTGGACTGAAATTATCTGCGTAGATTATTTTAGTCGGATACTTCAATAAGTTTTGGTGAAAGTATCTTTGCTTATTTCCTGTATAAAGATCTACAGTCGAGCTGCCAGTCAGTCTTTTGAATGTGTTGAATCCACAGCGAACTGGTACTGAGTAACTACAAAATATGATTATTCCTTTGGATCTGAGTGTCACAACATGATGTCATTCATTCTCAAAAGAGAATTTCCTGCTTTTGTGTAGGAAGTAAAAAAACTGTAGTATTTTTAGTCTCAGTCAAACTTTCAGAGTGGTTCTGAGATGCTTGATATGCAAATATGGCTCCTGGACTATAATATCTGAGAAACAATCCAAGACAACTACCTCAAACAAAGGTTGTGCATGTTTGTAGAAAATGTTGCTTATACTCTTTTGTGCAAGAGTAAGTGTATTTTTACTGTTTGTCCTACTGTTGTCTTACCACACACAGACATCAGGAGCAATTTGGGGTGCAGCACCCTGCTCAAAACCGAACCACCAACCCTAGAATCAACTAGAACTAAAGTTAAAGCCATCGTGTGTGACCGGTCTCTCACAAACTGTATACTGTAGTTATATCCCAAGATCATTGTCAAACTGAGCTGTGTTCAAGCGTTTCTCTTTGTTTATAAGATGTTCTAGTGCCAGACGTGGCCCTGACTCACCTATCCCTCACTTTTTTGAGTGCAGTTGTACCATTTTATGTCTAATATGTAAATTTCACATCATTTACATTTTGTCTCGACAACAAAAAGTAAAATAACATGATACAGTCAAGATGCGGATTCATCAGATCGGAGTGACCTCTGACCTCTGAGCAAGAGTGACTGTACAACAGATGACTGACAGGCCTCAGTTAAGCATAAATCCACCCTGATGCAAAGTCGAGGCTCTCACTGAACCCATGTAATCGTAATCTGGCTTAGGGCTCCTCTCTTAAATATTAAAACCAGAAGCCACTAAAATGTTTGAGCCTAAAAGCTGAATAATGAGACACAAAATGTATTCCCCTAGTTTGGTTTCCAATGACCAATTACATGGCCATAAATCAGAGTAATATAGCTATGTTGTGACACCATGGGACAAAGTAGGAGCCTGAGATGTAAAAGGAGAACACCCTGGGAAGTGTTGCTCCAATAACGTAAATGAACAGGATTGATGATGGAAACCGAGGGTGCAGGGCTGCTGTTACATCCTCAGCTTTAGTTACCCGTTTCTGGTGATCATTCATCACTGAACCAGGTCAGGACCGACCCAAATATGGGCAAATGTTCCGTCAGTCAGTTTGTGTGAACACTGACGCATTGTGTTTCTGAACACTACTACACAAAATAGACACAAAATAAAGAGAGAGAATATCGAGGGACGCGTGTCTGACTTTTTCCTGTGTAAGACTGAAGAGTCCTTCACACACTTTACAGCAGGAGTCCTCACATCCTGTTCCAAAACCTCAAACCACTCAATCACTTCCATACTCTCACCCACTTATCCAGCCAAGCTCCCGTCTCTTTTCACATTTCCCCTGCAACCCGACTAAACAGTGCAAGGGCACCGTGGGCCAGCGTTGCCCTTGTTGTCCTCTGATGCCCCCGCCGAGGAGACACGGGGAGGCTGCCCGACCGGTCGACCAACGGCTCAATTTCATTCTGAATGGCACGCAGCATCCAGGCTCTATGAAATGGAGCCTCATAATCAAATTGAAAAGCCTCAGTGCAGAACAGTTTAAATGAAGGCAACTCTCTGCCTCACTCTTCTTTCTCTCTCTCTCTCTGTCTCTCTCCAGCCAGCTCAAATCTAATAGAAAATCCTCATTCTTTAGTCTTGTATAGGGCTACTGTGCTGCAGTCTTGAAGGCTTATATACCCTAAAAATGGAATTGTGCTTTATAAAATCAAATGTTTTCAATTCTGTGTGTGTGTGTGTGTGTGTGTTTGTGAGTTGAGCATGTGGATGCCAGTCTGTTTAATTATGCGTGTGTGTGTGTGTATGTGGGTGGGTGGGAGGATGTGTGCATATGTGTGCTAGTTGAACAAGCTGAGCCTCAGCCAGGCATTGGATTAGGTCGGATATTGACGCAGACAGTGTGCAACAACGAAACAAGCACGAGGAGGAATTGTTTGAGAGGATCCACGTGTATGTGTAAGATCTGTGAAAAGGGGACAGATGCCGACAAGGCTGACATGAAAGGAGGATCACAACAGAGAAAAAAAAGAAGAGGGAAAAGCGACAAAATAAGGCAGAGATCTAAAAATTGAGGGAACATGAAAGATAGAGGGAGCGAAATAGAAAGAGATAAATGAAAGAGAGGGAAGACAGCTCCCTGTGGGTGTCTCTGCCAGCCCCTGGAGTGATTGAGAGCTGCAGGCTATACTCTCCAGTTTGTCCCCGCACACTAGACGCTGTCACATTTCTCTGACAGGCCAGCAGGCAACAGGGCTCCTCCGTCCATCCCTGACCAGCATGTGGATCATTACTCAGCGCTGGTAAGGACAGAGGAAAACCAGAGGCTGCAGCCCCACATTCATACAGGACAATCCTCCATCAGCGTACTCCATCTGTGTGCTGCGATGATGGAAATAAACAATATATATTTAATGAAGAATCTTGTTAGAGCATCAAGTGTTCAGAAATGAATACCACGGGTGTTTAAATCATGTCATATCACTATAAATCAAAATTTGTCATCTTTATCTAAATGCTATTTCCTGCAGTTGTGTCTCTGTGTGCCCACTCTTATTGCCCTATACTTCATGTCCTTACATCTCTGCTGTTAAATGAAGGCAGCTTCTGTGGGGTAAGTTGAAGCCACTGCGTTTCACAAAGACACAACATTCCCAGGGATTGAAGAGGCAGCCGCTGTTCAAAGAGTTTTCCCAGAATATTCTCGCACTGACTTCACAGGTCTGGTAAGGTCGGTGAGTGTGTGGACAGCTGCACGATGTGCACTGGGACAAGACTGGAATATGTGTGTTGAAACACATGAAAAGCACATTGCAGAGTGTGCACAGTCTTATTTTTCACTTCATACATTTATTCAAACTCTTACACACACACACACACACACACACACACACACACACACACACACACACCTACTACATCTACATCACTAACGCTGCCACAGTGAAGATAATAACAATACAGTAAAGCTCACATCTCAACCCAAAATACACTTGTGTTATCAATATTGACGTAGTGAGTCAGAAATAAAATCAAAAAATAAAATAAAAATGTAGCCCTGAGGCCACAGTTGCCACTCATACACAGTTCAGTCATGTGGGATTCAGCTGACCAATGGTGAAAATATGATCAGTCAGTCAGTCACTCAGTCAGTAAGGGACATTTGCCATTATAGGGCTGGCCGTGCTGTTGTGGTCCAGCCTATAATTTACCTTTTTGTTTTATATTTTCATTCTACTTATATAAGATTTTTCTGGTTATATTAAGGTAACCCAAAGCACTTGGTTAAGGTAACTGAAAGTTCACTGTCTTGGTTACATGCTGAAAATGTCAACACTGGCTGGAAGCACAAGATGGGCCACAATGACTTTTTCAAAACCACAATCTTTCCCCTAAGCTTAACCAAGTGTCTTGATAACCTAATTTTACACAGGAGGGACGCAGGACAAAAACCCCAACTTCTGTTGTCAAAGTCCAGTGCTTTGAATTGATGATTCTTGTTATTGGCGTGGTCGAGGGTGGTCTTGAAATTACTTTGTGTGAGTGCCAAAGATCTGAAACAAATAAAACATCTGTAATGGAAGATATATTTCATAACTTTAGTGGTAAAACTTTCAAGACCACCACCATCAGATATCTTAAATGCACACTGTCATTTAGTGAGGACAATTAGTTGCAAGTGGCAGAGAGTGGTAGAAGCTATATAGTGTCAATTACTAGTGGCCTCAATTAAATCCCCATGGTGAAGATCCAACCCAGCAACTCAGCAAGAGAATAAAAGGCAACCATAAAATCTACACACAATAAATTGTGAGAACATTATGAAAAAAAAAAAAAATCAAGTTCAGCACTGCAGTCGCCTAAGGGATGCTATAACCTTTACTGAGGAAAAGAACTAGACTAGAGAAATATGGGACGATGGCATTAACTCACAGCAGAAAAAAAGACAAGATTCTCTTACTGTTTAGTTTAGTGCTGGCACCATTTAAAGATCACATTCATTCATACTATGAATCATCTAAAACACGATGTGGTCATAATTAGTTTGGCTTTTGTGTATTTACACAGTGGTAAAAAAAATAAAAAATACAGTCATAAAACAGAGAGAGGAAAATCATACTATTATGTGAAAATAAGATTAAAACAGAGGATTCTAAAAGAAGTCGCCTTTCAAAACAAGTAAATAATGCATGAAAACCGCAGGGTGGTGGCTACATACAACAGCTGGCTGGGAAAAATATAATAATATAGGATGATATACAAATTCTGTATCAGAATCACTGTCTGAACATTCACTCTCCACACAAGCAGCAGTTAAAAATGATGGTAGTTTTTGGCTTCTATAGAAAAGCTCAGCCTCCCTAACTTTTCCTGTTATTCTTCAATTAGTGATTTTAAAAAATAAAAGCAGTCAAAAACAAGACAAAACGTCCATGGGGAAAAAGGACGCAGGTACATGCCTGTGGGAATGTGTTATTGTTAGGACTAATAACATACTGTGTTCAACAGAGACACAATACTATTATAATTAGGACCCAACAAGGTTACTCCATGTGTGCTTGTGTGAGTGTGTGTCTCATAAACTAGGTCCTGGGGAGATTGGGGTTAGATCTGAAGGGGGGGGGGGGGGGGGGTGGGGGGGGGGGGGGGGGGGGTTACTTTCCCTGTGGGACACCCCTGCCTCATTAGGAGCAATTTTAATTTCCAGCAAATTAAAGGAGGGGGTTGTTAGAAACTTGATTTGTAGATCAGGGCCATAAAGGATGGATAGATCCTGGTAAAATGGCTAACAAACTGAACCTTGACCTTGATGATGTGTGAATCTGCCATAAATACTAGTATACACACTATAGCAATGTGATTATAGTACAGTAAAGTGCAATTATTGTACAGTTATATGCAATCAAAATCCTTACACCTTCTTGGAGTCAATTTTACAGATACAGATATTTCTGACTTTCACTTCCCAAGGATATCAGTATCTCTGATGTCCATCACCAATACACGTCCACAAATCAGCTTTTCATCCTCATTTTAACTTAATGCAGTGACAGCTGTCTGAAGATTCATGGGTATATTGCAAACAGGAACTACTAAATGTTATTAATGGTGCCAATTTGTAACAGTGTAAATATGTTGTTATATGTTGTTGCCATGGAGTCAGCTTTACATTCATGGGCGATGAGGGGTGTTGTGTGCAGTGTCAGACTTTGAAAATCCCTGACTTACAACAATGAGAAAGAAGGGCTTTGAAATACATAAATATATATTATATATAATTAGTGCCGTACTTTCTAATGAAGCAACAGTATTATTAAAGATGCGGTTATTGATTGAAGAAAGTGAAGGCAGCACTCACTGCTGCAGAATATTCTGGAAACCAGTAAATGTCACTTAACCAAAGATGGTTACCCAGCCAAAGACTTATGACGTGTAAAATGACCAGTAATGTACAGTAAACCTAGGAGAGCATCTTAGGCATAACTTGGGTGTGTGAGCATGAGCAGTGAGTGTTGATGTTCAGGGGGGAAAAAGGAAAAAGAAAGAAATAACCACTCAGTTAAAATGTATTTAAATTTCCTTTGGAATCAGCTTTTCTAACAAAAGGCAGTTACACGATGGATTTTTATTCTGATTAGGCCGCTGTTACTGTTGGTTTAATCATGAAGCATTTGCAGTTTTAGTTTCATTTCTGTGGGGACTTACTTTCAAACTCCTGAAATCTCTTGCTTCACTGTGCTCTTGTTATTTCAAATCGTTTTTTTTTATAATATCTATTTTTACACAGCAAGAAAATGTGAGAAAATGGCAATTCTTTAAATCTAAAGAACAAATGATCGGCGTAAGTACTTTTTTGGTACTGAACGAAAGAACAGAGAACTTAAAAATCAAACAAGATCCTTGAAAATATCAAACTGTTCTTTACTTGTGATCGAATTTAAAAAGAGCCTATTCCGGGTTAGATAGGTGAATAGTTTTATAACTATAGGTTGAATTACTCCGATCTGATATTCTCAGTGTTGATGTTGACATGCGAATGCCTCCATAAAACCTCCTCCTTGAGGTTTGACATTGTACGTGGAAATGGGACTAGACGAGCATTTCAGCGTTGCACTAATCAGCTCTCTAAAGCATCCTCTTTATTTTTGCTAATCAACAGTATTGCCCCATTCGCCTCCATAGACTCCCATTATGGCTGATTGCTTGATTGATGCCAGATTTGTGCTGATAACCCCCGTCATGAAGAGGCAGACCCTGTGCTCGACAAATTCCCACACAAACTCAGACGTATGAGAAGAGGTTCAGGCCAGAAATCATACTCGCTGTCAGGCACCTCTGGTCTGCATTTGACCAAAGTGACTTACATATGTTTGTGTCTTGCTTAAGAACACTTTGACATGTGAACAGGAGGAGCTCAGGAATAGACCCATCAAACTTGAAATTAATGCATGACCCTCTCCACCAACTGAGCTCACATGTACCATTATAACCTCTTTAGTAGTTTATGAAAGACAAATATCATTTCTGCAAAAAACATACATATACTGTATGTATAATAATGTGCACTTACTAGATATGTTTTCAGTGACATGTAAGGCTGCCTGAATTACATTTTTCAGCAGCATTACAACAAAAAGTTAATATTCTCTGCCAACTTTCTTTGAAGTTTTTCCTTTCCTGACATACTGTATAGTGTGACTACGATTTTAAAAGTTTCAAGAGTTTTAAGCATATTGCTTGGAGACCATAACAAATGGTTATGTTAAGTAAAGAATGGTAAGTTATGGTTAAATCTAAGTAGCTCAACTACATGGGTAGGAGATTAAGAAATCACTCTTGACTTGAGGCATTAAACAGGATACAAACCCAGGCGTCCGGTATTAAAGACTTTTATACCCAATCGTCCCCCACAACTCCCCTCCCTACGGCTTGTGCAGAGTCGAAACTTAACAGTGTTGTCTGCACTGGACGGATATGACAGGATTGGAAGAGAGGTTTAATGTATCGTCTGGACGAGACTACGTAAGAGAGAAATCACGACGTATGCTGGAGTAAATAGTAGAATAACAGTGTACGTGAATGAACACACTGCTGCTCTATGCAAGTTTATAGAATAGTATTATGATATTGTACAGAGTACAAAACAAGTGTGTGTGAGAAAGAATGGCAGTGCACGAATGAGACACGATAACTGTGTATAAGGATGATAACCTATTGTGTGACAAAGAGTAATTGTGTATGTAAAAGACAGGTTATGTGTGATTATGTGTGTTAAAGGACAAAGACCTATAAAAGTGTGTGACAAATAGTAGCAGCCTGTGATAGAGTGAGACTGTAGCCACTTCAGTGCAGAGTAACGTCACGTGCACACCGTCCATTAACATTCACATGTACAATTATCCTCTCATATGTACACTTTATGGCAGAGTCTAAGATAAGTATAGTTATGTGTTAGAAAAAATTGGCTGTGATTGCACATGTAAGAGGGTACAGTAGTGTGTGTAGGAGAGTACAGTGTAACATTACGTAACATTATGATCCTGTGCGAGAACAAACAGGCCTGTGAATTATGACCCTAAATGGCCTCTCGTACCGATGTCCTTTTTCCAACTAATCAAAACGGCCGGTGATGCATGTGGGTTAGGGATACAAGACGCACACAAACACACGGAAAACATCAAACACAGCAAACAACAAAAAGCTTGAAATATAGTTTAGTCCATGTGGACCCTGAAGACTAAACCATCTTCATTAGGCGACTGTTCCCCTGGCGGCTATTTGACATCCCAACAGTACCACAGTGGCCATATATTCCTCACAGAGATTATCACCCTTAAGTGCTCCACAAGCCACACCACAATCCCACAATCTTTACCTCCTATCAAGCTGCAGCCACTACTGGGAGAACCAACAACAGCATCAATGTATAAATGCCACCGTCTGACAACTTCTATTTTCACTGTGAGGCGATTGTAAGTCATTTGAAAACGAGCCCTTGGCAAATTTAGGCTGAGGCTGTTTCTTTCTATCCCCGAGGCAAAAACATCAATAGCGGAGAGAGAAGCCAGGACAACCTATAGCACAGGACAGATCGATAGCGCAACAAACTCAGTAAAGATTGACTGGAGAGTTGCCTGGAAACGTCCTGCTTGAGATTTATGACGGGAGGAGGACACGAGCCAACAGGAGAAGCTAGAGGACAAGAAAGGGAGGGAAAGAGAGAGTGATGGGGAATCACAGGAATTCTCATTTTGTGGCATTTCACCAGTGTCTTAAGGAGAATATATCAATTTTAAATACCAATGATTGGTTTTAATAAGTTTCCTGTGGAAAATAAACACTAATATAAAAAATTTTAAAAAACGGTTTATACTCAAATAGTGTTAATCTGAAAACCATTCGGTTTGATTCCCTGTATTCTAGTTATCTTCCATTTTCGTCTCTAAGACGAGACGTTCCCGTTGAGAAAAGGGGGAAAAACGATATCTACTGAGGCAGACAGTATGTGTTTGACATTCCAATGGGAAAATTACTGAAACAGTGACAAGATGAAATGAGAAGATATCAGGTTTCATTGCTCCTCCACTCTAACAGAGAGCCCTTACCATATGTCACTCGGCTCCAGCATGCTCTGACTGGTGCAGCGGTCTTCCATGGACGCAAGCTAATTGAATATCCTTATCTGGCTCTGAACCCCCCTTTTTCTCTGGTGAAGTGAAACAGAGGCCAGTTGGAAAAGCAGCACATTTGTATTCACCCACAGAGGTTTCCAGAAAGAAATTAACACACACACACACACACACACACACACACACACACACACACACACACACACACACACACACACACACA
>NW_019174481.1:3378450-3635950 GCF_002260705.1 Seriola dumerili
TTTTCACTGTGAGGCGATTGTAAGTCATTTGAAAACGAGCCCTTGGCAAATTTAGGCTGAGGCTGTTTCTTTCTATCCCCGAGGCAAAAACATCAATAGCGGAGAGAGAAGCCAGGACAACCTATAGCACAGGACAGATCGATAGCGCAACAAACTCAGTAAAGATTGACTGGAGAGTTGCCTGGAAACGTCCTGCTTGAGATTTATGACGGGAGGAGGACACGAGCCAACAGGAGAAGCTAGAGGACAAGAAAGGGAGGGAAAGAGAGAGTGATGGGGAATCACAGGAATTCTCATTTTGTGGCATTTCACCAGTGTCTTAAGGAGAATATATCAATTTTAAATACCAATGATTGGTTTTAATAAGTTTCCTGTGGAAAATAAACACTAATATAAAAAATTTTAAAAAACGGTTTATACTCAAATAGTGTTAATCTGAAAACCATTCGGTTTGATTCCCTGTATTCTAGTTATCTTCCATTTTCGTCTCTAAGACGAGACGTTCCCGTTGAGAAAAGGGGGAAAAACGATATCTACTGAGGCAGACAGTATGTGTTTGACATTCCAATGGGAAAATTACTGAAACAGTGACAAGATGAAATGAGAAGATATCAGGTTTCATTGCTCCTCCACTCTAACAGAGAGCCCTTACCATATGTCACTCGGCTCCAGCATGCTCTGACTGGTGCAGCGGTCTTCCATGGACGCAAGCTAATTGAATATCCTTATCTGGCTCTGAACCCCCCTTTTTCTCTGGTGAAGT
Organism: Seriola dumerili; assembly: GCF_002260705.1. Classification (NCBI taxonomy): domain Eukaryota; kingdom Metazoa; phylum Chordata; class Actinopteri; order Carangiformes; family Carangidae; genus Seriola; species Seriola dumerili. The sequence continues at coordinate 3,379,214 of NW_019174481.1, forward strand.
GAAACAGAGGCCAGTTGGAAAAGCAGCACATTTGTATTCACCCACAGAGGTTTCCAGAAAGAAATTAACACACACACACACACACACACACACACACACACACACACACACACACACACACACACACACACACACATACCTACTGTACTTTACTGCACTGCAAGTAATCTTGTTTTCAGGTAGGTGAACCATAACCAGACCCCACACTGTACTGTACTACAGTCAAGAGGAGCTGTCTTTCATGCAAGTCTATTATGGGTCACATGATAAAAGTTCTGGGAATTGTGCTAACAGCCTCCAGCAACAGCTTCCCTATGCGATTTTTTTTTTTTTTTTTTTTTTGGTTATGAAATTAAGTGCTGCAGTTTTCTAATGCCCCTTGGGCCCTTTAATGTAAATTGATTCTATTTAAAAAAAGCTTTTTTTTCCAGTCAGAGAAGAAGAGGTGGCTGGGGAGCGGAAACGAGTGAGTGATCGAAAATGGACTCTCAAAGAAAGAGAAGGGAGAGAGATGGGAAGCAGCTTTGTTCGTGAAAGGGTTAAAGAGAAAACGGCAGTGACAAAAGGGGAAGTGTGCAGACCGGTGGCCTATTAAGGGGTTAACAGTCAGAGGGAGGCCGATAATGGACGCTGGCGCAGCTGTATAGGAACTACAACACGCAGAGAGCCAAACACCATAGAAACCCTGAACGAAACCCAGAGAAAAACACAGGGAGATGGATTGAGGGAGGAAAACAGGCACTACATTTTTTTTTTTTTTTTCCATGTCAGCATGTCAGCATTGTGTGGACACTCAGGAACCAAATCTGATGAATTAAAACTGCATTCATATATTGTTATAAAACCGACACTTTAATCCATTCACTTCCAGACAGTACTGGAAACACATGCGCACCCATTACCACGTACGGTACAGTTCACCCTCTTTGTAAACACGACTGCAGATGCATAATTAAGCACGGAGACCAGATGCTGTGGCTCAAAAACAGGAAATTGTTCTTGGAGACGACTTCAGTGCAGCAATACAGTGGAGGATTCCTGAGGAGGAAGGTCTTCCACATGACTACAAGCTGCAATAGAGTTAATGTGGCCTTTGCCATCTGAAGGCAAGGCCGTGGCATCCACATGATAATGATATACTAAAGCCATCCTCCCACTCATCCACTCACTCACTCACCCTCTTTGCCTTTACACATAAACACAGGTACAAACCAACAGGCAAATGTGCACAAACACATAAAACACATGCAGACGAACGTACGCATGCAGTCGAAAAAAAAAAAAAAAAAAAAAGGCCCCATGGAGCAGATGTTTTTCTGCAGCTTACATCGCCTCCAGTCAACCTCCACAGACCCACAACTGTGGTATTCGTGAAGGCTGTTTCATATTCTCCAGCTAGGTGATTTGAGGTAACGAACGGGTGGGGTGGGGGGGGTGGGGGGGCTGACAAAGCTGTAGGAAAGCAGCTTCATTCAACTCGTCTTCTGTTTCAATGTGTAAAGCTTGTGTGTTGGAGAAGAGCCACTATGGCTGCTGATGAAGACTCACACATAGTAATTTACATATATTAGATACACATACATACACGAAGGCCTCCAGATTAGAGGCTGGGCTCATGTTTTTATTCCCAGACAGAACATGTTTTGTTTGTATCAAGGTAACAAATAATACTCAGATTCTCTATAAACTGCTGAAGGCAGGGTAGATCTGACTAGATGCGGATCAGCTAAGGCTTTTTGTTCTTCACTGAATATTTATCAGTGGACAGAGGAGGCTGTGATTGAGTTTTACAGGGGAATGGTTGTGTATCATGTGCTGTAAATTAAGTAGTGCAGCAGCTCAGGGGATCAGCAGTCAAACTCTGACCTGAAGGCATAAAGACCTGATGAGAAGGAAGGGGGGGGGGGGGCGTATCCAATGAGAGAGCACAGGCAGAGCAGAGGACTCATTATGAATATACACACATGTATTCACATGCACGACTAGAGCGCACACATACACACACACACACAGCCAGCCACGCAAACCAAACACTCTCAGTATGGAATTTCACAATGGCAGGAGAAGCTCTCCAAACTTACATTTTCAAGGGCAGGCTGCAAGCGAAGCGTTGGTCGACTGTGTGAGCAAAGTATGATGAAATCACACATCTCTCACATCTCGTTAATGCACTCTGCTCTCCCACCGAACACTGTGTTTAACAAACATTTGAAAACAGCCAGCAGGCAATATTGAAATGATTCAATGAGCTCACACGTCGACAGTATTGTAAGGTAGCTAGAAAGACACGTATATTCACACACATACAGTATGAAGCCATCACTGTACATCTGAATCTCTCCAGCTTTGTAATGAATGACAAATATCTGCTTACAGCAGCATTACTCATACTCTCATACTCTTTTGTGTTGTGATCATGCCCTAACGCAGGAACAGCCTCAGATCAATAACCTAATTAGCCATAAGGCATATGCATTGCGGTGATACATTATATGCCTGACATCCCTTGGCTAGAATCTCACAGGAATTACCATATAAATGAACTGCGGCCATTTATTAAGCTAAGAGCCGTGGTGGGGACTTGGCATGCTACAGAGTAAAAAAAAAAAAAAAAAAAAAATTGTAAGTTACAACACACATTAGAAAAAGGAAAACATCGTGAGAGGTCGAGCAGTCAAGTTACAAATTGCATCGACTGCTGGCAGAGCGAAAACATCTGCCATGCTGTGACTCTATCCGTGGAGTAAGTAAGCAATGAGGCTCATGGCGACTGAGGAAACCCCCCCCCCTGCCCCGAACACTCTTTCTTTCCACTCTTTGTATTCAACTGGACTGCAAGTAATTCAATACACCTCTCCTTGTGCAGGCTCACTCAAATGAAACGCAAAGCGAATGAACTATATCAAGTGGAGCAGTATTGGAACACCACTTACAGTAACATCAGTGTTTGTGTGGGCTGCCCTACAGTATGTGTGTGTGTGTGTGTGACGTGGACATGTGTGCAAGCCCCTACTGTACGTGTGTGTTAAAGGCAAGTGTGAAATGAATCGTAAATCCAAAAGATAATCTTGTTCTGCACATGATTCCTTGACCAAACTCAATACCCCTGAGAGAGACTGCTACACAATACCAGGCTGATCTCTCCATAGCAACACACATGGTAACACAAATCTATTTCAGAGCCGGAGCGCAGCCTTGCACTTAAACACAGCGTACGAAAAAATAAAATAAAAAAAAATAGGGAAAACAGCAATCAATTTTTAAAAGAGCTGCATGTTCATACTTACTGCGTGTGTGTTGCCGGCTGCAGCCGAAACTAAGAGTCTCCCACAGCTCACACCTACCACTCCTCATACAATAGTGAGCGTTATCAGAGATCTACAGCAGTGCCACTCCTTCGTCATAGAAAGAGGTTGTGAACTAGGATCTGCCCCTTGTCTGACATTTAATTGTTCAGCGGGGTGTGTGTTTACTTTCAAGGTGTTGGCTGCCCTTCACGGACTCGAATGCAGGAGGCAGTGGAAACATGGACGCCTAATGAGAGAAAAACAAACGGAGGCCCTGTAAGAACAGCGCAGAGTGGACCGATAGAGAAAGTTTACATCGACATAATGTTCCTCTTGGCACAAGCCTGCCTGTAAATCATAATGCCGTAAGCAGATCTGTCGACATCAATTGTTCCAAGCTCCAGCATTCAGCGTTACCTCAGTGCTATAACGGAGCCAACACAAACACGCAACTGATAAGATGAACTAGTTTTTAAAGAGAGCCGGCAGCCCAATTACCTCAGCGTTTTCCTCAATTTAAACAGGAGGAAAGCAAGAGAAAATACAAGCGCTCTGGTAGGATTCACTCAAAATAAATTATCTTAATTATAAGAAAAACTAAGCACCAAAAAGGAAAGCAGCAAATATTCCAAACTATTTTTTTTTTTTTTTTTTTTTTTTTAAAAAGGAAGAAGAAGTGTTTGATTTGCCCGTCACTTAAGCTGCTGTTCATGTTTCTGGGGGGAAAAAAATCATTCACACTCTACTCTTCAAAGCTTTCACACACAACCACCACTAAACACGACCACGCTAAATCCTCCAGACAGCGTCAAAGAGACACTAAGTTGGTTGCAAGTGCCACTTTGATATATACTGGGTTGACCTTTCCTAGATCATATAGGGTGATTATACGCGTGTTGGACTGCAGTTTGGCAGGAGCTGCACAAAAGGCTTTACTGTAATAGCTTTCCTCCTCTTTCGAGCCATCCATTCTGCAATGACACATACAACCTTATGTTCTCCAGAAAGGTGGGCTGGCACTTGTCTGACACACACATACATGCAAGCGCGCGCACACACACACACACACACACACACACACACACACACACACACACACACACACACACACACACACACACACACACACACACACACACAGTGAACACTCAGTTACAGCTACAGTAGAGCAGCTTACAGGCCCAGAGCACCCAACAAACATGGGTGATGTGACAGCAGAAGGAAGCAGTGGCACCAGGCTATGAATATTCCTATTTATTCTTTTGGCCTTTAACCCTTGATCTGATTTCTTCCATTTGAATTATGAAACAAAAGACTTGCGTTGTGTAATAACTACTAAATAGTGAATATTAAGCACCAGCAATATGTTATACTTTAAATCATATTACAGCATCAGAAATAACTTAATCATTTAAGACCTTTTCCAGACAGAAATATCAAACATTCTCAAGTTGCAGCTTTTCAATTGTAAGGATTTGTTGCTTTTCTTGTCTTATGTGATAGTAAAAGTCATTACTTGGGGGATTTGAGCTTCTAATTGGACAAAAAAAAGTTATTTCAAGGCATCATTGTAGGCTTACGGAAATTGTGACGGATATCATTCACTGTTTTCTGACATTTTATAAGGCAAATGATTAATTGATTTAGCAAAAATAATCAATTGAAAGCTAATCATGACATAACATAACATGACATAACATTTTCTGTTGTCGTGCCTGCTGAGTTGTTTTCTCTTTAAAATTTGTAATGCTGAAACAATTAGTCAACTAATCAATCGACTTTTACTGTCAACAGTTTTGATAATTGATGAATTCTTTTGGAGGAAAAATACATTCACTGGTTAAAGCTTTTCTTTAAAGTAGATAATTGAAAACCACAAATATTTCATGGGTTTGAATGGTTGGATTAATAAAAACAAACCATCTGAAAATGTCGCCTTGACACAATTTTTTAACACTATTTAAAAACAGTATAATCATCAAAATTAGTTGATGAAACAAAAACATTTCAATCCATCTAATTTAAATAGGTGTCAACCTAATTCTTTATTTGTACAACAAATCACCAGATTAATCAATAATAAATGAGTTTTTAGCTGTACTGCTAAAATATTGGTCACCCACAATGCACTAGGAAGGATTCATCAGGCTTGGGCTCCCACAAATCACCTGCATTGTCCCAGCAAGCGATAAAAGTCATATTAATGTAATTTTTAAAATTGCGAACCGGCTTAAATGTGAAAAAGAAAGTGCACTTCCTAATACTGGGGCAATTCTCGCATTCTCATCGTAACCTTCATCTCAGGCCTTGTGTGGCATTGAATCTGACAAACAGGAAGTGATTAATCACAGTTTTTTGCTTAACACGACGTGTGTGTATCCTTAAAAATCAGCCTTGTTAAACAAGAGCAAATCCACCAGTGTTTATGTACTACAGTGACCCTGCAGGGGATATCACCATAGCAGTAAGTGGCAGGCATTAGAGTACTTACACAGCCTATCACAATAGAAGCAGCAATGCACCTTTCAAAGCACAATGTTATTGAGGCAGGACACAATATCGTACTACCCGCCATCAGTTCAGTGGGCTAGCTATAGAGTTTCAGGGTGTGCTGTGGGATACTGTAATCGTATACACTTTATCAGGCTTGTTCTGTCACAAGTGTTTTGTTTAAGGGATTTCAAATGGGAGTGGGGGTAGGGGCCGTCTCATTAAGGGCGAGCCAATAAGATGTAACCACGATCCCGCAAATATCCGTGAATAGATAAGCATGTCTAGCCGTATCAAAATACTTGGCATGGTTGGATCTGAACAAGTGGAAAAGGTTTGATACTTAGGCAGAGTCTGTCATGGGAGCACTTCTAAGATTTTTTTGTTCCTTCAGATTTCCAGTCTCATGATTGAAAGGGGATTATGTCATACTTGTGTAATAAATAGCTGTGTACAGTGGTCCCACTGTAAACCATAGTAGTAGTTTACAGAGGGAATTAAATGCTAAGAATCTGCAAACAAGAGAAGATAATTATAAAACAAGTCATACTGCCGTTTTGATCATTTTTAGTAGTCAAGTTGTTTTACGTTATAAGTTTCCTGCTGCAAGCTGACATCTCAGATCATTTTCGAGCTTTTAGTTTCACTTTAGCCATCACATCAGTTTGGGAAAGACAAAGAAATCTTCCAGTAGCATAGTCAGAATGGATTTAAAAGACGACGCAGTCCTACAGCTTGTTAAAATCCCTGCTGCTTTAAACAATAATGAGTGTTCACTTGGACTATTTTTCGACCTATCAAAGAGTCTTTGTAATGAGGTTTGACACTATAATTAGTACAATATGGGCTTTCATTCAATAGTATATAATAATAGTAGTGTCATAACATCCTTGTGTTCTTGAGAAACAACATTTTATAGTGGTAAATGGTTGGATATAATATTGGAGACCAAGTGGTTTCTATATTTCAGATGTATACATCTGGATTCTGTACCGCCTCCCTCTCACCAAAACACCTTGTGATTTTCACAATAGTGGCAACTTCAAGAAAAAAAAAAAAAGTTTACTTTCCCTTCAGTCATTTGGTCATTTCGCTGTTCTGTTCTGCTGATGCTCCAAAATCGAGCCAAGTTCAGAACAGTCATGTCAAGGTGGTTCGCTGTACCACCTTTTGCTACTGGTGCCAGCTCAGCCCCTGAAAACAGCGGCAGCATTTTAAAAAGGAGTCTGGTGCTTTTATTTAGATGCTGCACCCTCATCAGTGGCTTCTCTCTCTCTCTCTCTCTCTCTCTCTCTCTCTCTCTCTCTCTCCCTCTCCTCTCTCTCTCCTCTCTCTCTCTCTCTCTCTCTCTCTCTCTCTCTCTCTCTCTCTCTCTCCCCCTCCTGCGATATTAAAACTTCACCTCCAGTAAATGCCAGGGGAGGAAAAACAATGGTGGGGACTAAACGGATGATCATCAATTAAAACTAAGAAATAAATTTCACAACCATAATGAACATCTGTGTGACCAATATTTAGCCATGATGGGACAACCGGATTTCACAGGGGAGATGACTGTTGGCACTTTGTAAAACAAATAAAAATAAAATATCCTCTTGTGAGCAAGACCCAGCGACAATGCATTTTAACACCTCGCTGTTTGATTTAGCTCTTTCTGGTTTACCTTTCTCTTTAAGATCCAAAGTGTACCAAAAACAATTTGTTCTCCCACTCTGAGCAGCCAGAAAGACCATTCAACTCACTCACTCATCAACAAAATATTGAACAAATGTACATGACGATGATCTTTCATGCTCACAACCACTTTCCAAGATCACTTACGCTCAGTTTTCTGTCAGATACAGTGAGGATCAGTGGATGGTAACATGCACACTGCCAGAAAATCTACATCTTTTAATGATTAGAGATAGATTTTACATCATTTGATTCAAACTGCTTTAAATGTCCCCTAAGAGCCTTTTTCTTTGGGTCATCTTTCTTTCTCATTTTTAACACACACAGACACACACACACACACACACACACACACACTTTCCCACTTGTTACCACACTTTTACTTAACCTATGATTTCATTTTCTGCAAGGATATTTTAACTCATTTTGCAACCTTAATTTGCTTGACATCATGTCCTCACAAGATGTTTCCATCCATGTTGTCACTTTATCTGTCATTAAAATCAACGAGCTTATCAACTCGATTTTCTTGTTGTCATGTCTTTGATCAGATATAAAAAAAAAAAATTTTTTAAAAAAGCCCTTTATAGGTTTTATTGCCACGAAATGTCTTTGGTTCTATTTTTAGTGTATGAATATTATGAGAATCCATTAGAACGGGCAGGAGTATTGGACTGTTATGTGCAAGACAGCTCTCTGAGCAGAACATATAGCACATGCGACTGTAGAAAGTGAGTTTGGAAGTATGTTGAACACCAGGCAGCAACTGCTCACACTGACAGGTACAGGCCTAATGATATAAAGCTATAACCATTATGTCAGAAACGGTGTCTGGAAGCCAAAGTATTAAAATTCCCCCGCTCAGATCCCCCTCTGTTCTGTGGAAACAACAGGCGCTTTGTTTCTGATTCAGCTGCCAGGGAGCGTCATTTGAATATTTTCAGTGGGCTACCCAAAACAACACTGCAACATGGAACAGGTGTGTGTGCGCGCGCGCATGTGTGTATGTATGTGTGCGCTTCCGCGATCGCGTTTTTTGTGCGTGCACGCGCCTGCTTGTGTGACCAAATCAAACAAACAAGCAGGTTAGATGAGAAATATCACGCGCAGGGTCACATATATGGTAGTTACATCGGTGCTTTTTTTTGGAAAAGCTGCCTAACATTGAATGACGATTCAAATACCCCACCTTCACATACACACACACACACACACACACACACGCACACCACGCGCGCGCACAATATACACATAGGCGAATGTGTTCTATCAAAATCATATGACAGGCGTGGTCATTGAGTGAAAACGTTTAGGCCACTTTGTTTTTGTGACTGGAGGCTAATTAGCTGAGATATGGCATGAGAAAATGTGAAAAATCCAGGCTACCTTATGGAGGTCGATGCGTATCCTCTCCTCTCCTTTATGCGGGCTCTCTGGCCACAGGTGATAGCTCGAGCCGTAGTTGGGGCTGTCTTTGCTGCTATTGCTGCCAGTCGCAGACGAGTTCCCCGCGTATGCCTGTTGTGTTACCGGGGGGGTTACGCGGGAGTCGCGGCTGTTTGGCTGCGCCTGATCGCCTTGCGCGGCGATCCTCCCAGACTTATTGCGGTCTTGTTCACAGTGCTGCGGACGCTGGGGACAGAGCCCCAGTGCGCCTTGCTGCTGCTGCCGCTGCTGCTGCTGCTCTTGCTGTTGCAGCAGTGGAGCCTGGTGAGTCCTACATAGCTCTCCTGAGCCGCTGGCGCAGTAGTTGATAGGCAAGCTGCTCCCCACCAGAAGCTGTTGCTGCGCTCGTAATTGTGGGATCTGCTGTTGCTGCTGTTGCTGCTGTTGCTGTTGCTGTTGCTGCTGCTGCAGGTCCTGAGTCTGAGACTCAAATGCTCTCCTGTTAGCCTCGGTTGACTCACATACATTTAAAGAGCGCCCTTTCTGTGAGTTTGCACGGATTCCTTCAGGGGAGGGGTCCCTCTGTTGGAGTCTTAAATGACTGTGCTGTTGATGCTGTTGCTGCTGCTGCTGCTGCTGCTGCTGTTGCTGCAACAACTGCCTGTGGTCTCGGTGCCCTCCTGCTCCTCCTCCTCCCCTGCAGCGTTCCACGATGCTTGCCTGTTGGTAATTATTGGCACTCCTTCGGAGACGATCCCCCCTTTTAGATTCCCGGGAAAACAGCAGAGAGGAGGAGGACGACGTTGGTGGCGGTGGTAGTATAGGCGGCGGAAAAGGTGGGGAGGGCTGCGGTGGGAGAGAATCGACAGGATGGTGCTGATTTTGAGGAAGGCTCGCCTCCTGCTCGGAAAAACTGCAGTGGCAGCTTGGAAAAACAGGCTGCTTCTGTGACTGCGGCGGCGGCGGCTGCTGCTGAGAGCCGACCGGGGCCCAGGGATCCTGCTGCAGGTGCGCCGGCTGCCCGGTGTTGGGTTCACAGCCTCGGTGTGAAGGTCGCTGGGCGGTGTCGTAGCTCGCCAGAGGTAGAGGGTCGCCGCTGTGAACAGGTCTCCGAGTGGGCTGGCTCAGACAGGGGAGCTCCTGGAGGCTCTGGCGGTGAGCGGCGGTGGTCGAAGTGCGGTCTCGGTGGTGAGAAGAGGGCGGGGGCGGCAGGCTGAAAACTGGAGCGTCTGGGTCTCGGCTCTGCTTGCTGCTTCCTTGCTTTTCGTCGGGGATTTGGTGCTGATGGACAGCTCCCGCGTACCGATGCCGCATCCCCTTGATCGCCTCGTCTCGCTGTGGTTGCTCCTTTGCCGTGCAGAGCTCCGACACCCGTTCATTGCGATCAGTCCCAGCAGAATAGGACCGACTTGTATCATTGGTAGGTTTGACCAAGACCTGCCTTAAAACGTCACTGTACAGCCAAAACACCGCCTTCGACTGAATATCGGTCCATTCCCTGCTATGCGCACAGGTTGCAGCGGATCGATCACTCCTTAAGGGTGTTAGGATATTACAAGAATAGGACTATGGAGATGGAGAAAGGTGTTTAAATCCAGCTCACATGGTCGATCATTTTAATCCACTGTGGACCCAATAGATCGACTTTGTCAATGTTGCCATAACCACCCTGCATAATCAGAAATCACTTTTACTGCTACGTCACCCAAACAGATCCATAGGCCTGTCAAACAATATGTTTTGCTTAGATAAAGCCCGAGCGTCACTATGGTTCATATGATCAACTCTGACTGATTACCTTCCCTCCAAGTTGGATGTCCATAAAGTGTCAGCATTTTAAAAGAAACCATGAGAGGAACAATAATCACACTCTTGATATCTATTTCCAAAGCACATTTCCACTTGTTGGCCCATAGAGAAGCATAAAGTGAACAGGGCTGGAACGATTACCTCATGCCATACAGCCTGTGCCTTGCAGTCTGCTATTTAATAATTTAGCAGAATATGCCTGGTTTTGTATTACCAGGCAGAAATATTGAGAATGGGTGCTGCATGCAGAGCCTGCAGTCAGCTGGCAGTGTGGTGTGTGTGTGTGTGTGTGTGTGTGTGTGTCGCTGCTCGATGCTGTTGCATGCTCTCAGTATAACATGGTAAAGGCTTTACTGTCACAGCAGTCAGGGAAGCGGCTAGATGGAGACAGAGAGAGGCGAGGCGCAAACGGAGCTGTCCGCGGTGCTGAACGAGTTCGGACGCACATCTGTCAGAACGGCTTCTGTCGTGGTGTCAAGGTAGCCAGAGGATGGACAACCGTCCATCAGCTGTCATAACTTAACGATAAAATATGATTTTTTTGTCTGTCTTAAAAAAGTTGATAAAACAATACTCACATGTCCACATGCACGTTGAAGAAGTACATATCATTCATGTACTGGCCATGGAGGTAAAGACTGTCAATCTGAAAGATTTCCCATCTCTGTGTTTCCCCAGGCAGTGTTTCCTTGCTGAGCTGTAGTGGAGCGAGAGTAACACATAGAGGGAATTTTGCACTAGTGAAGACTGTAACTTTACAGACACCACCTTGATTTAGTTAACCGAGATCTCTCAGGTCATCATAATAACACCATTACATAAAATAAGAATTTCAGGGATTGGTCAGAAATGTAGAAATAAAACAAAAATAACAACATAAAACAACTGGAGTGATACGTTTTAATAAAGACCAAACTATACAAGTACTGTAGGGTTTTAAAGGCTTTTTAAAATATGGCCCAGGCTCAGCTGAACTACTGAGGGAGAGTTTATTCCACAGTGGTGCAGCTAAAACAGTAAAAGCATGATGGCCCTTTCACTTGAGCTGAGGACCTCAGGGGTCTAGGTGCAGAATAAGGAATTAAAGTATCAGAAATATATAACAGTTTTCAAACTAGAATAAGAGACGTGGTGAGGGTGGTTTCAGTTGCTTTGGTTCTACTCTGTGGAACAAACTGCCAGATGAACTGCGATCTATCACAACAGCGTCCATTTTCAAAAGCAAACTGAAAACGTTCACTTTTCTTTTGTACATGTAACCTGTTGCTGTACGCCTCTTGCTATGGTCACGCTCTATGAGAGGGTTAGCATGAGAAAATATAGGGATAAACAACACAAACACATAACTTTAGCGCAAGAGAGATAGATAGAAGTTGAGGCTGAGCCAAAGTGGCAGGAGGGGGTAGAGATGGAGAGGGAGCCAACTTTTACATCATACATTAGCCATTCTTAATAAGTAATAATCCTTTCCTTAAAGCTGGCTCAGCCATTTGGAGTTTTGATGGGTCTAAAGACTGCAGCAGTGGCACACTTTGCCCAACCACTGGAAGAAAGCTGAGGTACACTCTGTTTTATAGCTACATGAAGTACTGCAGGAATCTGGAGTGGAGCTGCGGTCAGGGCTGCATCAGAAACCTGATCATTTTCATTAAGTAATTGGTCGGTGTGACCTGTGCGACTTCTTTGGCAAGATGGAGTTTCATTTGCTAGTTTGGGAAGCAATGTTACAGCTTCCACATGAATAATTAAATCAAACTTTACAACTCCTGGACACACACAAACATTCATTCACCAACCGGCCATGTATGCCAATTTTCTATCTACCCCCCCCCCCTTCCCACACCCACAACCATAACAACACTGCAATATTTCACTCAAGCACCCTCTCTCTAGCAAAAACTGCCACCAGAATTTAGTGCCTCTTGGATTTGTCCCATGCATGCAGCCGTCAAACTTGGCCGACTCCAGCCATGTTAAAAAGCATATTGTGTGTCTCTGTCCCTGTTGGCTACTGAAGGCAGAAGCAGCGGAAGAACTGTGACACTAAAATGGTAGAGGAGGAAACATGGAGGAGGCCAGTGGCTGCAGCACGTAACATAGGAAGTAGATAAGGAGCCTGTAATTACAGAGAAAGAGAAAACCAACCAGGGAGAAGCAGAGAGATGTGTAAGTATTCGTGCGTGTGTGAGAGAGAGGGAGAAACTGATAGTGTGCAGAATCGTGTGTGTGTGTGTGTGTGTGTGTGTGTGTGTGCGCGTGCGCTGTATGTGCGCACATGTGTGAGCAACACAGGACAGAGAGGAAGAGATATCTAAAAAGAGCAGGTGCGCCAACACAGAATGGATCAAAAGAGTTGAATTGAAAAGAAGAGGAAGACAGAAAATGTGTTGTACTGTGAAGTAAACCAAAAATAATTACACACAGGTACAGAGATTAGCCTATTATCTTACCACTGAATGATAAGTCATATGTGCTTCTATAATCTCTATTCCTACAGAAAGTTGTAAACCTCTGTGTTCTACTTAATGTGTCCATCAGGTTTTATTGAATATCATGACACATGATTAAATTAACTGGTGTGACCGAGACTGAATTGGAGACATTTTGTGGGTCTACCCGCTTATCAGACTGTCTCTCTAACCACCAGACCACCAGTCACGATGTCATTATGACTTAAGTTTGTGCTCTTGTAATAGTGAGCTGCAGTCCATGTTTGTTATCCTGTGGACAGAAGCACATATAGAGAGAAACACAAAGAAGAAGGAAACAAAAAAGTGTCCCAGTGTTGTTAAAAAGACAACAACAAAAAAAACACTTCCTCTTGGCCCTGACTGCGATCTGCAGCAAAGTGGGACCCTACATTGTTTTTCTTTGCCTTGTTATGTGATAGCCATGGAGTGGAAGGCAGCCATCTTGAATTAATTTGTCAATTCACTGCATGTCATGGCTATGGCTGTCATCTCCCTCAGCTATGACTAACTGGAGTGATGCCTCAAGGATAGAGTGAGTTTGAGGCTGCCGGAGCGACAGCGGGCCTTGATACAGTGTTATGACCAGTGAATAATGTGACACATATTCTGCTGGACTGATGCGGCTGGCCTGCGTAAACGCTGATATGCTCTACACATGATAAACAACCTGCGATCTCAGAGATAAGAGACGAGTCGTGACTCAACCCGGGCTGCGGCATCATGGTAAGCTCAGTGCAGCCGGTGTGAGATGATACCGAGGGCAGGCTTGAGACAGCGCGTCTGGGAGATACAGGCTGCCAGCCACGGCAGCAGCAGCAGCAGTGACAGGGCCCTGCGCCCAATGGTGGAATTTATCTCTGACAGCTAAGATCATTAGTTAGATTTGCTCCGGCTACTCAAATGACTAAGCAGCTTTGCCATCATTCAGGAGGAGGCAGGTACAGGAAGAGTCATTGTTAAATATCAGCTGACATGTTAGCATCCCAAAGTCACATAAATGAGTGGAAAGACCTGCGCAAGGCGGACAACTGTGATGAAGTGTTTTCTATTACCGCCACAAGCAAAGCCAAGGTGCAGGGAATGATAAAGTGGCCCGTGCAGGCAGCAGCTGTAATGCAGAAGCATGCCAGGCAACATCCGAGATGAGATGTGATGAGATCCCATTGAAGGAATAAGGGGATACTCAAGAAGCATCCTGGGTAATCCTAACACACAACCATAAGCTTAGAGGAGCAGGGGGGTGAGTGTTCTCATCCATCTCGGAGGATGAACAAGAGGGCAATTAGTCACCTTAGTCCACACTAAAACGCCCCCCACCACCTTGTTATGGTTGTTTCCTCTTCGGCTCGCTAAAGGAAGGGCTATCACAGCACAGTTCTGATCATTCATTATAATTTTACATTTGCTTGGGTTTTTGATTATGAGATTATGAAAATCTTATTTCAGCTATTTCCACAAGAATGACAAAAATATTTAGCAAGAAAAGAACAGTAACACCGAAAATGATATTCTAAAAATCTTCCTTTTAAAACTATGAAAAAGATGGATCCCAAAAGATTTAAAGCTTATTCAAAGATTTGTTTTTCATTCGACAGCTCCCGCTTTCATTTAACTTATCTCCAACTGAGACGTTATCTCACTAGCTTTAAAACGTCAGACGTCATACTCTTTCCTACCTCTAATCAAGGTGTGGCAGTGTTAATGTAGTAATGACAGAAGTGTCACTGGGGTTTGTCTGCTGCTGGCCGTACATGACGTCTCCTCGCTACACAACAACAAACACCTGCCTTGTTTTCTCCAGCGTGGCCTTGGCTGAAGCACTGGACCATCACCCTCTGTTCACAGAGCACAATGTCATCACTGCATGAAATGGAGCGGTTGTTGATGAGGAGAACTGAAGTGGGCAAAGAGAAAGAGAGGAAAAAACAGGGCAGGGTCCATTTAGAACGCAGTATGGTGTGTGTGTGTGTGTGGACGACAAGCAGTATACGTGTGTGCCCTTGCATATAGATGGTTATGACATTATGCTTATGTGTGTGTGTGTGTGTGTGTGTGTGTGCATTCAAAACACGCACCTCAGAGTGTGTGTTTGTGCAGCCGTGTGCACATGTGAACACATGTGAACACATACCTGTGTGGGCGGATGGGACCAGCGTTTGACGAGAGAGGCTCAGTTTGCCCAGTTGTAAAATATGGTGATGAGAGATAAAGAGAGGAGAAAGCTCATCACTAATGCAAAGGTTCAAAGACTCGGTCCCCGTCTCATCATCAGAGCCGCAACAAACACAAAGGAGATGACCAACTGACCCCCTATATTCACCACCAGCAGGCAGAGACGGACTGTACACTTGTCTATAAAAAGCATGTCTTATAAAACATCCTTTAGAAACCGTTTCAAGAAGAACACACACTTCAGTGATTTTCCTGCCTGAATTGATCACCTCACACCTTCTGTACAAGGACAGGAAATGTAAATACTGTACACAGGCAACATGGCATTATCACATAAATCTAATGCAGAATATTCCTACCCTGTAGACCAGAAACACAGATATGGTCCATTTCTGCTTCCTCGAGGTGTAGCCACGTCAGATAAGAAGATTCATCCCTAACAAAAAAAAGTCATGCACTGGTGCTGTTAGCTGTGAAAATGTAAATGAAGTGGGCTATAAAGGTTATTAGCTACAGATATTAGACCCTGCAATTGCAATTTCATCATGCAATCTTTTCACAGCCTTTTTTAAACTAATACTGATAGGAAAGAGAATGAACTGAAAGGCAAGGCACTGAGGAAAGGAAATGAAAGGAAAGGAAAGGAAAGGACATACCTTTGATCAGATGGAGGTTGCACAGGCTCTCTGCTTGTGGAAGACACATCAACAGTGATTATAAATGACAGGGGGACAATCAATAGTCTCCTGCTAAGAATAGGGGCTCTCCCAGTCATTGCAGTCTCCTGTCGCTTGTAGCGTGGAATAACGGGGAACACACGCTCTGAAATTCAGCGAGCACATGCTCAGCTTATTGTTACAGCCACTGGCTGCTTCCTCTTCTTTCTCTTCTCGTGTATTTTTTCATGTATTTTTTTCTTTCCTCCACCTGTTTGCGTGCTGATAAAACCGACGTAGAGTCTTCTCTCCGCTTTTTTTTTTTTTTTTTTTTTTAATTTTTTTTAATTATTTATTTTATTTTATTTTAATTCTATTTTATTTTTTGCCTTGAGCCCGCATTGAAATCTCATTTCCATCTCTGTGTCATGAAATTAATTATAGGAGGGGCGTTAAATGTGATTTGCAGGGGATCGATACAATTTGGACGTTTATCAATTCAGGACGATAAAATAAAATCTGACACGGTGCGGGTCTCCCGGCAAAAAAAAAGAGAGAAAAAAACGCTGATGGGAGCTGTGACAAATCAAGAAAAGCACTGGAGGGAGGTTTTATGACCTTGTGTGCGCTGATGTCCCCCTCCCCTCCTCCCCCCTCCTTCCTCTGAATTGATGCGGGGATTCCTGCTGCTATTTTTAGCCTCTTGGTCGTGGAGAGCCGTGCGTGGGTGGAGGAGAGAAAGAGGAGAGAAAGCAGCAGGAGGAGGAGGAGGAGGAGGAGGAGGAGGAGGAGGAGGAGGATGAAGAGGAGCGGCAGGGGTATGAAGAGGAGGGAGAGATGGAGGAGAGGGGAGTAAGAGAAGAGGAGAGGAAAATGAGGAGGAGAAGGAGGGGGGGCTATATTGAGAGGGGGGGGGGGGGTTCCCATGCGGACCTCAACTGCAGCAGCATCAACACAAAGCTCCCCGTTGTGAGGGCTTTGAATCGTGACCAGACAGCCAGGAAAAACAGAAAAGGGAGCGCCGTGTCATTCTCTCCTCCAGGACGGTACTGCTTTCTTTGATTTAGCATGATTTTTTTAAACACCAGTCTTAAATTACACAGCTCTTTGAATAAGATGGTGGAGGGGGAAAAAAATCATGCAGAATTATAGAGTGCATAATTATATTGTGGAAAATGAGAGGCATGTGAGGATGCTGATCAGGGAGAGTGTTGAGCAAGAAACTACAGTAATAAACCTGTAATGGCATTTAGATTTATTAAACACTGCATTTTCACAGCTATTTTTACTATTGCAGGCCTATATATCATAGCCTGTCTATCTGTCATGCAAAGGGTTGATTTTAGACGTCTGATGTCCAAAATAATTTAATGAGATTGAAGTCACGATTAGGAAATAGGCTATTTATGTTAGAGGTGTGTGTTCTTTATAAATGAATCCAAACAGACTGTAGCTACACCTGATAGTGTCCTTCCACGTGTCTATAATAATCATAATGCTTGTACTTTGCATTTTGAAATTTTAATTTCTTTGAGTTTTGGGGTTTATTTTTATAATCCTATTATGGCTGAACAGGATATCCTTGTTTTGCATTGAAATGTGTGTTTTCTGTGTCCACAAAGGCCAAATACTTCACACCATTATAACAGCCTGAGCACTTCCTTGTCTTTACAATGCCTGCCTTACAAAATTAAGTCATACAATTAGCTGCACAGATTGAAATCAGGATGTGGAGGGACGCTTGGCATATGGGGAGAGGTTTTATTATTTATCACCAGCGGACTATTTTTAGCTCATGCTGCCGTGTTGGCGTCGAGGGTTTCCGGGCACATAGATGGCAGGTTTCCCCGTCACCTGCAGGTCACACGGCGGGGGGAGACCCAGGAATACCATACCTCAAGAAGCAGGCATCAGAGAGGACTCCTCCAGCTGGTTGCATTAGCCTATTCACTCAGGCACTTATTCAGAGGCGGATAATTGGCTACAGGGAGAAACACGAGCAGGCAGAAATGACGCAGGGGGGGGAACGTAGGACCGGAGAATATAGAGGTCCATGTTATGAGAGGAACATTAAAGACGTCATGACGTTAGTTCACGTTTGAAGCCGCCAGACAAAAAGAAAACACCTGTGACCGCATAACAGTTAATCAAATGGGATATTACTGCGCCAGACAAAAGTACAGCCAGTCATGGTCTACAACAGCCTATTTTTAAATGTGTTTTGTAAAATTCAGCAATACTGATCTATGACTGTGTTCAGTGCACATTTAATAATAATGTTGTGGCTTGGATGAATAGGATATTTAATTATTCTTAATGATTATCACAAAGCTAATTAAAATATCTGCAGGCAGGGTTTCTTCTCCTAGCTTGTTTTCTGGCATATTAGGTAGACTTTAAGTATAAATTCATGAATGGCTTTATTGTTGTGTGTGTGTGTGTGTGTGTGTGTGTGTGTGTGTGTGTGGGTGTGGGTAACAGGCCTACACACTACGATATCTGCCATTTCATCATAGTTGCATCATTTACACAATTGCTTAAACTTCGAGTTCATGGCCTTGCATTTTAAACAGTTAAGGTAGAGGTAACTGATCTCTTCAAGTGCTTAGATAACAGACAATAAAGTGGCGACCTTTCCTGGAAATAAACAGATAATTTGTTGTATTTCTATCAAAGAATTAAAATGAGCAACATCCAGGAACAAGGATTAATCAAGTTCTCACCACAGAGAATTTAGGCCAACGCTGGCATGAAAAACATAGCTGAAAGGACCTTGAAAATCAACTTAATGATGCTGTTTCCCTTCCTAAATAGGAGAGTGAAGAGAAAGGACAAGAGCGACAGAGGGATAAAGCAAAATAAAAAAAAAAAAATAAAAAAATAGGGCTGTCTGATTGAGTAGGAGACGAGGGGAGAAGAGGGAGGGGAGGGGGCCGGGGAGACAGAGTGCATTAGAAATGATTGGAGGGGAGCGCGAAAGAAAGAGTGTAGTGGATGGGGGTAAATTTAGATGTTCTGGATGATAATGCTGCCTTGTGTCCTAATGAAAAAAACCAGATGCAATCTGGCTGCTGGAAAATGCAGGGTCTCTCTCCCTCTCTCCCCTTCTCCTTGGTGGGGAGTAAAGATACTTTCTCTGCTCTTGAAGGGCCCTAACTCACTACACACAGTGGGGGGATTAGCTTTAGTTTCTCCTTAGGACCAACATGTCCCCGAGGTGTGGAAAGGCAGCATGTGTATCCCTGCGGCCTGTGGGTCTGTCTACCCTCCACCCTGCCCGCCTGCATGTCTTCTTATTCATCAGTCTCCATGTGTATGTCAACTCGCCTGTCTGTCTTTGTCTGGCCAGCTGTTTGTCCAGTCTGTGTATTATTTGTATTCTATGTGTATCTTTGTGCTGGTCCAGCTTTTCTCTGTCTCCCTCCCTGACAGCCTCCCTCTCTCTCATGTCTGTCTGCATGTTGGCACTCTCTCTATTTGACTACCTCCATTTTGCTGGACGTCTTCGGTGCTTGCTCCCGGGCCGCCTGTCTGCTTCACTGCCTCTTTGCCTGTGCACTGTTTCAGAAAAGAAAGTGTAGAGAAGGAAGCTTCAGCCACACCCAGAAGCAACAATAATTTGTTATTCACAATCCAACGTTTATGCTATAATTTTACAGTTCGAGTGCTCTGCTTGTGTAAATTTGGGTGACTGTGGCTAATTTAAAATAGAGCTGAGGGAAACACAGAACAATGACACAGACACACTTCTAATTATGGAATTAAAGCAGGGTTTAATTTGTAACAAGGTCCGTTCATCAGAGAATTTAACTTCGTACCTTGAATTGGATGTGACAGGATGCAGCTCTAATTCAAAACTGACGTCATAATCTTTAGTGGAATGACTATCAGCTATTAGCAGCACTGTTTTAACCTTCGAGGGACACAGTGACATTTTAAATTTTACTCTAATGTATTTTTTCACCAAGCTCTCATGGCTACAGAATATTTTTAGCAGTTGCCCTAAAGAGTCACTGTCCTTACCATTACCTTTTTTATAATCTCTCAATATCAAACCATTCATGCAAATAAAATTAAGAAAGGTTTTGAAAGCAACATAATTAAATGATTTTAGACCTGCTCTCTTTATGGGTTTACATGTGATGAATATTTTTTGTCATGGATGTTTTTGTTTTCTTAAAATTAAAGTTTAGTCACAGGTAGTGATTTCTGGGCATTAAATGCTAAATTGCCCTACAAAGGCAAACTGCAGTGACTACATACACTATTTCAACGCACAGTATGTAACTTCTGCCGCTAGGGGTCTCTCAATCAAAACAATAACAAAAGACGGCGTCGGGTGACGTCATGAAATAGCGTGAAGATGATGGGAGTCGTTGTCTTCACCACCACTATCGTAGACGTCAGGGAAGCGTTGGGAGCTTAGATTGATTGCTGCTAACCTTTGTTTTGATCGTTTCCCTGATAATTTGGTGGTGATTCTTGTTCACATATGCCAACACTCCACATGTTCCCGTTCGCACATTCGTCATTTTCAGCATAGCCAGCCTACCTGTGAACCGTGGCCAGATTTTAAAGACGTCGCCGAAATAAAACTAAGCATCTCCAGTTAATGTAAAATGAATATCCGTGTCAGTATATCAGCCTACAGACGCTAATACAAAACTTGCAACCAAAAAATAAAACAATGCACACTTAGGCTATATGAAAGCCTGCGACAGGTCTCGAACTGCGGTAATACAGCATATTATATTTACCACGTAAACGTCTATCTCACTACGTCACCAGTGTACCCTGCTATGTCGGCATTTTAGGCGCATACGTCTTGTTTATATTGTCACGTGTTTATGGTTCAGATGATAAACTCAGCAAAGATTATCCACAGAGGTGTCCTCCTCACCATAACAAACGGAGGGGGTTAAAACAGATAGAAAACACCCATGAAGCAGTTTCACTTTAATAAATATCAGTGATTCAGGGCAGCTCACCTGGTAGAGTGTGTACCACAAAGTCCAACCAGCAGCGTCCGAGCTCCAGTCCGACTCTGGCCCGCATGTCATCCCCCTGACTTTCCTGTCTCTTTCCTGTCACTGTAGCTATCCGAATAAACGCAAAAATGCGCCAGAAATAATTTTAAAAAGTAGTTAGGGTTATTCACTGACACTTTTCAGCGGAGAGGGAGGAAACAGACTGTTTACCTTTGTTTCTTTAATAACTTATGAACCAGACGTTCAACGAGCATTTCCCGGCAGCCGAATTATCTGCAGAGATGTCCTCCTCTCCATAACAAACAGACCAAAGGATTAAACACCGGTAAACGAATGAAGCGGTTTCACTTTTTTACAAAATCAGAGATTTACTGATGCTCTTCAGCAAAAATAGGACAGGACATGTCCGGCGGCTGGGAGCTGAGCTGTCTAACATTTGCCTGGCTTTTTTCTCTGATAACTAAATATCCAGACATTCGGTGACTAATTCTGGTTGAAATTGAAAACGACCAAGTTGTAAAAAGTGTATGTGGCTTAAAACTAGATAAAAGTCCATTTTGAAATTCCTGCAGGAAACCACAACGCCGACGCATGCGCATAGGGGATATGATGTCATTGACATGAGACCAAATGACACACCTGTAGATTTGACGGGAAAAAAGTTTGGAGTCTCCCACAAAACTTCATTTTGGCCAATAACCTGAAGGATTTTTCATTTAAAATCATTCACTGATGTAACCCAGTTAGATCTCTTTTTGTTAAATATAGAAATGATATTGACATAAGCTGTGCCTTCTGTGGTTGTCATACTGGGACTGTAGTCTATCTGTTTTTGAAATGTGTACATACCCGTAAACTGTGGTAAGATATCTGTAGGTTTATCCTGTACAATATTACGTGGAAAAAAATATTTTTTGGTTTCTTAAGTACCAACACAAAATATGAAAGGAATATTTTCTAATTAATGTCATTGTATTTTTTTTGCAAAGTTTTACATTCATAAATATAAATTTGCGAAAAGAAAAACCTCACTTTCATGTTTTCAACAAAGAAATGGAGCTATATATGAAGACAATAACTCAACAATAACAAAAACAAAAAAGATATTAAAGATATGAAATTGTGCTCCCATTTGGGATAGTGTAAGTACGCAACTCAAAAAAACATATAACTTGGGTCCAGTCATTTTTAGACAGTTTAATGTGTAAAAGTTATTATAACTTTCATTAAAATTAAATCTGTCTTACCATTTGAAAAATATTAAAATATCATGTAATTTCTGTGAAAACAGCTGGCAAAGCTACAAACAGCTGAAGCAGGAAAGCTACTGTATGTGAAAAGCTAGCTGGGGAGATGACCTTAGCTGTGTCCCAATTCAGGGGCCTCATCCTTCGGAGGATGCTGTCCACGAAGGCATGGCCTCCAAAGACGGCATAGACCAACACGCTGAGCAAATGTTAGCGGCAGCTCAGCACCCAGCCCCTCCTGAACAACTGACACTGAAGGAATCCTAACTGCGAGAAGCTGACTGCAGTGACAACAATGGTAGTGAAGACAACAATTCCCATGATCCCTTGCTACATCGTCACCAAACTCTGTCTTTTCTTATATGTTTTGATTGAGAGACCTAAGTGCCAGAAAATTAAATATTGTGCGTTTAAATATAGACTACTGAGTTATTTATTATATTAAATTCAATATAAATATTGACGGTGGAGGGAAAGACAAACACCTTGCAGAAAAATTTGTTCCTATCATCTAAGGATAGAAATAATCAAAATAATGCTTACTTTTTAAAACTTTTTTTAACTATCCAAAGTCTGAGTGCAGAATCTACCTTTTTAGGTGTTATGTTGTTTCTAGGCAATGATGTCTGGAGGTAAAGTAATCATCCCCAAAAGGGCATCAAAGGAAGGTATTACAACCTTTCTGTCTGACGCACAATCTGCCAACCTGAAAACTGCTCTCTGCTTCTGTAGGGCAGAATATGCAGGTGTTTGATCTAAAACACAAACTTATTTTATCACAGTAAATTTAAAATAGAAATATATGAGACCAATTTTAGTTAGGATGTACTTTCAAAAGGAAAATCTACTCTTCACACAATAAGTATCTCAGCAATCTAACTGGACATAAAACAATAGTGACTGCTTGTTTTCCGGTGACTCAAGTGCAGAAGCCTCCTCCTCTGCCGTGTTTTGGGCCTGATGCTGTTTGTTGGTAATGGGCCAGACAGATGTACTCGCTATCCATCAGCCCACAACATCTTCAATGTGTCACTAACAGTCTATTTCCCCGTGGTGCTGCCTCTCTTTAAAATGTGTCATTTTATTGTTCTGATTTCTCTCTCTTCTCTGGGGAGTGGAATATGATTTCACAGAACATTAAGTGGATGGGATCTAAGGGAATAGCGGAGGGACCGGGGATGGTGGTGGCTGTGGCGCTGGTAGATAGCGGTAGTGATCTGGCCTAATTAAGCCCTCTCCCCATCTCCTTCCTTCTCCTCCACCTCCACCCCCCCACCCTCCACCCCCACCCCCACCCCCCAACATCCACTACCCCCCATGCTCTCTGATAGGTTGGCGACTTTCACCGTGGAGTGTGAAGGGCAAAGGAGTACTCCTCAAATCATAATCCGCCTGACTTTGGAAGAAAAAGGATTAGTCTAGCAGTAGCCTGAGCAGCCATGCAAAGGCACATGCATCAGCATCCTGTGTCTGTCTAACTCTATATGTCATCTATAAAGATGTAGGGAGAGTAAAGGTGCACATTATGGCATCAGAGCGGTAAAGGTTATACCTTCATAGTCCTGGTGGGTTGACATTATATCAGCTGATGAAGCCACAAATCAAAGCACTGCACAGCATCTAACCACTCTCATCTTAAGTACTGTATAATGTAATCTCCTGTCGGTTTATGTGATGCCCCCTTCCTTGGCTATACAGTTGGGGTTCATATGAAGACACGCACCTCGTGTTTTCTGAATAGCTCTGACCGAAGTATCACTGCATGGGTGAGTGGTGCCAGGTGGGTCTAAACTAACCTTGTTTTCCCCAAGGCCTGCGCAATTATTACCCAATCATCTCCTGTTATTAAAAGCACTGAGTACTCTGCTGTACAGAGACAGAATAGAAGAGCCACAGAGGTCACGCAGGGCCGTAGGTCTGGATACAAAACACATGCTCGAAACACACCATTCAAATGACGAATGACTGTGAGTGTTGGCGTCACCGTCACGGAGGCATAGGAGAGGCGGAGGGAGGGAGTGCGTGGTTGGAAGGAGGGAAGGAGTCCTGCAGCTACAACACATGCCCCCTCCTGCACATCGGGCACGGGGCTCGGGCAAGCGTAGGGTGATTGATAGCGGTGCCAAGACAACATCTCGTCAGGGGCCCAGTGCACGAGGGTGCCTAGCAGAGCAATGATGGACGAGCCTGTAGACGCTACATAAAAATCGAAGCCGGCATATATAACACATTCCCAGCTCCCTTTCTTAACCTGTAATGTATAGTGATAGAAATTTGTTTCGCAGTCCATTGCCGCGGACAGTGATGGATGCCAAAGAAAGAGAGGGAAAGTGGAAGAGGGGAGGGGAAGGGGGGTGAGTCAGTGTGTGTGTGTGTTTGTGTGTGGAGACGCACTATGGGAATTGGTGAGAAAGTCCTCTGTTGAATGTCGTACTTTTTGTTTTTCACAGACACATAAACATATGTATAGAGCCTAGGAAAACTGTTGTGTTATGCATAGCCAGTGTGCAGTCATCTGTTTTATCATTTGAAGTACCTGAGAACATTTACTGTTTATTAAGACTGACATAAAGCAGTTATCCCATACAGTAGTGTCAACTTTGTATTATTAACTATGTGGTGTTTGCATGTTATTTGCACCTTTCTAATGGCTCAGTGAGTTTAGGTGGCCTGATCTTTGCCACATGTCATACTTCTGACTGTGTCTATTAATGAGAACACAGCAAATGAACAGGCGCCTTAGTCAAGTGGCGATGTTGTCATGTGGGTACCATAGATGAGAACAATTGGCCACCCATTTACACTTGAATCATACAGTGCACACGTGTGCTGTTACATGACACATCATCACATGTCATACTCTCCCACACACACACACACACACACACACACACACATACATACACACACACACCCACACACATACCCTGGAAGATTTGAGTGTGCCTTTGCAATTTGTAAACAGTTTTCAAATTGTGATAAATTATCAGCAAATTATTGCATCAAGTAATTATATACATTTGCATTTAAAAGGCCCAATGAAAAGAAATTTGTAATGAAATCATTTAAATTTGCTTAATAGTATTTGTGTGCTATAATTACATCTTTTAAATGTTGGACTGCTGTTATTCATTTTTAACTTCTTTGAAAAAAAATTATTTAAAAAAGTTTTGTAGACCTTAATTAACTGGTGATGACTAACCTCTTTCACTCTGGTGGCACACCCCAGCCTCCATGCACATGCCCTCCCATGTGTGTACTGTTTATAACTTGTTAATGTGGACTCATATGTCTGCATGTGCACACAACAACACCGACCACCTCGGTGCATCGTTAGCCTATCAAATTGACTTGTCGTCACCATTCTCCCAATGGCTGATGAATATTAGATGGGAGCAGATAATACCTCGACAGAGGAGGCCTCCCCCCACCAAGGCAAGAGAGGCTGCACACTCAGCAGTGAAGCGCTGCCCACTGAGACCAAACGCAGGCTGCTGAAAGATTCCCTTGCAGTTGTGAGCAGGATCCTGTATAATATTGGGTGGATTCCATGTAATTCGGAGAGCAAGAGGAAGTGTGTCCATGTGTGAGTGCGTGTCCGTATTTGTGCATTTGTGTAGCAGAAAGAAAGAGAGAGGGATGACGGAGAGAAGGTATTCATCTCTATCTATCTCCATAAACCTCCAATTGGATTTTACAGCAGTTGCTTCTTCATCATGAACTGCGATGGATTGTGTTCCAAAGCCGCGGCTGTAAGAGGAGGATTTCAGGGCTTATGTTTTTTTAGTTATGTGTGAGAATGACAAGGAGGGGAGAGGAGCTATGCGTCAGAGATTTTGTATATACATATGTATGCATGGCTCTGGAATACAATCTATGCATGTGGTGGGCTGTCTGTATGTGCACACACACTGTTGTGCACATGAGGATGAATAATTGAATACACAATTACTCAGCATATATTTGTCATTGGACAGCTTAAGAGCTTCTTTCCTGGGTTTGCCAATTTCTTAAAACCACAATCTGTGATACAAATGTAAACAAATGGGTCACCCAACAACAAAATAACTGAAAGAGAAGACATATATTTTCATTCAAGGACTAACTCTAAAACACAAGTTCATCTAATTTATCAAGGTTTCCAGATGCTGTAAAAGGTGTGATTACATAAAAATAATTGTGAAGCTTGTGAAATAAACCCATATACAGATCAGCTATGAGACGAAAAGTGCTGATTTTTCATCTGTAACTCTTCAATAATGCTTATGGAAATTCCTCAGTGTATACAGTCGAAGAAATGACTGATTGGGACTTTAAGAGAAGAGTTAAAGATTGAGGTTGTTTTGACAATGTTCCCATTACGTCAAGTCAGTCCTTTTTTTAGAAACTGACTAAAGCTCTTGCTGGAGATTTGAATAAGCAAAACTGAGTGGCAAAACTGTGGGAAAACATGGATTGAAACAGAATCCACACATACACCATAATTTATTGAACACGTTGTAGTTAAATTTTGATTTGTTTACAACATTGCTTTAATTTACATCAAGATGAGGAAGAGCTGGACTTGAGTAACTGACGCTGACACATTACAAGAATGTTTCTTTGTATATATAGAAAGTATGATACAACCCCCATGTTATTCACTCATATGCAGCTGCAATGCAAGACACTATATAGAGTTGAGTAATCGAAGACTGGCTGCTCACTACTCTGCATCAATCTACATGAACAGTCAGGCAACACGACTTAAGCACTCTCAATAATCTGTAATTAAGTCCTATTAAAACACAGTTAAAGGACTAGGTCATTGTTCTGGGAAATAGGAAGACTCAACTCGACTTAACTCCTGCAGATAAAACCCCCTCAATGTAGCATCGTTACTAAGACTCACCAGTAATGGTGAAGGGATACCAAACAGAGAAATGTCTGCACCTCTTCAACTGACTATGAAGTGGTTTTACGGGTTACTAAAATTATAGTACAGCAACTACCAGAAATGTAACAGGCTACAGCAAGTGTACCTCAATTTCTGAGGTGTCCATGAGCTGTGCGTCTGTTAAGGTTTGTAGTTTTCTTCCTGAGGATTTTGTAGCGGTAGAACTTTTCTCCCAACAACACCACACTGTGTTTTTCAGCAGAAGTATATCTGAGGTGGGTCAAAAGGTCAACCCGTTTTCTCCAACAAAGCCCCACTGTTGCTGTACTGTTATTTTCCCATCACTGTATGTTGCAGGAATTCCTAGAGATGTAGCGTTAATTAAGTGCATAGCTAGGTCCAGGCTAGCATTGTTGGCAGTGTGCTCATGGCTGTGCTGCTAGTGTGTAAAGTCACCGGGAAGATGATTCAGGCACACAGGAAGCATAATGTGCAGTGCCGCCATACAATGAAAGACATTTGGACTGTGTCATATGTAATTTCGTTTTCTCATGTTTATTAAAGATTTTGTTTTTAAACTCCATTTTAATCACCTCATTTTTCCAGTAATTGACAAATATATTTCGTCACAATTTTCATCAGTAACTGGAGAGTCATTGCATTATATGAGTCCAATCCACATATGTACTGATTTGGACAGTGACACTGCAAACTAGCACACATATAGTATTCTGTGTTAAAAATATGGTTCATTTGTCCATGTACTAAACACCTCTACTTGTACATATTCATCATCACTGTAATGTAACACCTGATTTAAGTTCCCATAATCTTCACAGGTATACATCTCACATTCTTATCAAAGGTATTGACACCAGAAGCCAAGGTTTATATATCTGTAAAACAAAAAAAATCCATCACTGAATAATTAACAGTGAGCTAACACATCTTTAACATTGCCTTTCAAGGAAGGGGTTCACAACAGGGTCATTTTTATACAGTAGAAACTAAATTCATAAGCAAATCCAACTGTGATATAGTAGATGAGTGAAAATACTCAATTGTAAATAGAAAAGATTGCCCCAACCCAATTAGCATATCGAAGGATCTACCCAACAGATGGTCTTGGATCATATTCAAGGCTTGGCACAAGTTACTGCGATGGAAATGTCTGACACAGGAACTGCTTCTCTGTGCTCATGGCTACTAGATACATGTTATAATCATGAAGAAACACTTACCTGATCTCTAGGAAAGGTTTTCTTTGGACAGACTCCAGTAGAGGCAAGCTAATGGTTAAACCTTCAAAGGATTGTATTTTGTTATAAAGAATGATTTAGGAATTGAATTATTTTTCTTCTGCAGTGCCTCAGAGTGGGTTGTGACAGTGTCTTTGCCAAAAAATTCTATATACCTTTATACAGTCCAGGCATTTGGAGCTACTTCATCGTGCCTATGTAATGAATCACTGATATCCTACCCTAATGTCGGCTATGGCTCAGCAGTCAGGTACATTACCAGTCTAAATCCTGTAAAGCCTTAAAGCTGGTGACAGGGCCACCAGTGGGTCAGTGGTACAGTAGCTGCTGGAAAATGCATTAGCTGATAAGATGGACAACCTTGTGTAATAGTAATAAAACAGTACAGGCTAACAAGCTAGTCGGCCATCGTTTCTAAGGATTACATTAACATGGAGACTGAGCCTGAGAGCAAAAGTGATAAAGTCAGAGTTTAAACAGCTTCACTGTCTAGGACTGCTGAGGTGAATCTGTTGTCTTATGTCCTCATTTTATTGCAACGAAGTGAAGTAAATTTTAACTGGCTAAACAGCCAAGCTAAAACGAACCACTGAACACAGAGACAAAAATGATATGAACTGTCCATCAAACTCCCGGTAAACCAGCAAACAGGCCGACTGTCCAAAATGTAAAAGTAAAGGAAGTGCTCCTGGATCAGTACCTGTAATGTAAATACAGAATTAAAAAATTGTAATCCTTTACACTACACAGCAATCACATTACTGTAATGCATTACTGCCCAACACTGTCTATGATATTATATTTGACTGACAAAATGCAAAACCTCTACTTTCAGTATGGCTGGTGTTTAATGAACATCGTCATCGTTAAAAAGCAGGTATTTGCTTTAAAAGTAGATGGAAACTACTCAAAAAGTGTTTCAGCAGGTCAAGAATTTGAATTTGGATAAAGTGTGTGGTTCATGACTGACTGACTTTATTCCACATGCGTAGATAAGGATTAGTGTTTCCACAATGTGTTGTATTGTGGAGTGAAACTGAGAGACCATGAATTTGACCCAATGTTTTTACTTGCTGAATAAATGAAAAAGACATGAAACTGAAAGAAAGACGGAAGTCTGATACTTCAAACTCATTAACATGCACATTAACATGGCGTTGGTCAGGCCCCAAACATCACCTTGTCTAATGTTGGAAGAGAAATACACTGGCTGATGGGGCTCCTGCATTGTGTATTGATGAGCGTGACTGGATAGGATGACAGCGCAAAGTGAAACCAGAGACCCTTCACAGAATTAGGCAGGGAGGGAGGCGGTGACAGTGGTGGCTGTGGTGGTGTGATTTAGCATTTTAACATTATCACTTAACAAGACAGGCCTGGCACTCAGCCCCAGTGTAGGTCCAAGGAGAGCAGGAGGTAAGGGAAGGAAGGAGGGCAATGAAAGAGAAGGAACAACAGAAGCCCAGTTCTCCCTGGCCACCTTTACCTTTCTTTTTCACAAGACAGCAAGAAAGGAAGACAGAACAACGTGGAGACAAATGGAGGAAGAGAAAACCGAGAAAGAGGGAGGTAGGGTGGGAAGGTGCACTTCCACTAGAAACTTAATTATGCATGGCAGGGCAGCTGGAGCAAAAGAGAGGAGGAGAGATGGATGGAGAGGGAAAGAGGAGAGTACCCACCTACGCAGAGGAATGAGGGGGCAGGTGGAGAGGAGGGGGAGCAGGAAGGGCAAAGGAGATAAAAATGAGTAAGAGGTGGTGGTGGTGGTGGCTGTGTTTTGTGGAGGGGTGGGGAGGTGAGGGGGTGAGGGGATGTGTCCTTCTTGCTTAAGGGTGGTTGTAGGTGGTGAAAGTTGCCAATACACAAGAGAGCCCTTTGTGTGGACTGAGCTGCAGGTGGTTCTGCAGTAACAGTTCATCTGGGCAGAAAACGGAACAAGCACATAATGTCAAAATGAACATGGGTCATTATTCTTTACATCAAGAAATTACTTTCTATTAAGACCTGTGAAAGTACGCTCTGTGATACAATGAAAACTCACAATAAAGTACCATTGATTCTTTACTAATTGCACACATGTATTGAAACAAGGCTGAGTCTACAGCCTCATTAGTTTAGCTTCTTAGGCATAGTGGTGCTTTGTGCTAAATGCTAACATTAGCATACTAACAGGCTCCCAGTAACAATGCTAACATACTGATGTTTACCATGTTCATCATCTTAGTTTAAAATGTTAGCATGCTCATATTTGACAATTAACACTTAAAACAAAGTCCAGCGGCGGCTGATGGGAACGCCATTGTTTGACCAGATGAGGGCACCAGATGAAAAGTTAAGGGATTACCAAAGTTGTTAGAGTTTATTCTGGGGGAGACGTGAATGTCTGTATCAAATTTCATAGCAATCCATCCAATAATTGTGGAGACAGCTCACTGAAAACTCACTCATTTTCTCTTTTAGATATTCTGGTCAGGACCAAAGTGGTGCACCAACAAACTATTGTCATCCCTAGCCACACGGTTAGCATGGCTAAAACCGTAATGTGGAGTGAACATGGCAAAGATGAATATTATTTTGTTAAAGTCAGTGGGTTGCAATATTTTGCAAATAGAAATCAACTGTTTCAGTGATCGTGTGGTATTCAGTACAATTCTGCACCTGTGCAGAAACCTGCTGTAGGGCTCGGCCATATACCAGCATTTAGTTTAAATGCCAAATATGGAACAAAAATTCAATTTCAGTGGCGCTGCTGTGATTATTGGATGTACTTGTTGAGATGAAGTAAATTTGTGCTGAGCTTTTGCATTGGGGCCAACTTTATTGAACTCTGACCAATTGTAAAATTGTCTTCACAGTGTTGACCTTTTAGGGATTGGAGAGTCCAACATGGAGGAATATATCATATTAGCTGTATTGCTCTATTCAGTTTTATATAACCTTGCTCTGCTGAATGACAGCCAACACCAACAGAGCTTTCGTCTTCCATTTAGCCACAAACAAAAACCGACAGAGGCCACTGCTCAGCCTGCATCCAGCTTCTAGTGCCACCTGTTTTGTGAGTGTGTGCATATAGATTTAACTGTGTTGTTTCTATGAAAACTATGACATGAAAGCTAAATATGAAACTAAATACTAACTATTAAAAATGTATGCTTTTTGTGGAGCAGAAAAATAAGACAACTAGCTTGTGTCCCCCACCCTCTTCCTCCTTTGCACCTGCCAGGTTCAGGTGAATCCTCTTTAAAGGCACATTTGCCACAGAGGAGGCCTGAACCATTAAGCCTCTGTATTCATTAATGGCTCCACTTACTGGAAGTGACAGAGAAGCAGCTTTTCAATTTCTTAAAAAGCTGCCTCACTGTACTAAGATACTGTTCCTGCTGTTGCTCTGCTCCTCTGGGCTTACGTATCCCACTGAGTCACACACCACGAGAAGGAGGAGAGGAAGAGAGAGAGAGAGAGAGAGAGAGAGAGACAAACAAACAAAGCCAAAACTGTCCTGCACAACAACAGAGAAAACATGCATACACACTTTCAAACACACACGCATATACACACACACACCTCAGCTTGCCAGGAAACCCATGCACTCTCATTCTGTCTTCATCACACACCCTGATGGGGTGGAGAACTGGAAGTTACACAAGCAGCTTAGCTCTGATTAGGTGAAGTGTATTGAATGGACTGCTCATGTTTTAACAGTAGCCCCCCCACCCCCACCCCCACCCCACCCCCACGATGGACCCAGCTGATAACAGTGACAGGAATATCGAAGGAAGCAGGCCAACAAAATGTGTGTGTGTGTGTGTGTGTGTGTGTGTGTGTGTGTGTGTGTGTGTGTGTGTGTGTGTGTGTGTGTGTGTGTGTGTGTGGTCTTTGCATGTGTGTTTCCATGCACATGAGGTATGGCTATGTTTGATTTTACTGTGCAAATATTTGTTTTGAGCGTCAGGTCTGAACACTGCTATACATGTGTATTGCAACACAAAAAGTGAAGGCCTATAGCCATAAATGTAATCATTCATCCACTACATTATTCAAATCTCTAACTATGTTTTACCATCACATCAAGTATCATCTTCTCTTACATCTTCACAGCAGCATCTTTAACGTGCACACCGGCTAAGTACTCCAACTCAGGAGTATTTTGTCAACATTACGTCAGCTACAAACAGCCCAGTCACACATGAGTGTATGAAAGGATGAGATGGAGGGAGTGATGGATGGAGAGAAAGAGGTGCAATGGAGCAATTGGGAGCAGCTGTGAAGGAGCAGCTGGAGTAATCGTTTTTCTGGGCCTGCCCACTGCTGTCTCTGCCCGTCTCTCCCCTGTCTCGTTTTTCTCCTCTTAACCTTTTCGTACTCCGTCACTCTCGCGCTCAGACAAACACGCACGTGCATTTTCCATCTTTATCAAATCCCTCTTCTTCTTTTTTTTTTTTTTTTTTTTAACTACACTGGAATCTAATGTTGTTTTTGTTCATGAAAACTGTGAAGAAATACATTCGTCAACAACCTTCTTTCCCACAACAAAGACGAGACTGAACTGATATTTTTAAAGAATAATTGTGATTAAATCTTCAGACAATACTTTTGACAAAAAACATTGATTTGTGTTGAATGCTAAGAGGTTCCAAATATTTTCTTTACAAATGTATTTAATTAAAGAAGTGTGCAAACCCAATATAAACTCAGACTGCATGACACTGCAACACTAGCACTAACACAATTACACAATAAAACCAACACATTTCTGGCACAGTGCTGAACATTATAGGATTTATTGCAGGGCTGTTGTTCAGGCTTCTTTCTGATTGTGTTGGTTTTTCTTTTTTTCTGGATACTCAGGGTTTGTGTTATCAAACAACAAGTTAAGATCACAGCAATGATTGACTCATATTGCAAGAGTTGGATTGCATTGTGTTTGCTAATGTCACCTTCACCAGAGTTCATTGTCTTATCCTCTTCAATATCTGGATGTATTGCTTAAATGAATAACATCAGACCTGACATCAGTTTTCACTCAAACTAGACTAAAATGATCACAGCATTTGTGTCAACTAATCTTCTGATGACATAATAAAAACTTTCTTAGACATTAAAATGTCCAAAGTTTTAGTCAAATTAAAAACTGACTGGTAATAAAAAGGATGAGGTTGACTAAATATAATTAAAACTAACGTATGAGAATAGCAAAAATTTGAAAAAATTAATTCCACTCACACGCACCCACACATACAAACACATAACGTGCATGGGACAGCAACTGAGTCTTGGGTGACAGCATCAGAGTGAGAGCCGAGCTGCAGGGGCCAACATGCAATATAACGGCCTCATATCAGACGGCAAC
This sequence comes from Seriola dumerili, assembly GCF_002260705.1. Taxonomy (NCBI): domain Eukaryota; kingdom Metazoa; phylum Chordata; class Actinopteri; order Carangiformes; family Carangidae; genus Seriola; species Seriola dumerili. The sequence continues at coordinate 3,412,879 of NW_019174481.1, forward strand.
AGGTGAAGTGGCATCGCGTCGCAGTCATGACATCACACACAGGGTGCTCTGGAGTAAAGGGTGAGCGGCACGAGGTGCTGAAGAAATGAAGCAGTCTGACGAAGCCTGTGGGTAAAAAGCTTTGACCCAAACACAAAGTAAAAAAGTACTCGTGTAAATCAAACTGAATCATCATAAAGAGAGAGCTCTGGGGTTACTCAAGCAGTAGATTAAGAGAGGAAAAGAGTGCAAGAATGTGTCATCTTCCACAGCTTTTGACACCATAAAAGCTTTTTTTTTTTTTTCCCAAGGGTGCAAAGAATCAGGAAGTACATGTACAATTACATCTTGTAAGAGTTACAACAACAGGAACAGTCTCCGTCTCTGAAGCGTCAAACTGATTCATTTAACAGCATCTTTGAGACGCAGCTAATAAGAACCAACTCGCACACAAACTTGTACAGAAAGGTGACACTCCTAAATGACACCATGTGTTTACAAAATAGTGATGATCGAGGACAGGTCCTTTTTTTTTTTTTTTTTTTTTTTTTTTTAAAAACACAAATTATGGGATGTGTAGATTATCAAATTTTAGCAAAATCCATTCTGGTTGTTGCTTTGCTCTGTTTTACACTCACAGTTTGGATTTGATTTTAATAAATTTATTCATCCACACTTCTATTTGAAGACAGTGCACAGTTCAGTTACATATTAATGCACATATCAAAGCTGAGCAGAATACATACATTTAGATTTTAAGTAACTGTAAATAAAATATTATCAGTATATATATTTTTCATCATATCAAAAAAAATCTGACTAAATGAAATGATATGAATATGGTTAAATGCAACAGGAAACTACAGATTCTCAATTATTCAACACTGCCATCAGATTTGTCTGCAAGCAGCAAAGCAGAGCGTCGGATTACCTGAGATGCGCTGTGGCATTCAGCTCTGCAGCTGCAGAAAACTCGCCTGCAGTTGGTTTAGCGGCGGCTGCTGCTGCTGCTGCTGCCACACTGCCCTCTACCAGCTCAGCTCTATTAGTTCAGCTTCACCACCTCCCAGTGGCCCCAAGGTTGTGACAAAGTGGTAGTTAATGTCTGTGTGTGTGTATGTGTGTGTGTGTGTGTGTGTTTGCTGCATGTGCTTCTATCTTTCCACCAGACAGTTTAAGCGGATATAATGACATGCATATGGAAGACCGTATAGGGCGAGAAAGTAATTAAGGAAGTTGAGGTAGTAATTGGCTTTGGTTCAGAGGCCACAGGCTATGAAAAATATGGGGACATCTCAGTTTTAGACAAATAAAAAATAAAACTGCCGCTATATACTCCCACAATCTGCAAAATATTAACCAAGTCATCCTTTACATCAGTTCATCAAAAGAACCAAAAATTGCAAAATACACTCTGATGAGCCAAATATGTAACATTGTACTGACAAAAATTGCAGAATGCGCTAATGCTAATAGGACAATCAGGGAGGATGAGACCCCTGAGAAAGCGACGTCGACACCGTCCATTGATCACCTCTCTGCCGTCTGAGCCGCAGCATCACTCTTCAGAGAGCTGAACACTGTAAATCCTTTTTATTAACTCCAAAACACACAGTTGATGCTTTTACTCGGCTGTAACAGAGTTTCATCTTGATATTATAATTTATGAGTCTACATAAAATGAAGGTGGCAGCCTGTAATTTATTAGATAATATACTGTGTGTTTATAATAACGGCCGTGTCTTAGAAAGTGTTTTCAATCATTGCACGGGTGGAACCATAGGTGTGAATACATTAGAACATATAGACTATATTCTAACATCAAATAGATATACTACAGATTTACTACTGTTTTCCATGGGGGATAAAAATAAGCTTTTTTGCGGTATCTAATACACAACGCTAAAGATAGTGAGGCACAAAATTCCAGTCATGCAGCTAGGAAGATGAGAGGAGATGAGAGCACATGGAGAGACAACAGGAGAGCTCCTTTGGAAGTTCTGTCTTCCTCCTCCCCCTGGGAGCAGCGTCTAAGCACACGATGCTACTGAAGCTGTCACTGCTGGTCAGGCCGTCTAAATGTTGTAAAGCACTGAAGAAGACAGACCCATCATGTCACAGTAGGAGACGGTGAATGATGCCGATGGAAAGATAACAACGTTGCACAATATATGGGATGATGTCAAGAGCTGGACATGAATTAAAGACTGAGGTCTTGACTGAGCAGTGTGCAGCAGTGGAGATGTCTTGTCTTTTTTTATTTTTTTTTATTTTTTTTAGAGCTTTTAGGTTCAGGACTAAGATCTGAACTAGAAATGTGATTAATGTGAAGCTCTGGACACAAACACAAAGTGGCTGCAAAACCAGGATTTGATGTAAAGGCTTCCGATTACAGATAATAACACGCCTTGGCCCCCTGTAATCCTGGTGCCGGATAAACGCCGGCTTTCAACCCACATGTTGTTACAGACAACTGACAGATTATTACTGATCTATAAAGCATTAATACGTTTTATTAGCCATCAGTAAACCAGAAGTTACAACTCATAAACCCTTCATCAGAACGCCTTACGACACAGTGGAGCGTACCTGTAAGGTCTATATGCATCTGTATGCTGCAGTATGAGACCAACACAACATATAGTATTAAACCGTGTTTGATGCTGCATGCATATTGTATTGGACTTCATTTAAAATCATTTTCCACCTTGTTCACATCAGCATCCAATTCAATGTTACATTCAGGATTTTTCTAAAGGCTTATTACGTCTGACTTGCCACTTACACTTCACACCACCCAAAGTCCTTTATTCAAAAGGATTTGGTGTTATAATGTCAATGCACAGTATTTTTTTTAACCCTCACATTAACAACTCTACAATCATACGACCGTCTTAAGTTGTTTAGTGAAGTGAGAACTCACAAGTCGTAAACATGGTAATCTATATTAGCTAGCCTGTTTCAAAGATCCAGCTGATTTGGTTAAAGGCCACGCTTCCACAACACTAGCAAACTTGTGATCGCTGAAGACGGAAACAATGTGTATAAGTCATCGGAAAGTTAATGAAAACCTGAGCAAATGAACACAAACTGTAGCAGTAAACTTAGGCCAAGTCAGTGCCATGGTAGTTGTAGATGTATGTAGACAGCAGTGAAGACGAGTACATGCGTGTCCGCTGACTTTACAAATTAAAAATCAGATTTCCATTTTAGATTTCATTTTCTTGTTGCTTCATTTATTTCTAATATTCATAAACAGAGTAGATCAGACCTATTTCATATACAACAAGCTTGTAATATAAGTCATCTTCAACTTTGCAGTCAAGACTGAAACACAGCACAGAACAAAGACAAGGACCCTGTTACTGAGGATTTCTTTGACACAACATCTGACAGTTTATGTTACGTAGCAGCATGCCCGGAGCACTGACAATAATGGACACACAAAAAGACATGTCAGTCATTCTCTTGGCCTCTGCTCCCATACGCACATGTGCTCACTGGTTACAAAATAAAAAAAATAAAAAAAAACAAAGAAATAAAAAAAGCTTATATGGACGTGAACTTCAGATGGGTTTTCCTGGGCTTCTACAGCCACACAGTTTCTGCAGAGCACATGCACACAGTATGTGCAAACAGACCCATGCAGAGTATGAAAACATACACACATACACCAAATATAGCATCCTTAGCCTTGACACTTTTACTGTTGGAAACAAGAGCACTGAGAGCCATTTCATTTACATGCAAATTGACACCCACCAGGCCACACACACACACACACACACACACACACACACACACACACACGCCTGACAAGCTTGTGTTCCCATGTGTTTATGTGTGTTCGTGCATGTGTGCGAGCGGTGTAGCTGCGCTGCTGGCACTCAGTGAAGGTGCTGTTCTGTCCTGCTGCTTTTCCTGCGAACTGGAACTAGACACAAAGAGACAGAAAGACAGAAGGAGAGAGAGGCCTGGATTTCATCGTCATTACTCGGTTTCGCAGCTTTTCAGTTGACAAAAAACAGGCACAAGGAGAAGCCCCATCAAAAGAGGCCTCATGCAGCCGTGCGTTTGTCATCTCATGTTGGTACTGAATAATGATGGGCTGAGGCCTGGAAGTGTCCTCTGATCAGATTTCTCCTCTTGTCACAAGGATCACCTCAATCACTTGAGGTGATTGAGCGTTTTAGAGTAATGAGCTTTGAGAGACTGATCATCATGGGAGGAAAAAGTGGCAGAGATGCAACAGAAAGGCCTGAACTTGATGCAGTGACAATAAAATTCAGAAGTTACAGCCTTATGTTGGCAGAATGAAGCAGCTCCCCAGTGTCAGCAGTGAGGAGGCGAGTGCTGCTGGCGAACGGAAAGCAGAGTACATCACTTAAAATCAGATATCTGTCACTCTCTGCTGGTTAACATGAGACACTGCATAAAGCTGCTGTGTCAAATCACATCCTACCCTCCCCTGCTCTCCCTTCCCTTCATCTATTTTAGGTGTGCACATTACTTTATTATGAATAAAATCATACTTTCAAGTTGACATTTTCATTTACAGTTGTGCAAAATGTTTGTAATTTTAGGTTTCCTGGAAATAATTATTCAATTTGGAGTTAATAATTAAGAAAATACTGGGTTTGAGTTTCTAAGTAATTTTAGATTTTCAGAAGAATTTCCTTGAAACAACTAAACCAAGTAAATATTTTTTATTTATTCAATTATTCTTAGAAACCTTCTCCATCTATGTTACATTAAATGTTTGCGGACAAGTTTTATTTTCACATGTCCAACTGAATAACTTACACAAAACAAAAATGGGAAGTTAGTGACTAGTTTGGCTCACAATTTCTATCAAAACTCACTTCTCTAAACCATAGCTCAGTCTGAACTGAAAATGTATGATAAACATTTTTAGATTCAATGCGATTTACATTTTCTGGGGATATTCCTAATTTCTTTTGCAAATGAACATCTCTAAAACCCCTTAGAAAATCACAAAAAAAATGCTTCTCATAATTTTGCATACTGTAAACAAAACAAAAAACAGTGTTGAAGTTGTAGCCCAGACCAAAACCCCTCGTCTATTTTATACCAGCGATTAATTAATTGGAAATGTACACCATCAACACTGTCCTCATTTTCCCTATAATTAGTACCACATGTCATACATTAGGAAATTAATATAAAACTACAAAACTAAAATAAAGTGCGACCTATTTTTGTAATTTAGTTTTAATTCATAATTTCATTTTAAAAACATAATTTGATTTGTAGATGATGAAATAAATGCCCTCAAATATCATTGCCTTACTTGCCCACTTTTACTCCTTGCAGTGCAATAGTAGTTTTCTAGAAAACAACTCAAGTTTACTGGTGCTAATACTTAATCAGTTCAACATAAGGGAAAGAAAAGTGAGCTGAGGCCACTCGTAGAGAGGCAGACAACTGAGGAGCACCCAGGGGTGCTACTGCGTGACCGAAGAACACTTGTGTCCCAGTTCTCTTACTTGCATGCGTAAAGGGTGGGGACCTCATGGTGCCTACCCTCCGAACCTTGCAGCACTGAGCTACACTCCAAAAGAGAAGCTACTGCAAAACAATTTATCACAAGTAAAACAAACAACTAAACCAAAAAGGACTAAAAGAACAAAGAACCACCAACAAACAACCCAGCTGACTAAACAAATGAAACCAATAAAGCAAAATAAACCATGAGGTCAAACAAAGTAGGTAGAACCAAGGCAAAAACATCCAAGGTAAAAACAACCAAGATAAAAACATTCAAGGCAAAACAGCAGGTGAACCTAGAAAAAGAATTAGTTGGCTCACCATGGTATAAAATGATGTATGTTTGTTTATTTGTTTGTTTGTTTTTTTAACCACTTACCTGCTGCCAATGCTTCCAGCCACAATTGACAGGCACCTTTCTAACCTGGCCCTGATGAGGGGGTTGGCTGGGGGAGGGGTCATCGCAGGGCTGTGTTCACAAACCCTACACTACCTGAAGCGTTCCCCACTCCACACGATTACCACAGGATCAGGGACAAGGCTCAAGCTTAGAAATTGGTTTACTGTGTTGAAAGAGTGTATGTAGAGCCAGTTGCAGGGCTGGCAGCAGTTTGCCAGATGTAACCAACTGTTAAAAACATTATCAGACTGTTGCTCTCTCTTAGCGGCTGTAGTTAAAAACCTTCCAAACAGCATCATCTGCTTCTAACTTGATCTGAATTTAACATTCATCTTCGGGTGTTTTGTCAGATAACGCAGAAAATAAAACCAGATTCTCAAAAACCAATTGTGCACACGACACAATCCGTCCGTCCCCAAATAAAACCAATTAACCAATCAGTCACTGTTGGCTGATTTCATTTGCTATTAGGAGTCATTTAGGACGCCTGCAGTATAGAGTGGCAGATAATCAGAAGCATATTTGATTATCCATTGAGGGAATTATACACCCGTCAGTGTGAGGAACTGGCCGGGTTGCAGAGATTATTTCTGTTATTATGGAGCTGAATGGCTCAGCCAATGGCTTCAATCCGATTTAGTGCTATCAGAGAGAGCACCACTGTTGTATAAGTATAAGTATTAATGTTTACATTAGGAATTACAACAAATTAATATTGTTATCATGTTGTTGTAAGTACTTCCACCTACTTGCAAACTAACCTAGAGTAACCTGGTGTCCTTGTGACGTTGCACCAATAGAAGTTGAGAAACCATCACAAAAAGGCTGAGAAATCACAGATAAGAAAATACAGTTTCATAAACAATCATCAAAAGCTTTATTTCAGTGTAGTTTGAGGGTTGGAAATAAACTTTTTTCTACAGTGAGGAAGAGAGAATAAATTACTTTAGTACAAAATAAACAATCATTTCAATTTGACAGTCTCAGTAAAACTCAGTGTACATTGTGATTTTATCTTTTGTTCTGCTTCATGACATAGACAATAATTTAATTAAATATGATCCAGTATATATAAAACTACTGATGTGCAGTGTTTGTCATCACTGGAAATATAGCAAAATCATTTTATGTGACTTCTCAAGCATTAGGCAACTTGGTAAAGTTTCCCTTTAAACAAACTTGCAGCTCAGACCAACCAAGACCAAGACTGTATTTTATCATGTGACGAGTAGGAAGCTAAGTCTAGCAAAACTGTATCAGCTCTTTCATGCTGCATCCTTTCTCGCAGCAAATATCAGATATCCTCCCAGCAGCTCGTCTGATCCGAGAGGACATGGGGTACCAGTGAGGAGCCAAGGAGACGACGTCCTCCTCCTCGTCAGACTCTGCATGGATGTGCACTGTCTCTGAAGCCCGGCATTCCTCTGTGGAGGCGTCATGGTCCCCTGTGCAGAGGAGAGGGAAAGATATGTGGAATTAAGAGTGATAACCGGAAAACACACAAGATTTCTTGGTTTCAGTTGGAAACCTTCTGTGAAACTGCAAAGGAAATAAAAATAAAAAAAAAGGTTTTGCATTTTGGAGGGAAGCCCGTATGTATTTTGCTGGGTTGATGGATCAGATAGTCACTCAAATGATGACAAACTCCAAGTAAGGCATCTTCCTGCACAGCAGCAGACACTGTTATGTAAGACGGTGCACAAATGTGGCTTTAAATGTTTAAAATGGTAAATATCACTTACATCTGTGATGATGTTTGCAAGGAGTGTCTCTCAACCCATGCACATGATATGTTTAAAAATGTAACATAAAGTACTTACAGTGAGGAGCGGGCAGCTGCTGGCCCATTTTTACGTCAGGGATGCTTCTCCTTAGCCGTGAGTTCCCACAGGATGAGACGGCCAGACGTATCAGCTCTCTGCCACACATCTTAATCCTCTCCTGTGCGTGAACCACACTCGCTGCAGCCACAAGCACCACCATGAGAGACGCCAGACGCTTAGCGGCAGCCATTGTATGATGTGTTACTGCTCCTCAGTTGGTCAGCGGAGGTAGGAACTGAACGACGTTGGGCGTGTGGAGAGTGGTGACTTCTGAGGCGAACATGAGGGGGTTTATATATTCATTGTTACCCACAGTGACGGTTTCCAAAAAACTTTGAGGCCACATGTTTGTTGGAAACATGTATTCAGCCTTGGTGAGGGAAAAGCATGTCCTGATCTGGAGCTCAGCATGATAGTGAGGCGAAGTCTCCTCAAGGTTGAAACTGTCATTAAGATTAAAAAAAAATGTCTCATAGTGAGAAAGAAAGAAAGAAAGAAAGAAAGAAAGAAAGAAAGAAAGAAAGAAAGAAGGAAAGAAAGAAAGAAATACTCTGTATTGTTTTGGGCCATTGAGCTTCACAAGAACATCACACAGCTCCGACAGAGGTCTGAGTTTGGGCCTTAATTGAGAAAAGCAATAAAACCAAGATACATTTCAAGCAGTTCAGATGCTAATAATCCCTGTGTTTACAGATCACAATGTGGTTTTAGTGGTTTTTAATTTGTTTCTTTCAGAGAGACGTGCCTAAGCTCCTATTTCGCTCACGGCATGTACGTATGTTTGTTTGAAATTTGTCATCACGTCATAATTCATGTTATTACGGTGAACAATTTTCCTTGAATGTGAGTGGCTTTTACACCTTATCTTGGCACCTCTTGAGGGATGGGAGCTAATTGGAACAGAGTGCGACTGGCAAAAAGATGTCAAGGATATTGACGCAACTATTCACACACATGGTCACCCCGGGCCATACTGTAGTTGCATAAACATGCCAGTGATGACCGTTTCATATTTGCAGCGCTGATGAAAAACATGAAAGGTGGCACTTTAATGTATTAAACGTACTTCTGGCTATGCTTGGCATTTTAACCTCTAATGACGATATCACTGGTAAGTAATGACTCTCAGTTGCTGCTCTGAGCAGGAGGTAGAGATGTAAGTATCAGTCATGTCTAAATCCTTTCACCTCACTGATTCTGATCCCTGTCCTTTATCCCTTGTAGAAGGAGGTTAAAGTCCATGCTGTTCATTACAGTCCACCCAGATATTTTCTACAGATATCGAATTAACCACACTTTGTTTGGCTCATCATATTACTCGCCACTGTACCGCTGACAGAACATTAGACTCCAGAAAAATGTTAACTGTGAACCGAAAGCTTGAAAGCTGATTGTTTTCTGTTTGGTTGATTTCTTCTGCCAAATTTTTTGTTTTGTTTTGTTTTGCACTTCAGGGCAAAATTAATTATAGATGCAAAATCATCCATGCCTCTCTTGAACAAAAGGAAACATCTGAGTTTCAAGTTTCTCTGTCTGATGTGTCTTTTTGAGGACGTAAAGTTTAAAGCTGCTCCACGTTTGTATATAAGCAATGGATCGACTGACTGTCTGTAGTGATGAACCCACAGTGAATCATCAGTGGGGGAGTTTTAGTGTCTTTTGGCTCATCGTTTTGGTTTTATGAATCGTAACCTTAACGTCTTGGTTCAGTCTGAGCTGCTCTCATGAACCTTTTAACAGCAGACAGACACAGTTAGCGACTTGCTGCTAAACCCAGTAGAGCAATTAGCATCTAAAGTGCCGAATAGAGCCAGAGTGGAACAGTCTGCTGGCTGTTTCAGTATCACCCATTTGCTAACACTTATGTATTACTTAAGATCTCTTATTGCTGCTTTAAGGTCATCAAAGGTTTTATGCCATCCACCAAACGTATCGGGTACATTTGGTGTCTGCCCTACGTTTGGTGGATGAAGTGTATATTTTACAGTAATCCTGCGAAACCTTCAACGTCTTGCTCTTACATCATGTCATCATATCATATCAAGTGAGAATTATATACTATATATCAAATATTAGCTTTTTATCAGCAATAATTTTAGTCAAATTGTTGTTCATCTATCCTTGAATATTCTGTATGTGTCTGTCTTCCTGTGTATCTGTGTCTGTCTGATTGTCTTCCTGACCTTCCCCTGATGTCCCTTTTGACTGCATCTATTCCTGTCCACTCTGTCCAGCCAGAGTCACACGAGACAGCCAAAATCCCTCAGTACTCTTGACTTTTAATTGATCCTGACGACACCATTAAACCACTGGCATCTCTCCCAATACCTTATCCTGTAATACTATTAGACAGGAGCACCGACCCTCAGACGAATGAGACAAGTGTCTGTTAATAGACACAAACGTCAAGTCTCTTGTATTTAAAGGAAAATAATGATACAAGAATGATATGAGGAAGAGATTTTTTTTAATTCAGCAAGAATTTCACTTTTGATGGGAATTGAGGAGTACATATTTTAATACATAATAAAATCTGTGTTTGACATGGTTTCCAGCCTGTATTGCATTTAATTGTTTTTTTCTGTTTTGTTTTTATGTACGATAAAGAAAATTAATGACACATTTCACAGTATTCTGTACAGTCACTGAGTAATATACTGTATAGATTTTCAACTCTGAAAAAGGAATGAAATAAATTAAATAGCTAAAAAATACCTGTAAGATTTCATAAAATGTCCTCTGCCTTTGTCACCTTCTGTTTACACTTTTTAACCAATGCAGTTTTTTTTTTTATAATATTCATACAGTTACAATCATTCATGCACAAGAGGTATAAAACTGATCAGACTGAACAAACTTCAATCTGATCAGTTTGAAATCAGTTTGAAATCTTTTGGCTACTATTGTGTCAGGAAAAATATAAATAGAATGTGGTCACATCTGTCACTAGTTCATAAATAAATTCTTACCCTTCAACAAGTATTTTTGTATTTGCATAAAACTCAAATGAAAAGATTTATAATGTTATATTGATATTTCACTCAATAATTCACTGTCCCTAAATGTGTTTCATTTGGGGGGAACTAATGACTAATACTTTATAAAGCTGTGTTTTTGTAAATCAGAGGTGACCAATGCAGGTGCAGGGTGTTTTGTCATGACCAGAGGCACAACACATCTTCAGCACAGCTGGACAGAGGGTCAGTGGGCGTAATATAACGAAATGGTACTCCAATGCACCGAACAGACCGGTCTTGAGCAGATCTACTACAAAAACTGCAGTCTTTGTCCATAGCACTGAGTGAGTAGCCAGTACAACACATTGAGATGAGATAATGCATTTGCTTACTGTACTTTTGGTCTTTGGAGAACTGTTGCCCAGGGCAGGAGCTGGTCTAATGATCTTAGCTGAAGAGCTAAACACAGCCAGCACACAGTGCAGGGACAGTTCTTACTACAGAACTGGGACATGCTTGATTCTGACATTAAAAGTCCAGCAACATTCAAGCTTAGTTCTCACTCCCTGCAGGGACTGTGCCAAACATTGACCTGCTGCTTATACAATTATAAGCTCTTATCTGCATTTTCCTGTGTGAGAAACCTATATCAGAAACTAACTGATATGCTATCACTCATAAAAGTGGCTTGTAAGCACTTGAATAGGACCTGATCGTACACACCTGATCAGATTTTCAGTGCGACTCAAATAGCGCAGGACCTCATTGACTTTTGCCCCTGTCCAACCAGGCAGGAGGTGCAAGCGGAAATCCTGGTAATCCTTGAGAACAAATTTACACTCATGATCTTAATAGCTACTGACACCCCCCCCTGCTGCACCTCCCCTCCCACTTAGGTACAGTCAAGAGCACGCTGAGCGACCGGACAGAAAGAAAAGGTGCGGTTTCCACAAGAATGCTACGCATGACGCATGGCACGTGATGGGAGAGCTTTGCACGGGTGATGTTGATGATGATGATTTTTCTCAAGTTTTCATTGCTTGAACATTTAAATATCCTCAGTCTAAAAAAGTGGAAAACAATGACTACAGTCCAACATGATGCTTCACCAGCTATTAGCCAAAATTTTTACAGAAGACTGAAATCAAAGTAATACTGTCTGTGCTGCGGAGTATCAGGAATGTAAAGTAACATGTAAGAGACCATGTAGTTGTCCAAAGCAGTTCATTAATAGCACTTCCAATGAAAAGAGTTTTTCGAAAGCACCCTGCTCCCTTCAAAGCGCAACATTGCTTCATTAATAATGTTACTACCTGACCTCCTTCTGTCAAACATCTATTTCAGTTTAGTCAGAATTGGTTGCAGCCGGGCGCTATTCTTGGAGACAGACAACAAGCTGTCCAGCAGGAGCATCTTGTCTATTTGACAGAGTAGTCATCACCCATTGCGTGCAAACAGCAATGACTATAAAGCTGAGGCTTAAAGCTTATCTCAACTTGCTGCTGCCTCATTTGCCCCCCCCCTTAGATTGTTTATCTTAAATCACACAGGCTCAGAGTTGGAGGCAGATGGGGTCTCACACTTTCTACACCCATGGGTGATAAGGCCATTTAGGGTTAGCGACTTAGTGACCAGGCAGCTTCTCTCAGTCCTCGCTCTCACGGATGGTTTGCCTTCCACTGGGCCGGTAGTGTATCTCATCATCGGAGTCGTCTGGCTGGGGTTCAAAGCAGCCGTCAAACTTACGCCTCAGACGTTTCTTGAGCTGGAAGGTGCGCTCTGTGTTTGAATACGTGTATTCCTGTTCCTTCAGCTTGGCGTAGTAGTCGGAGAACTTGTTGAACAGAATGGAGATGGGCATGCCATTGAGGATGATGCCAAACGAGATGCAGCCAAAAGCCACACAGCGGCCAAGATAGGAGATAGGGACAACATCTCCGTAGCCCACAGTAGAGATGCTGACCTGTAGGAAGAGAGTAATGTGAGCCATCTTACATGCATCATCGGAAATGTGCTTTACTATCTGCATGAAATAAATGACTGCCTGCGCTGGTTTTTATATTTTTAGATGTTTTTATATTTACAAAATATAGAGAACTTGGTGGAAAAAGAGAAGTGGGATTTCCCTTATTTTGCTCCAAAGAGAGAGGGCTCATCCTCATAGTGCTTTTCATCCTGCCCCACAATACTCTTCGGACATGGCCTCATGAGAATCCAATAAAGTTCAAATGTTTCTTTTACTAATCATTTGTGATCATTCGCATCATTCGAATCATTTGTGTTGCAAGTTGGGAACGAGCAGGATCAAATAAACCTTCAGGAATGCACTTCAACACTTTCCATCTCTTGAAAGCAATCAGTGCGTCTGGCCACAAACAAGATGCATTACACCGTATTATAGAGGATTAGACATATTTAAGTTAACAGCTGCCACCGGATAAATAAAAACCAAACGCCCTTACATGAGAGCGCAAGAACACAGAGAGACAAGTTGGTGATGTACAGTGATACTAAGGCCTGTTAGTACATTAAAAACAAAGACAGAAAAATACTGTAAAATTGTTAATGTTATTAATTCTGACTATCCCAACAAACGTCAGAGAAAATGAATCTCTTCTCTTTACCTCTGGTTGCCCTGTGAAATTCATTTATGAGGAGAAACAGAATCCAAGATAGTGATCTTATATAATACCTACTTATCCAAATAGCTAATTAGCAAAATATACTTGCAACCCATTGTGGAATGATAACACAGAACAGGCTGAAAAACTTTTTAAGTTGTCTTTTGTGTCGGCTTTATTCTAGCACCCATCCATGATATTTGATGGATATTTTTTCCTGCTTAAGACATCTATATCAAAGTCGGTTTAACCAACCTTTCACTAACAAACAGAGATTATACAATGAGTCTTTAAATATAGTGTTATCATGAATGCATTGCTTGGTAGAACCACAGAAATAGCATTGCCCTGCTCTGTGCACTTCTGTCCTGGTCTGACTAGACAGGCAGCACAAATCCTGGTATGCCTAATCCTTGACCCCTGAAATGCCCCCCCCCCCCCGAGCTTCTCCTCAGTCTCTTCAGCACAGTCAAGAGGAACAGCTTAGCAAGGTTCATAACCATGCTAACTGATCCGGAAGAATCTAAGTAGCAGCCATAAGAGCTCGTCCAATCCCCATTAAGATGAGGGGCAGTTCAGGTGTTACCTGGCATCATATAAATATGTAGTCAAATGCAGCTTAAGCTGCATTTTGTTATGTCCGTCATGGCTTGATCCCATTTTTCTTTGATTCAATACATGCTCATGGTCAAGGAAAAATGTAAGAAAGGGGAAAGCTAAAATAGATTATTACAACATTTGGATCCAGCCAAGTTTGTTGTAAAGTCACTAAAATACCATTTTTGGCCACAAAATACATAAATAAAGCCCTCATTGCTATTCATTCCTGCTGTTTTGCATTTAGGCAAAGCCCGTCTGGAGGTTGAAGTTCATCCTACTCACCGCAGCCCACCACCAGGCATCTGGTATGCTGCTGAATGGTGTCCCGGGCTGATCCACTTCCACAGAGTGCATCAGAGCAGAGAAGGTGAAGATGCCCATGGCAATGAATAGAAACAGACAGCACACCTAAATAATGACGGAGGATTATACGTCAACAGCAGTGCCCATTTATATTTGGATTGGGCTACCAATCAGGTCACATGTTAATATTGTTCATTATGACTGATCTAGAATACCTACATATTTATGTATTAACAAAATGTGCACATGGTATTTTCAGCATGAATGGTCCAAATAAACAGTAGCTGTCAAAAACTACTAAGCCAAGAATAACATATACTCTTATTTGGATGAGGCTGAGGATTTTTCCTGTACAGAAGAACCTTGTGTCAGATGTATTATATCAGTGTCGCCACAGGTGGGATCACCGAAGGGAGTACAGTAGTAAGTTGAAAAAAAAGAAGAGGAGCATCTTAAATTCTTACGCTAGCTGTGCAAATCACAGATTATAAAATTATTATTTGACTTCTGACATGATTGGCACATGTACATGGAACCTGTCAACCTTTTATGTGTTACTTCTTTTCCCACCAAAGTTTCTGTAAATCTTTCTAGGTTCCTGAGGAAGTTATGGTGAACTTGTTAGCAAAACTATTTAGTACACATCCAGTAGATGTAGTGAAACAGAAGCATCAATTTGGAGTCACGTTTATGGCCATGTAGCAAGTGTAGTAATGTTTTTGGACTTTACCAACTTCGTGAAATATCTGCCTCTTGAGCAGCTGAATGCTCCACTATCTTTATCAGCTAGCTGCTAACTAGCTAGCTTTTTAATTAAAACAGTTCCCCTCTGTGGTCGGAAATGCTGATGAATGGTGAGACTACACCAAAAACAGTAAGTTTAACACTAACAGTACAAGTTGCAAGTCACAAATCATATGATCTAGTGTTAATATAAGATATTGATTATAGCCGCTTTCTTTCAGCTCATTTGGGAATTACATGTATGCTCCTTTGTTTTGTGCGTGTCACCTCAGTTTAAGATGTCCACAATGGGTATTTTTTGTGTTTGTGTTAGATTTTTCTCATTTGATATTCCTACATACCTGCTCAGAGCACTGGCGGATGGTGAAACCAAATGCTCTCATGCCTGTAGAATGACGGGCAAGCTTCAAGATACGGAAGATGCGCATCAGCTTGACGACCTTGAGCACCTTGCTGACTTTACTGACCCTAGCCATGGTCTTCAAATCTTGCTGCCCACTGACATCTTCTGCATCTATAACAAATGTCTCAAAAATGATCTGGATGAAGTAGGGCATAACAGCCACCATATCAACAAAGTTGAGGGCACTCTTCACAAAATGTTTGATGTTGGATGTGGTGACTAACCGCAGAAAGTACTCTGAGGTGAAGAAAAGAATGGAAGCGATCTCTATCCACTCCATGTAGGTTTTGCCAGCGAGTTTGTACTGCCTGAGTTCTTTCACTGTATTCATTGTCATGGCAACAATCGAGATGAGCACGAAGAGACTGGAAAACACAGCAAAGGCTTTGGCTGACAATGAGGAGTAGGGATTCTCCATCAGGTCCCAGAGAGCCTTTCGAAGGTCTCCAAGAAACATATTCTTGTATCCTTCGTCATCCTGGTGAGGTTTAATCTCATCAAGCAGCTCCTGGTTGACCTTGAGTTGGTCTCTGATGTCATCCACTTTTTCCTCAAACAGAATACGGCAGCACCTGAGCAGAAGAAGAGGAGAATTACCACCAATTTTTACAAGAACTACTTTTCAAAATCATGCTTGAAATACACAAACAGTAACAGACCAAGCCACACAATACACGTAGTAGGCTATCAACTATCTGCAGCACACCTTGGAGTGTCCTTCAGTTTCAGTCCCCAGAATGACATCTCTTCCTCAAAGTTGACAGGGCAAAGGCTGTCCATAACCCACAGGACATTACTGCAGTAAAAGTGGAATATGTAGTGGAAAAACATGGGGTCCCTGTCGAAAAAGAACTCGTTGTTCTGAACATTGTAATCGTCACAGAGTGTCAGACGCTTGACTGGATCATCGCAGAGGGCAAGGACACCAATCCTTGTTTTTGGGTGTCGGAGGACCAAATGTTTCGGGATGTGGAACACCTTTCCACCCACGTTGAGGTTGACGATGTTTGACTGCCTTGGGTTTGGTGCGTCTTTGGTCTGATCTTTTGTTTCATTTTTTTTCTCATCAGGAGCATCAAGGTTGTTCATAGATGTCCATGGTTTCACTGAGCTGTCCTGTGAAAAAGGAAATTCATGCTCCTGTTCTTCAATGCTTTGTGAAAAACTAATTTCCCGTTTTACGGTTGCAAAAAGACTAGAGCGACGCTTCTTTAGCACTTTCACCTTTGGTTTCATAGTCTCCATTGTGACCGCTCCTTAGAAGACAAAAAACCAAACAGCAAAAGTTCTGTACCGGGTTCAGATAAAGTCAGAGAAAAACGACAACAACAATATTCCACAAGATCTCCATTTAAGCAAGATGTTGTCCCTTGAAAATTTCTGCTTACAGGTTGAAACAAAGATAAAGTAAGAGCTCCCGTGCTTGTCTCTCAGCGTGCAAGAAGATCAACTGCATGAGTTAGGGATTCAGCCTCCTCACTGATTCTCTAATCCTATTGCTGTTCTTTCTGTCAAACACAAGTTAAAAATACTGTTCACAAGGATTAGTGTTGTGATTTAAAGCTTTGAGCTCTGAGAGAGGAGGAAGAGGAGAGGGAGTGGTGTGATGACAGTATTGTATTGCTAACGAGGCTATGGATAGCTTTCTCACAGGAAATTCATATGGTACAGATAGATTACATAAGATAGCTTGAGCTACAGCATCTGTGCTGAACAATAAAGATAAGCCTCACTTTGTAATATCAAACAACAGAATTTAACATTTAGTATTAAAAAATTCTATTTTCTCTATATTTTTACGAAAGCCTTAGGTGTATCTTTTCATTTCTATTCTTCATAATCAAATCCCTGTTTGGAGTTTATCTCTGCAAAAACTCCATATCATAAATAGTTTAGTCATTTCAAAATAAAAGCAAGCCAGAAAAAAATCCAGTTTTGGATTTTTTGGATTGGAAATATACACAAAAGGGATCATGTAGATATGTAGTCTTGTAGTTTGTTGTAGACATCCCAATGAAAGAACTGTATACTGTACTATAAAAGTATTCATAGTTACTGCAAGAATTCCATATATAATACAAAACATTAAGAAACAAATCATGTACAACAGTGGGCAAAACCATGTAGAGTACATTTATCTGGGTCTTTTATTTCACATTGTAAGGTTAAATTTAAAGTACACATACAGAGAATAATGGTATGGCCCAGGTTTCCACCCATGGAAGCTTTTGTGAATGGTATTTCCCAATCTAGCGGAAAAGGAAATAGGAATATAAAATAAAATTATTTTTTTAATATAAAACGTTTTACTGTGTTCATATGTACATACGTGATTAAAATTACTTTTAATTTAATTATAATTTAATTAAAATGGTCAAATTTTAAAAAACTAAAAGATTACAGTTGAGATATATACCGTCTGCGCACCACGTGACTTCCTTTCCGGTCTAACCTGACAACATGGACGCCAGCCGCGTGCAGCCGATCAAGCTCGCAAGAGTAAGAAAATACTTAATATGGTGAAAATAAACGTAACCAGACGGATAGACAGCTTCAGAAACAATTGCTGTCTCATACAGTGCCAAAACATTGAAGCTAAATTAACGTTTAAGCAGCGATTAGCGTACGGCAGGTCGGCTCTCGTGCTTCCATCATGGAGGCCTGTTCATGCCACAACCTGTGCTGCTTCACCGTCAGTCCCGTGCATGCTGGTCTGGACTGTGTGTGGCCACTGTAGAAAACAATTATTCCTAAAGTTGTAATGTTAATCTAAATTTTGTTTTACTTTCAGGTTACCAAAGTACTCGGAAGAACTGGTTCCCAGGGACAATGTACACAGGTATGCTAACATAGCTAATGTTTCAGGGTCGACGGTTCATCTGTTTAACGTAGGGATTTGTTCGGTCTTCTCTTTCCTTAATAAGTTACCGAACAACCCCGACAAGTTTAGCATGATCATAAACGTTTTCAATGTATTTCCCCTTGCAGGTTATCTGCAGGTTGGCTTATTGTCATTTGCAAAGGTCCTAAACCTGTTTGTAGCCTTGCTATGGGTAGTAATGTTACTCAAAACGAGTGTGTGAGTGTAGCAAAAGACAGCTGAAAAATCTGCAGTACCATTGTTCCGGACTTCTGATACCCAAAAGTCACATCACAGCCTTTAATAAATAATTTTTTTTTAAATAGATGTTTTAGTTGTCTTAAGATTACTTTGGTAAACCCTTCAGAAACACTCATGTTTTCATGTGTCTGACTTTTGGCTCGCAAAGACAAATATCTCGTAAGACAATAAAGCTGGACTTGAGCTCTGCGGATGTGTTCAAACTCTTCTTGTGTTCAAACCTATTTATTAGAAAAGTTGTCAGTGAAACAGTAATTTTTGTTAGGTCTATTAAATAAAGCTGTATAAACTTGTCCTATATTATAAATAGGGAAAAATGCCCACTACAGTTTCATGGAGAATATGTCGATGTTTGCAAATACTTTTTTCTGTGTTAAGAACACAAAGATAACCAATTTCCAGTCATGTAAACAGGGAGAGGAGTAAATTCTTATATTAAAGAACTTGGAATTGGAGAACTTTTGATATTTTTTGCTTGAATAATGACTTAAATGATAATCAGTTAAAATGACCCAGCCAAATGATCAATCATTTTAGCTCAGCACATTTATAAATGTGATTGCTGTAATTCCTTCAGTTACTGGGGGGTACACATTAAGTCATGGCTGCACCAGTTCCTGTGTAAATAATTGTCGACCATCATGTGAGATTTTAACGTGCAAAGGTCTTAACTTGTTAATGTAATTTATCTGTGTACCTACAGGTCCGTGTTGAGTTCATGGATGATAGCAACCGCTCCATCATCAGGAACGTGAAGGGCCCAGTCAGAGAAGGAGATGTGCTGACACTTCTGGAGTCTGAAAGAGAAGCCAGGAGGCTGCGATAGGTGAGGAGACATGAGCCCAGCTATGTCTGTTAACCCATTCACCAGTGTGTGTTTGACTTTATATCATTGACACCATTAAACTGTCAACATTATAAGCCTTCCAGCAATTTGAAGATGTAGCTTTGGGCTCTGGTGATGTGTAATAGACACATGTACTTGGACATTTTATAGACTAAACAGCAATATTTTTAAGGAAAAAACCCAGCAGTTGTAATAAACATAGTTTTTGCACAAGAATTTATCACAGTGTAAGAGACATCATGAACTCCAGTGTGAGGTAATGATACAACTGTGCAATCAATATGAATAAATTTTGATGCAAGTGAGTAGATTAAGTAGTTGCATTGAACAGCATTATATTGTGCAATTTATGTAAATGGGAGGTGAGGAAAACATTACAGCTTTTAATGAAGTGTAATACAAAAACACAGCAGCTTTGTACTACCATGGAGTTGAATGGAGCTCTTTGGCACTTTTTACGAAAAATGAACTGTTTCACAAAGATACGGATTATTGCTTGGCATTTGAACCGTATTATATGTTGTACTGGTGTTCATATTTGATTTAAGCGTAGCTGTGACCCACTTGATCTCCTGGCCCTGATGACATTGGCTTGCCCACCACTTTCAGTGACAGTTGAACTCTTGTGACTTGTGGTTTACCATGCATTTCAGCCATGTCAGCGTACAGGGTTAGTCCTGTGGTCCTCTGTGCTGATCTCAGGACTCACGGTGCAGAAACACTGATCGATTTTTGGCAATATTAAATCTGATACTTCACAATCAATTACTAAATTACCTGAAAGGAGAGTCTGTAATATTTCCCTGTTCTTTGTTAGTGTCCTGTTTACGCAGAAGCATTGAAAAAGACGGTTTTGTTTTTGTTGGCTGTTGAATGTGAATATTTTTGAGATGGAGTGTGACTGATCTCTTGTCTTCACAGTGCCCACTGAAGCTGTGAGGTGCCGATCCAGCGCTGTGGAACAGAGGACACCATCAGTTTCACTTGGAATGGCCTACATCTCATTTGTTCAGATGTTTTGAAATAAATTTGGTTATTAAGATGGAAGTGTGGAAGTCCTGTGTTTATTTTATAGTAGATGTGAACTGTTTAAGGTTTTTTTTTGCTTACCATAATTAACAGACTTTGAGGCTTTGATGATTTATAGAGTAAACAATATTTTTTAAAGTTGTGACAACTGTAATAACTATAGTTTATTAGTTGTATTTATTACATTTGTGTATAATTAATTGCAAAATAATTTATCACAGTACACAGTCAACCTTTTGTCTGATATGTGGTCAATTTTGCTCACCAAAGTTTTTTTTTTCTGTTACTTGTCAGTAGAGGTATACAGGCAACATGCTTGCACAGAGATGTGTAAATAAACTCTGGATATTGAGGCAGAGTGCCAAGTTATGGAAGTGACATCAGCCTATTAAATTTCAATCGGTGCACTGCAATGGTAAAATACATGATTTATAATTGAACTGTAATCCAGAGTCTCTTGCCGTAAGAGAAACCTTAAACATGTAAAATGAAATAATTCATGTTAATGTTCCTTTTTAAAGTATCAAAAACCAGTGTTTATTTTATCTTGTTTATATGTAGTTTTCCTACAAGCATGTCCACCATAAACAACACTGTAACTTATCTGACCACTGAAACTAGAGCAGATTATTTTTAAATTACCAAATGTCACAAGGGCAAGTTGATAGAAGCTAAATTTGTTGTTCTGTTGTGAGTGTTGGGTTGCTTGATGCTATTTTTGCACATTTATTTCCACAAATGCATTTTAATGTGTCTCAATATACATACATCTACAGAAAAGGAACATTATTACTACCAGGTTCAGGTTGTGCGGTTTGCATTCTGTCCAGCAGAGTGCAGCATCGCTCTGATCATCACAATAGTGATGAGTAATTTCAAGACAACCGTTGTTTTAGAATAACTAACTAAACAAGCCCCTTTGCTCTGCCTTATTTAACCTTTAACTGAAGAATATTCATCTCTTTCATGTATTTTTAAACACAAAACTCTGTATACAGGCAAAAATTAGGTGCAGAAGCAACAACATTAAAAACACCTGTCTAAAATTGTGTAGGTCTCCCTCTGACCTGCTCTGAAGGAGTCGTGTGGCATCAGGCACGATGACGTTGGCAGCAGACCCTTTAAGTTCTGTTAGTTGCTAAGTGGGGCCTCCATGGATCGCACTTTTTCCAGCAGATCTCACATTATTGCTCCATCAGATTGAGATCTGGGGAAATTTAGAGACTGTTAACATTTGAACTCTTTGTCATTTTCTTCAAACAATCCATGAACATTTTTTGCAGCTGGAACAACCACTTTGACGATGAAGAAACAAAACACAATCTCATAAATAAATGTGGATTTTTAACCGAAGTGTATCTAAGCATATTTTATGACCAACAATGTTTCAATTTATATATTTTTTGATGAATTTTAAAATAAAATTTTTGAAAATTGAACAAAAATGTACCACAAATGTGTTTATCTTGATTTTTTTTCAATTCTTTCTCACCATATTTCCATATTTCATGCAGTTGTTCCTTTCTTCTGTTTCCTAAATCTACATGTTCCAACAGTACACCACGCAGTGTTCTGACTTTTTCATGGTTGCTTATGATCCTGGCTTAGCATAGCTCTGTTTAATGCTGGGGAACAAATAACTTGAAACCAATTTATTTTTGCTCTAATGGTCTTTATGGAAGTGTACAACCTAAATAATGGTATGAAAGATATCTGAATATGAAATGAAGTATTTCTACACTGGGATAGAGTTTGTAAATCAATGCACTATAGGAATTTAGAAATCGCCATAAAACTCTTTCTGCACATCTATATATTTAAATATTATACTATATATTTATATTTAAAACTTTTATGTGTGAAAGTTGTTTATGAGCATGAAGTTGCTTGGCTGGATTCCAGCATGAGGTTCATGAAGTGCCTGTTTGAACAAGGAAAGCAGGTCAGTTTGGGCTGTGTGTTGCTAAGTGGCTGCCTGCTGTATGTATGTGTAGTGTAGGTTAAATGATTTTCCATTTTCCATTTTACTTTGACCTACTTTACACAAGGCTTTGAACTGACCTGGGGGTGTGGAAAAGTGAATTTATTTTAGCTGTAAAAACAACATGATGTGGAATCAGGGCACCTGCCAGACACAGCTCTACTACAGCATACTGCTTTGATATCTGTATGAATACAGCTTTAAAGGGGAACTCATTTATCTGTTTAACAGCATTTCATAGTCATTAATAAGTTGACCAATTACAAAAATACTCTAAAAAGGTGTTCCTTCAAATCAGTTTTTACAATATAAGCCCAAAAACCCAACAACACACCATTGTTTGAAAGTGTTTCACTGTAGGGAAAAATAGAGGTGCTAAAGAATGTCCAAAATAAACATTGCAACAAAGGAAAGTGTTTTACTCGTGGTTGCCACAGTTAATACTTGTGCATATCCATGCCAAAAGTAACACAGGTGCACCCACGTTCCTCTCACGGTGCAGATTATTTATAGGATTGCATCTGCAGTTCCTGAGGCTTACAAACTTTACTGCAGTTTCAACCAGGAGGGCATCAACCAGTAACATGGAACCAGAGAGGGAAACCGACACCAAACCACAAATTAAATTCTGGCAGCTATCCATTAAGTTAAAGTAAGACGTGCAAGACCAAGTAGAGCATGCTGGCACTTGACAGCCAGACTCAGTGAACCAGAAAGAGAGATGATAATACAGTGACAGAAGCGAGAGAGAGAGAGAGAGAGAGAGAGAGAGAGAGAGAGAGAGAGAGAGAGAGACAGAAAAACAGTTTTCTGATCTTCTTAATTCTACAAATCCAGTCAGAAATCAGGGTGTAAATCTGGCTTAACAGTATTTATCTTGCCGAACACCGATGCCTACATCTAACAGTATGTTTGTACAGTGTGCCTCCAGAGCCCCATGTGTGCATAAACAAATGAACAAGTTGCCCAGTAGTCTGTGTATCAGAAAACAGATTTACAAATCCCACAGTCTGGATCTGACTGTTAATCACCTGCACTTGTTTCATTCTCATTTTGACCTAAAGGACAGAAAATAAAAGAAAAAGCAATAGAAACAGACGATCCAAGTATATTTTTCAGCAGGATTCACAGTCAACAACAGCCCTGTGCTTGAAAAACGCTTGGTGGACCCTTCCCCCCCCCCCCCCCCATGTCATCATCATTCTACACCTCTCCATCTCCTCACTTCACCCACCCATCCAGAGCTACGGGTGGCATGTGTTTACCATCTCTCCATCTCCCCCGTCTCCCTCCCTCTCTCTCTCCCTGTCCCAAGGCCACTCCCTGTTTGTCTGCATGCCACCAAGGTCTAACTGAGCCGGGAGAAAACACCAGCAGTGGACATGTCTGTCTGTCTGTCTGTCTGTAGGCAGTATCTGGGATCTGCAACATTAAACCAGACACACAAATATCAAGGACACTGCGCCTAGAGGTGCAGAAGTGTCGCTCCTATTTTAACTCTGTTGGTATGAAATGTTTGCTGCTTTCCAAATTTAGACCAAAATAAGGGCAACATTTATCTGTATTCGTTATCTCTGATTTCATTTTATCATATCATACAGGACATATTATGTACCCATGTAACCCTTAAGTTTATTTAGGATTTTGGCACTTGATCTTACCTGAACCCACAAAGCAGCTAATCGTGGCCCATATTTAAGTTAGGGTTTTCTGACCCCAAACATCACTGTTTTTGTTCACTATCACCTCTTTCACCATCTTGCATGTTTAAGCCACATCAGGAGGCTGTTTCCAACAAGACAGCTAGAGAAAACCACCGTACACTACCTGCTCACCACCAAACGGCAGGAAGACACAGGTAGCAACTAGCTGGTAAACATAGTGGAGAATTCAGCAGCTAAAGAGACAGATATTTTCCTCAGGTGTTTGGCGGAAACCAAAACAGAGCTAAAATGAGATTGAATATTTAACATAAATTCAACAAGAAGCCAGAAACATGATTCCAAATGAATGATAATGTTTCTCCACGAGTGAATAAGCAAGTGTTGGCTAACAATGTCATCATATCAACTTTGAAGTTGATGATGTCAGTGGCCGAAAATTTTTTCCAGGTTTATGCAAAAGTGTATAAAAAAGTGATAAAATCGTATCCAAGTATTCATGCAGAAAAGTGCCCCTTTGCTATTATGATGTATTATATTGTTGAATTGTTACTTAATACTGTTACATGATGAAGCTGGTGAAGGTGGATTAACTTGAACTTTAACTACTTGAATTTACAATTCAAGTAAACAGTAAATAAATGTAAAGTAAAGTACCTCAAAGCTAAGGTAATGTAAGTACAGTACTGGAGTAAATATACTTTGCCAGGGGTGCTATTTAAGGTTCTTCACAGATTAATTATCTGTGTAACAAATGTACTGTACAGTGACACAAGTTCAAACTGCAGATCATCTTGTCGAGCTGGTGTAGAGAGGCTCACGAGAATTGAAGGAACTTGGCAGGAGGCTTTGGGCTTTGTTGCTCCCATGCTGGTTAACAGGATGTGCAGCAGGGAGGTCGTGGAGTCTCCAGGGGGAGAGAGGCCTCTGATTTACACACTCTGATCTCTGCTATGACCTGGGTCACGGCCCTCAAAATTTACAAATGGGGCCCATAGGACACAAGGAGGGGATGCCAAGAAGACAGTCCCTCCAGAGGTAACTAAAGGACATTCCCTGCCCCTCTCTCTGCTGGTTTCTGTCCTCTTTCTCACAATCTCAAACCTTTCTGATCACTGAACTTTAGTACACCCTGCTTCTCTACAGACTCCCCTTGTTTCCTGCCTTTAACTGCAGAAGGTGAGGCTGGTCTAATTAGGCTCCAGGGGGATAAGCCAAAAGGAGAGCTTTACAAACAAAAAAAGGGTGAAAATAAATGCTAAAGATTAGAAACTTGGCATGCATAGCATATCTCACATTATATCTAGGACACTCAAATCACTAACGAGAGAGACAATTAAAAAACAAATATCTTTGAGAATAGGCATTAAATGAAACCTTTGTATATGTGTGAGAGCAACAACAGTGTAGAGAATAAATAAATACAAGACCAGAAAGGGTAAATGAGAGACAGCTTGAAGGATGACAACAAAAAGCCAAGCACAGCTTGGACATTCTTGATTTACTTTTATGTAAGCAAAAGTGCAAAAGGGGGAGACTTCATTGTGCGAAGGTCATAAAAACAAGCCATCCATTTATTTTTTGAAGGCTCCGTCCCCCACAATGCATATGTCTTGTAAAATATCTTTGCCCACAATTCCCTGCACAACTGTGTCACAGCACAAACAGCAGGTGCGCAGACAGACAGACAGACAAAGTGACGGGCTGAAACACAGGGTCAGACGCTTGGCTGTTGATAATAACGGAGCCTGTTGTGGAGGGCGGGGTTGAGAAAGAGCTGTTTTGGAGTTCTGTGGCACATGTCCTTTAATAAACATCGTAAAACAAAGCTTCTTGGACTCTGTCCCCTGGCCTGACATGAATGCTGGCACAGCGTACTGGCCATATATACAGTTAGGTGGTGTTCCAGAGAAGTGTTTGTGTTGCGCTGAGGGAGAATCTGATGTGATCAGGCTTGTTTTATGACTATGACACATGAGGCCTATAATTCTAAGATGACAAGCAGCTTCAGATTCAAGTTCACCTAAGAGAAACTATTTCCTCTCCAGTTTACACTTGTTACCCACCACCACTGAATAAGAAAGCCTCTTAACTATGTGATCAGTTTCCTACTCAACATGGTCCTAAAGGAACAGTTCGACATTTTGGAATATACGCCTATTTGCTTTTTTGCCGAGGGTTAAATAAGAAAATCGATACAACAGATATATGTATGAGAGTTGTATCAATCTTATCCTCTTGGCAAGAGAGTGAAGAAGTGTAGTTCCCAAAAT
This sequence comes from Seriola dumerili, assembly GCF_002260705.1. Lineage (NCBI taxonomy): Eukaryota > Metazoa > Chordata > Actinopteri > Carangiformes > Carangidae > Seriola > Seriola dumerili. Next base: position 3,439,129 of record NW_019174481.1, read on the forward strand.
GTCCTAATCCATTAACATCTGAGCCATCTGTTATCTTCTGATGAGGAACAAAAGTTTGTAGTAGAAACACTAATTGTATACTCAGCAATTTGCAGGAGGAAAGGACATTATCTGGGTTAAAGGTTGTGTTGATGTTCTGTCTTCTTTTGTTTCTTTATTCAGCGTTCAGGTTTGTTTTCTCTGCTAAAGAAAGGGACAGGCTGTGTCAGTATGAACACAGGTACACTATGATATACAGCAGTCAATGACACCTGTAAAAACCCGAAACTCGAAAATAACTCCCTGCAGGGTTAAATTTCAGTGGCATCACATACTGATTCTATATTATGATCCTGGAAGACATTTTACAGGCGCTCAGCAGTAAAAACCCTGAGCTGCTGACACACTTAATTAGAGATCAGGATACATTCAGGAAACACAGCTGGGTCAATATTTAGCCGGAACAAACTAAAATGGAATTTGACAAGTTAAAATCCAAGTTTCGGGAGCAAAAATATTTACCAAAGTTTTAAGAGACAGGTTACTCTAACCTTCTAGCATTTCAGGTTTGCCTTGACCTGTCCTTTACGCCGGTGTTTGAATATCTGCTCAGTGAGTGCGTAGGACAAATGTTTGTCATGGCAGCTCAGAGGTGATGGTGCCACTAACTCACCTCCTGTTGGCAATGATCAGCTCTGCATTTTCAACGCAGCCACAAAGAATGCATCATCTTAAATTAAGGCTCATGTGTGAAATAAAGTAACACTAAATACCACAACAGGTCATTTTAGCTGGATCAAAACTGCTGCACACGCTAAAGTAATAACTGCAATCACAGGACTGTTTCTGTTGATTCTATCCACAGAGAGGAGTCTCACAAAATAAGGATCCCTGGACTGATTTACCTCCAAAACTCTGAAACAACCTGTTGCATCCCTGACTTAGTTGTGAAAATATAGAAAAATACAAAGCTGAAAGCACTTCCTGGGAGCACTCAATTTCAATTAGATTTCAGGATTTGAGATTAATTTGGATCAGGGATCAGTCATTAGAGATTACAGGGGTTTTAATAGAGTGCCTCAACAGATGGTTAGAAGTCAGAGACTCAGTGTGACAGCTGATAATTCTTTAAGTGCATAGGTTGCTTTTCCATTAAACGTCTTGATTTAAAAAGACTCTTGCTTCTAACCGGTCTTGGCTCACATAACGCAGTCCAAACCACAGCAAATGAACTAAAACACCCTTCACTATATGTAACATGCATAGTACACGTATTCACTTTCTTGCAGAGAGTTAAATGAGAAGATTTAACATGTCTGTACAGTAAATAGGAAGCTACTGCCAGCAGTCGGTTAGCTTAGCTTAGCACAAAGACTGAAAACAGATGGGAACAGCTGGCCTGGCTTTGTCAAAAGGTAAAAAAAACCCCACCAGCATCTTTAAATCTCACTTACTAACACATTTTTATCTTATTTGTTTTAATCCATGCAAAAGTGCAAAAACAACAAGTTGTGGTTTTATGGGTTGTTTTACAGTGGTTTTTGAAGTCACCGTGAGGTTGGCAGGTAATTGGTAAAACTGCAAAGTGACATTGTTACACTTTGGTTTTTGAACAAATTAAACAAACATGATAAAGCATGTTCATTTTCAGCTTTCGAGGTGCTGGTAGGCAGGTTTCATTACCTTTGGATAGGGCAAGGTTAGCTATTTCCCTGTTTCCAGTCTTTGCTAAGCTAAGCTACACATCTGCTGGCTCTAGCTTAATGTGTAACAGACGGACATGAGAGTGGTATCAATCTGAGAGCTGCCTCTGACATACAAAAGCTTTTTGAAACTGTATGCTGCACAACAAGACTTCCAGAGGGTGAGTGGTTTCCAAACAAATGTGCAGTATATTGTCCTTTCTGCATCAGAAATAAGAGACATAAATGTATGATTTCTGCAAAAATCCTTGCCAAGGTTCTGGCACGCCGACTGGAAGATGTTCTTCCTTCCATTATATCACCAGACCAAACAGGTTTTATTAAGAATCGTTATTCTTTTTTCAATGTCAGACGCCTTTTTAATATCCTTTATAGCCCCTCTCCACCTGGTGTGCCAGAGGTCATCCTCTCACTTGATGCTGAAAAGGCGTTCGACCGCGTGGAGTGGGGCTATCTTTTCAGCACGCTGGAGAGGTTTGGATTTGGCAATAAATTCATATCATGGATCAGACTTTTATATACTTCTCCGGTGGCTGCTGTTCGTACTAATAATAATTTGTCCCCTTTTTTCGAGCTTAAACGTGGTACAAGACAGGGATGCCCCATGTCACCGCTTCTTTTTGCAGTTGCAATGGAGCCACTAGCTCTAGCTCTGAGGCAAAACACTGATATCAGAGGAATTCAACGAGCAGGGGAGGAGCACAAAGTCTCGCTTTATGCGGATGACATGCTGCTATATATATCACAACCCCTTTCAAGTCTTCCTAAACTAATGGTCTTATTAACAGAATTCGGCAAACTATCCGGCTACAGGGTCAATGTTCAAAAAAGTGAGCTGATGCCTGTTGGCACTAGTAATAATGAGACATCCTTAATTTCACTCCCCTTTAAAATTAGCCCCAAAAAATTGAAATACCTCGGTATATGGATTACAGATAAACATAAAGATCTTTATGCTGCTAACTATCAGCCCCTGTTATCAAACTGAAATCAGGATATCGAACGATGGGATCCCCTCCCTTTCTCTCTGGGTGGAAGAATTAATACAGTAAAAATGAATATACTACCCAAGTTTTTATATATATTTCAATGCCTTCCCGTCTTTTTAACCAAGTCCTTTTTTACCAAATTAAACAATCAAATATCAAGTTTCATTTGGAACAAAAAACCGCCCCGGATAAAAAGAAGTGTACTTCAGAGACCTCGCTCAATGGGAGGGATGGCACTCCCTAATTTCTTGTATTACTATTGGGCGGTTAATATTCGAGTATTGTTATATTGGATGGGTAACGATAATAATAACACTGACAATGAATGGCTAAGTCTGGAGGGGGCATCTGTAAACTCCACTTCTTTAAAAGCCTTACTGTGCTCTAAGTTGCCATATATACAACCCATTTCTAACTTTACCTCTAACCCGGTTGTTTTGCACTCAATCAAGATCTGGAACCAATTTAAAAGATCCTTTGCACTTACAGATCTATCTCAGGCTGCACCAATTGCAATGAATCATATGTTTGTTCCATCATTAATAGATGGGGTCTTTGATATGTGGTCCAGAAGAGGTATGGTATCACTGTATGATCTGTATATTGATAGCAGCTTTGCCTCCTTTGAACAGTTGGTACAAAAATATCACATTCCCAAATCACATTTTTATCGATACCTGCAGCTTCGGAATTTTGTATTCTCAAACTTTAAATGTTCTCCCTTACGTCCTCCAACTGGTCTGCTGGATTCAATTTTTGATCATAAACTAGCCAGAAAACGAACTATTAGCACAATATACGAAATACTGTGTTCTCATAACTTGATGCCTTTGGAACTCCTCAAAAATAAATGGGAGACAGATTTAAATGAGCAAATCACAGACGACACCTGGCACAAAATAATACAGGGAATTTTTTCGTCTTCCATTTGTCTTAGACATGCTGTCATTCAGTTTAAAATTGTACATCGACTGCACTGGTCTAAAGTTAGACTCTCTAAGATCAATGCTGATATAGACCCCACTTGTGATAGATGTGGGCGCGATCCAGCTACTCTCTTACACATGTTCTGGACATGTCCAAAGCTTTGCACTTTCTGGCAGTCCATCTTTAAGACCTTCTCTAAGATCTTTGCGAAAAGGCTTGTACCATCTCCATTCGTTGCGCTTTTTGGTGTAACCCAGATAGACTCCCATCTTGAGAAGTGGGAAAGAATAATGGTGGCCTTCTGCTCTCTGCTAGCTAGGAGACTGATATTATTGAAATGGAAAGATCCAGCACCTCCAACATACAGTCATTGGGTTAGGGAAATCATGTACCATATCAAGTTGGAGAAGATCAGATACACTATCAGGGGGTCCACTAGAAAATTCTATAACATTTGGCAGCCTTTCTTAATATCTGTTGAAGATATGGAGGCAGACAATATAATACTGTAAACCTCTACTGTTGTCCTCTGTCGTCATTATTGTTATTATATTTCTTATTCTCCCTTTTTCTTTTTTTTTTTTTTTTTTTTTTTTTTGTCTGCTATTTAAATTCTGTATTCTTGAAACGTATGTATTTTAAACTGTGAACTCTGTAAGTCTGGTATTTGTGGGGGGTGTTTTTTTTTTTTTTTCTTCTCTTCTCCTGTGTGTTCTGTTGGACCTATGCTAAATTGTAAACCATTATTTGTAAAACTGAATAAAAATACCTTGATCAAAAAAAAATGTATGATTTCTGCAGAAGTGTCAGTGCTACAGAGTGCACAGCTGCTGTGGTGCAGTTACAGGTCAGAACCCCTTCTGTTCTGGAAGAACACTTTGTAATTCAAGCCTTCTTTCCTTTTCCCTTTCCAGACCACCGGCTGCTTTGCACTTGACAGTAAGAGGCTTCCTGCCAATACCCGCATCTTTCCCAGAACAAGCCTCATTCATAGTTAGATCCCTCTTCAGTTCGAGTGTCCCCTCCATCTGACCTGCTTCCACCTCCACTCTTGTTGATTAAAATTAATGGGGCAATGAATTAGTATCATTGTGATCAGTAACCTACACCCAGCAGCCTCAAGTGCTCCTTCCTCTTTGGTAAACATGGTATACGTGCTTGAATGTTTTACAGGAGGCCAATTAGTTCATGGGAATCAGGCTTGATAACTGGGGCACACACCGCCATGGGGCCGATTTTTGGGGACAAAGCTGCGTCCTCTGAAACTCTGGGGAGACTAAACAGCCACTGCTTATCACGTCTGAGGGTTTGGGTCCATTAAATGTAAAGCATGGGTTCTGGAGAGCTCATTTAGCACCCACAGCTGCGGGTGCAATTGGAGCAGAATTCCCAGACAATGTAAATGTGTGTTATATATAGCAACTGCATTTAGCATGGAATTCATCCTTGACCTTGGTAAGTTGTTTTGGTCTCCAGTGGGATTTTTTTTCTGTGTAAACACTGCAGGATCCAGGCCATATACATATACACATGCTTTTGTTAAGTCACAAATAATGCATCATTTCCTTGTATGTATTCATTAGTACAATGTTATATTATAATATAACATATATAAATATACTGTATATATTATATATATTATAACAATATTTTGACATTTGAAAAATATGTTTATTCACTTTGCCAAAGGTTGGATGAGACAACTGATCCCACTCTCACATGTGTGCATTAACTATGAAGTTTCCGCCAGCTTCATAGTTTATCTCAACATAGTGACTGTAAAAAGAAAGTCTGCCGTTTTTAAACATCATTTTTTGCACAGATTAAACAAATGGGTCATAACATGTTAGTGAGCTTCAGAGATGCTGGTAGGTGGGTTATTTCTGTCCTTTAGGCAGAGCCAAGCTAGCTCTTTCCCTGTTAATATTGTTTATGCGAGCTGTAGCTTCATATTTAAAAGACAGATGGATATTATTGATCTTTTCAATAGATTAATCAAGTTTGACATTTTGAGAAATCCACTTATTCATAAAGACAAGAAAGGGGGAGAAACAGCTGACCTGGTTCAGTGCAAAGGTAAAAACAAAAAAAAAGTTAGCATGTTATGTTTTGTGTGTTTAATCTGTGCAGAAGTGTAAAACTGGATGGCTAACTGTTTCCATGTTTCCACTGTTTATGCTAAACTAAGCTAACCCAACCATGTCCTGCCCGGACAGATGTGAGAGTGGTATCAGTCTCCTCATCTAACTCTTTGCATGAAAGCAGATTCCCACTATGTGTCCCAAACTTTCCCAAGATTTGGCACAATCACTTTAAGCATCAGCTGTAGTTCTTCAGTGCAGTCTGTTCTGTCATCGGCCCACATGGTGTCTTGCATGAGAAACAGACTCAGTAAGTGAAGCTTGGGCTTTGTTTTACGCCAGTTGTGTAACTGTGGGGCTTCCTGCCTGGAAGTGAAGACAGATCAGGGCTGGAAGGCAGAAATGACTCAAAGTGTCCTTGCTATTTTTCACCAATCTGCCCTGACACTAAATGTCCCGGTACTCACTCAAGAGGATGTTTTTGTAAGTGTTGTCTTTCCTAAATGTAGCCACTGCAGTTAGCCCAAGGATCAAGTCTAATACTGTTTGCAGTCTTACAAGGATAGCTCTTATTTGTTTGGTGACAGAGTAAGAGCCTAACCCAAGAATACTGTAAATCAGTGCAGAGAGAAAGAACTGACAGCGTACACAGCTGCTGAGGTCAACCACAGTCTATATGTATTTACATTATCCAAACTGGGATATGCGTACATTCTGTACTTTAATGCTTCCTGCCATCTGGGTCACTCATTTAGTCCATGAGCAGTGAAAGAACTGAGGGAAAAGCATGAAGCGTCTGTTGAGGTAAAAACCAGTCTTAGAAGTAAAAGTATCTCATCGCAAACAAATACTGACCCAGCCAAGCAGAAGCAGTAACAAAAACACATTCATTTGTATCATGTAGCACATGTCTGTGCATGTGTAAGCTGAGATGTAGCCTGAGGAATGTAAAAGGAGACAGCAGTGTGTATGTGTATGTGTATGTGTATGTGTGTGCATCTAAGCATGAAAGACAGATAGAGTACATGTATGAATGAAATGTGTGTATGTGTTCATTAAAGTCTTTGGTCAGCTGCACAAACAGGGCACTGGAGCACACGGACAACAGTTATGCATTCTTTTGACTTACATAACTTGTCTTATGTCACAAAGTTTTTGACTGTTCTCTTCTTTTCTAGAAAAGAAGTAACTGCTACATACTTCTAATAAGAACTATTCCAACTTTGCAGGATGTTAAAAAAAACAAACAAAATGCAGCTATTTAAAGCCTCAGAAAAGTCAAATATTTGGGAACTGACAGAGTCTCTTGATACATGCTGATGCAAAATGATGGACCAACCTTGTCCAAAGAGAGCAGGACTCAACACAGGAAATCTCTTACATCCTCTCAGCCTGCTCCCCCCCTGCCTGGGCCTGTTTCTGACGAACCAAACCAGAGGTGAAACGAGTCACACCCGCCGGTTTTCATTTGCGTCTGTGCCATGTCACATTCAGTACGCAGCTCCTGGGACAACAATAGTACAACAGTCACCAAAGGGTAATGAATGAATAAATGAGCAGGGGTCAAGTCTGAACAAAGAGGAACGTTATGCTCTCGATTTGCACCACTTGGGGGCGGTAGTGTGTTTCATCTGGCTGTTCTGGAAAATTGGTTCAAGGCAAACGTTTTCTTCTGCACGTCTGGTGGGGCCCCAGTGTGTGTGAATGAGGATGTGTGTATCTGTCAGCAGGTTTGTCTGTCCTCACTGATTTATTTGCTTGATGGCTGAAAAAATGTTGTAATGTAATCGTAAATGTCTCTGTGAATTGCTGAGATGAAAATCATGTTTTCTGAGGTCATTTGTTTCCGAATATGAGGTGAAATATGGAAATATTAGAAAATTTGAAACTGATTAATGGTGGCATTTTTATATTGGCAGAAGCACACGTGTAACTAACAACATTAAATAGCTGTATTCCATTTAGTTATACCAGTTTCAGGGTCTCAGCACAGTCACTGTTACTAGTAACACCCGTGCTGTTCATTCTGTTCAAGTGAAAATCTAGCATACTGTACATTCCTGACCACACCCCAACCAAAACTATAAAAATATCATTGCTTCATCAGTTATGATTACGGTGTGCCTACAGAGCAGCATCCATCCTCTTGTGTTTAATTAGGGCAGACAACTCCCTGCTGTTCACCCGTATTTACTTCTCCAGACCGTCCTGACTGACGTTTCTACTCAATCACAAGACAATCATAAGCTCCATTCACTAACCCCTGCACCGCAGTGGCCACGCAGTGGTTTTGGTCTGCTACTCATGAATATCTCATCATATAAGAAAAGAGGGAAATAGGACAGGTGATGATCCGTTACCCTATCTGACTCCAAGAGATGTGATGTAGGTAGGTACACATCTGAAGACAACCAGTATGTGTGTGAAATTGAGTGCCTTATTTTGATGATGGAGTCTTGCTTGGATATTCATATGCTGAGATCTCATAGGTCTGAACAGGAGCATGCAAGATGAAAATCTATAGTTTCTTTTCCTCCGTTTTCAGTTTTCCTTTTAAAAACTGGTCTAACATCTTTATTCTAGATTTTTTACTTCAATTAAATGAATTCAGATATATACTTCTGACAGACACATGTGGAAAATCAATACATACAAAACCTCTAATAAAATAGTCCCAAATGGAAAAGATCACAGATCAGTGTCTATCCATGGGAACCAGAGGTTTACTGCTCTAACAGGCTCCAGCACCTGTTTTTTTTTCTTCCGCCCTCTTTCCATCCTCTTGTACATGACTAAGTCTGGGGGCCGCACTGGGATTTACAGATGTTCTGTGTTCGGAATCTGGGTAAAAGGTCACCATGCCGGCTAGCGATGGGAGCGGCCATTTTGGGAAATTGAATAAGCAGCTGTGGCGAATCGTGGATCCGGTGATGATCCAGTGACACGGGACTGTACGGCTTTGCGAGTACAAATGAGAGGAGAGAGGATACAGAGGAGACAGATTCCTTCAAACCTCGCACATTAATGTTTATTTAATTCATTTGTTTAGTCTTCTCTAAAGTAAATATATTCCTACTTGCAACCTGATGATTAGTCTGTTGGTTCTTGCTTGAACTGGTTCAGTGTGCTCTGGATGAGATCCAGTGGTGGAAAGTTACTGAATGCATTTTTACTCAAATACTGTACTTAAGTACATTTTGAGATATTTGTATATTATTGCAGTATTTTCATTTCATGTTACATACTTTTACTCCACTACATTTTGAAAGAAAAATATAAGATATATAATATAAGAAAAAAAACATTTTTTTTATTCTACTGACATCATTATACTGACGATGTTATTTTGTAGATTATAATTTTACATACAAACATATATTATACATGAAAGAAGGAAAATTCATGATTGGTAACAATGAAAATAGGTTCATTGCTTTCAAACAGTATATTGATAAGAATTAAACTTTCATGACGAGAACATTAAAATGCTAATAATTAAATAGCAATCCGCATTAGACTACACTACATAATAAGTAGCCTACCTTTGAAACTTTGAGTTCATGTTTAATAACATATGTATTTTTACCTAAGTAAATTTTGAACGTAGGCTTCTTACTGATAAGGAGTATTTTTGCACATTGGTATTACAACTTTTACATAAATAAAATATCATAATACTTCTTTCACCACTGATGAAATCACAAGGATTTTAAATGCTGAGGATCTTGTTGAATTATTATGCAAGTCTGCCTTTGTGGTTATGAACAAAACATGCATGAGTCATCCAGCAATTACAGTATCAAGAAAAACTGGATTTCGCCTGTAACAATTTGAACCAGCACATTCAGCGATAATTTTCCACAGCTGAACATCAGACGGGTCTTTCATGTTCGTTTAAAGAAAATTAATTCTCCCCATGTCTGACATTACACAAAGCCAAAAAAATGAAGGCCTGCAGTCCATCTTTCACACCCTTACTGTGCACCCCACTCATATCCCTGACAGTTCTCCAATGTCCCAGAAGAATGCAATAAATGTAATAAGGCACATACGTATACATACATACACATGTACAGTCATGACGCTCATACCAGACTGTCATAAAGTTCAGCTATTAGCATGTTCCTCCTTGTACCTGCTCCACACACATACTCTCCAACCACTTGGCCTTTCATTTACCTGTGAAAAATACTTAAGAAAATATCAAAGAATATTATCATTCAATGATGGTGAACTGTAGCTGAAAGAATATGAATCATCACCGCAGCTGCTACACAAGTCTGTCAGTTTGAAAAAACAAAAGCAAATCTGTCTACAATGACCTCAGGGCTCCTATGAAATGAAAAAGACTACCTGGAATTTAATGAGAAAAGCCTATTTTTAACCAGAACACTGCAGTCTTTGCTTGCTTCAGTGGAAACCACTCTCTGCCAAGGCTTTGGGAAAAACAATGCTAATAATGTTTGTTACATTCCAGCGTGTAAATGAGGGCTGTAATTCCTCTGCACTGTGTTTCCCCTCTCAGCACCGTCAGCAGTCTCCCAGTTACCTTTCACCTACTTAGTCTGGGCTGCAGACAGGAGAGGGTTAAACCGGCTCCTTCTTTGTGGTCTGGCCCCGGATCACGTATGGCCTGTGATCTCTGTAAAAAAAAAAAACCCTTCTGCTCGTAATGTGGGCATTCTCTGTGCTGTGAACTTTCCCCTAATTCTCACAGTCCTCACAGATCAAATCTTTGCTGAGGAGCACCTCAGGCCACATCGTTTGCATGTTCCTCTCCTGTCTGTGACTGACTTCGTTCATTCCTCGCATTGTCCAAGAGGAGATATCTAGGACAGCCTGGTATACTTGCTCTACAATAGCTGTTTTTTACGGGCTTTTAAGAATCATATTTGAATCATTATCTGATCTATCTCTGTCAGTCAAATGAAATATCAAGGATGCTTTATTAAGTGGAGTACAATTTACACTTTTAATAAGATTGTTGTGAAGGCTAATGATTGTAATCAGGCTAATTAAGTTAGAGGGAAATTGTTTTAACAATCTGTATCTGTTTTTAAAGCTATGTAATTATCTACTGTACATAAATCAACTTGAATCTTTTTGTTGCGCAGATCAATTCATGTTCCCTAATTCTGCCTGAATTCTTTATCAGTCTTGTGAGGAAACTATTTAGGATTTAATATTCAAATGCAATATATCTATTCAATACAAATCTGAATCACATTAAACTAACCTAGACAAGACAGCATGTGATCCCAATGGATACAGGGAGTATAAACAGAGCTGAGTAAGAGACACAGTAATAGTAAAATCAGTAGCCTGAATGACGAGGAGCAAAGATTTCATCTGGCGTGAGGTTGCGGGACGTTGAATACATGGAAAATGTTTCTACTGACAGGAAGAAGAGGCTCAGAGTCTCCGCTCAGATAGTGATGAGTATAAAGGTCTGGCCTTCATCTTTCACTGGCTTCAGTGTGGGTGGTCTGCTGACAGCCCACAGTGGCATTTGCCACTTTCACTTTCACAATTCACACTTCAGTAAAAGGCTGCTTAAAAGTAGGTGTTTGCTGATATTTTAAAATGGCCTTTTAAACAAGGCTCTGCAGAGCTACAGTGATGTGTTTTGGACTGACTATGAGCATAATCAGGGCTCTGATATCTTTATCAACCAATTTCAGGATGTTCCTTATGATGATGAAGGGATTACCTCACTTATTCACAAATACTACACATGATATACTTAGTGTTAATTCAACAATACTTCACAGAAAATGATTTGTTTCACTGCTGGGGATATCAATTGTTTAGTTTCCTCCAGTAGATAATGTATTCCCTGTCTCCCACAGTGCAGAGATGAAAGCCAATCTTTTTGTTATATCATGTCCCTCCTCCGCCTCTGACATGAATAGTTAACAGAGAGATGGAGGAGGGACAGAAACCTGAGAGTAGCTGCACCCCTCCCTCTCCTCAGCTGGCCAATGGCAGGCAGCTTACAGCCTAGAGTTGAGGGCTGTGAAACTATATAACAGTGGTGCTGTGACTGTTCAGCCAGGAGCCTCAGCTCTCATAATCAACTTAGCAAGACAGGGCAGGACACTGCACACTTCTGCAACAAGGCAACACACATTTCAAAGCAAGATTTCAACACTTAAGGACAACGGGAGAAATGAAGACAACGCTAGCAACTCTGACTCTCTGCCTGGTGGTACTCCTGGCCACAGGTTTCCCTCTCGAGAGGAAAGGGGGATCACCCGGCGGTGCCGGTGCCAAGGAGAAGCGTGTACAGTATGCAGCATGGGATGACGTGAATGTCATTGCCCATGGCCTGCTGCAGCTGGGCCAGGGGCTGAAGGAGCATGTTGACAAAACCAAAGTCCAGATGAGGGACATTTCCACCAAGTTGAAGGTCTTCAATCGTACAGTGACTGAGCTGGGAAAGGAAAGCCAGAGGCTGCGAGTAGAGGGGGAAGCCCTGAAGGTTCAGGCCCAGGGACTGGAGGACAGAGAGGGGCAGCTGCTGAATGTCACAGCCGAGCTGAAGGAAAAGGCAGAGGAAATGCAGCAGGAGAGGAGGACAATGAGTGAGAGGATGAGCCGGCTGGAGAGGAGGGTGGACAGCATGCTGCAGGGAGACGCGGTGCTGTCTGAAACAAACGCTGGTGCCAAGAACAAGAGCGATGTTCGCAACATCCAGGTGAGAATGGAAGCATTTCAGTCTATGGGTTCTGATGATGAGAATTTGTTTTAATTTGTTTAAATAATCAGAATTGTGTTATCTGGATTAGTTTGGGAAGAAAATCAGCTAAATGAATCTGTCCACTTTATGCAAAGTAGCATTCCTATACTAAATATTACCATAAAGCCATAATATTGCAATTGCAACAGATGGTTAAAGGGACTCTTCAAGTTAGTGGATCTACAGTATGCATGGATAGTTGGCTTTTATGGTGGGGCTTTTCTCTGAGCTCAAGGGCACTAAATGAAAATGCAAAGAGGGCAAGCAGTGGGCGGTGGGTGTGGTGGAGTGGAGTGGAGAGAGGTTGGTTAACAAGCCTGCAAGGCATGGAGGACGGAGTGTGCAGTACGTGCAGGGAAACACTAAACGCTGCCAGACAAAGGGATCTGCAGGCATCAGCTACAAGAATGTGTGAATAATTTTCCACAGCTGTCACATTTTACAACGTGGAGAGATTCAACCATGTGACACACAGTTGAAGGGGCTTACGAGAGCTGTGCTGTCTTTGTAGTTTTGCTTTTACAAAGCAGTGTGTGAGCCTGAAAGGCTTTATAGTGGGATGGAAAATCAGTGAGGGAGTTACATAACCGCACCACAGACAGTTGGAAAGGACAAATGCTTGTCATTGAAGGGTGGAAATGTCTATGTCTCCTGCAAGTGGCCCTGTTCGATATGTTAATTCTACTGTTTCTTGCAGTGGTATTACTGTGCCATGAGCACACACAGGCAGAGTGTAGAATAAAGTTGATAAAATACTAAAAAATGGTACCTTTGTGTTAATCTTCTGTCAGGTGATGCTGGAGGCTCAGAACAAACGCATTGATGATCTGATGGAGAGGATCAGACTCCAACAGGAGAAGCTTGACAAGCAGAATGTGCGCATCAGGACTCTGCAAAGTCAGGTGAGCAAGCATTACAACCAGCAAACCAACATCTCTGCATTCCCTGTCATAAAAATTGTTGAGACGTATTCTATTATTTTTGCCACATTTTCATGACTGATTCTGAACTTTTTCAGATCCAGCAGTCACGACAGAGACCCTCCCCACAGAGCAGCGACACCGACAGCCCGGAGCAACGCGACTCACCAGCCGGTAAGTAAAACCCCCTCCTGACACTGTCTTAAGTCTACTAGAAGAAATCTGACGCCAAATGTGGCGGGCCATCTGTTTAGTAAGGCTACAAAGAAGCTTAAATCACTGGCAATTAAAATCAAGGAATGGAATCAATTTGGGACACGCTTCTCTGCTCAGCTTGACGCCTGTGGAGGACTTTTTCACAGACTCTGTGGCTTTTAGCCTTTAAATCCTAATGACATTGTTCGGTTAATACAGGATAACATTAACAACAATGACACAAGTAAAGTAAGTGAGGATAAGTTGTTTAAAAGCATTCAATTAGGCCAACAAAACAAAATATATGTTTATTTGGTTTGTCTAGACCTTATTTCCACTACCCCAGAGAAAAGACATCTATTGGGATAAATAGTAGTAGAGAAGCTAAAATGGGGAATTAACATTGACAGTCTTTTGTCAGTGGCCCTCATACTGTTGTGTACAGTCATTGTAAGAGGCAGTAAATGATGCCCTCAGTGTGAAGCAACGCCACGCAGCTGCTGCTCCCAACTGAACTGAACTGTGACTGGCGCAGCAGTCATAATGACTGCTTTCATCCAGACTGTACCAGACTGGATACACTCCAACTGCGGAAGAGCTGAGACTCCCAGCTTCCTTAGCCCACCACATTTTTGTCTCACTTTACTTATGTTTAGTCTTCAGAGCGCAGGGTGAGGGTGATGATGGGAGAAAGAGAGGAATAAACACAGAAATTTATACATATTGAATAAGTAGATTATAATAATGAATCAGAGTGAATTTGAACTTGTATATCTGCTTCTGATGGCCACAAATGTGAACTGGGTGAAAGGTGAACATGGCTGAGGCAACAGTTGAGTTCAGCCAGTCAGTACAAATCACAGTAACACCTCCGAGCTCTGACATCAGCAGGATTTGAGGAATGAGGAAAAAGAAACGAGTTTCTCTGGCAAGGTTTCAACTGGGGGAAAGGTCGCTGGTCTTTGAGAGCGTTCAGTCAGGGTCACACAGCTCAATGGGATTTCTCACACTGATCATTTCTGTGGTGTCAAGGGGTGGGGGTGGGGGGTAAGGGAGGGAAGCCTGGAAAAGGCAAAGGGAGGCTTTGTAGAAATCTAGCATGCAATGTTCCTCAGATTACTGTCCTTGTGCCTGAGCCAAGAAAAAAATGAGGGAAAACAAGGTGGAAAATGGGAAAAGCCAGTCTAAATTTATCTGTGAACTTTGTACAGATATCCTCCAGTGTTTTGAAGACCCCCACCCCCCTTTTCTTTAAGACATCCAGCCTCTGTGTGTAAAACAAACATTTGTACATCCCTCAAGAATGAGCAACCTTTCCCCTAGATCTGTCAGGGAGTCAGACATCCCCCTCCGCATCCTCCCCCTCCACCTCAGTCATCCTCTCCTCTCCTCCCCCATCCTTACACACAAACACACCCTCCCCACCTCCACCTCCTTCTTCTCTCCCATTGTAATGAATAAGAAGTGTGCCAAAGTTCAGGAGAACCCCTGACCCCAAGGTAGACTACAGCCACAACTGGCCACACAGAGTTCATGCCTCTAGAGGAAAAGTCATTACACAAAAATTAGGTTTTGTGTTTCTGCGATCAGCTGGCATGCTTACATTAAAACAATGACCAGCAAAAAACAGCAAATCAAATCAAAATGAAAAATTACACTTTACTGTAATTTTTTGTGTGTGTGTAAATGTATTAAATAGCATCATGTGATGATGTCATCCATGTTAAAAAAAAAGGATTACTGGAGGGGTGCTATTAGTCTCGTGCCTCATTAGCCACATGACAGCTTCAATTGGCTCTGGAGTCCCCTGCTTTGTGTTCCTGCCGTCTCAGATGTCCCTTTTCTGCAACAGCCCCCAGCCCTCCTCCCCTCACCATCCTCTGATCACTCCCTTTGCATGCGCCAGCCATGCACCAGCCATGCACTCCTGCATCACAGAGCGGCTGCTGTGCACGTGAGAGAGGTGTGACAAGCCAAGGAGGGAATGGGGAGCCAGAGACAGGGGGTGGGAGGGGGCTTAGGAATGTAGAGGCTAGTAGTGTGCAGACTGGAGGGCCAAGCAGCCATAAAGAGAGACGTCTGCTTGGGAACTGGGAGAAAGGTCATATTTATAACCGAGAAAGAAATTCTCACTCACTCTCTTCCTTGTTAAGGCTAGGTCAAAGGCTCTATCGGGTACACACGCATATCTCCAGACTTGCTGATAAACTCACTTGGAGCGATAGTCTTATTTGCAAACACTCTGCTCTCGCAGCGCAGAGAAACCTGTCGCTGAGAGGTTCCCTAACTGTGATTGACCTACTTATCAAAGCTGAGTAGAGTAAACAAGCTCCGATTCACAAGTACCTCTTTCACAAAACACATACGACAGAATCAAATCTAAAAAAGCCTCAAATTAGGAAACATGTACAAGAAAAAAGATGATTCAATGACCTAATACACTATTGCAACATTGGGCAGCGGTCCAGCAAATTTACTCTCAGTTTTACAAACACTGTAACAGTACAAAGTTCAGGGGAGTAAAGCTGAAGAAACACAAATCTGTTAAATATGTCACATATAAATAGCATGGCTTGCAGGTTGGTTCACACTTTGTACACTGTGGGGTCTTGCAGTGATACTTTACAGAGCTGTTCCTTTTAACATTGTGTCTTTTTTTTCCCCTCTTTGTTCCTATTGTTAGAGACGGCATCAGACTGCCACGAGCTATTCCTGAGAGGAGAGACCACTAGTGGGGTCTACACCATCCAGCCAGTAAACGCAGAGCCCTTTAAAGTCTTTTGTGAGATGACAGCTGGTAAGTGGAGTTAAACTTCTTGTTTTGTGTTCCAATTCAGTGCAGTTTGGCCAACAATTGCCAACTACTCACACAATAAGTCACTAATTTCAAAGAGTAGAATCGTTTGAAGTCTCCAGTCTGGACCAGAAGCGGTTCTTTTGGCCAATAAAACATTTTCTTATCAACCCCTTTCTGTATTTCTCTCCAGATGGTGGATGGACAGTGATCCAAAGGCGCCAAGACGGCTCAGTGGACTTTGACCAGCTGTGGCAAGCCTATGAGAAAGGCTTTGGCAACCTGAATGGTAAATTCCCTTTTGTCTTTGATCTCATTCTCACTAACTCCTGGCTCTAGCTGGCCTGGCCAGGACCAGATTAGTTCAAACAGCATTACAGTATTTACAACCACCATATCAGTGGGCAGGAGACCATCTTATCACAGATAAGCTTGAAAACAGTGTTTCAGCTGCAGTAGTTTTCTCACCATTTCTCTCCTTTCCTTTGTCTTTGTCTTCTTCTCCAGGAGAGTTCTGGTTGGGTCTAGAAAAAATCCACTCCATTGCCAAAGATGGTGGCTACATCCTCAACATCAAGCTCTCCGACTGGGGGGATGACTTAGCATCCGTCCGCTTCCCCTTTCAACTGGGCGGAGAGGAAACCAAGTATTCGCTCCAGATTCAGGAGGTCGGCACTTTCAGCATCTTGGAGAGTTCCCTGGGGACTGACGCCACCTCCAGCCTTCCTTTCTCCACCCGCGACCAAGACAATGACCAGAAAAATGACACCAACTGCGCCAAGCACCTTTCTGGTGAGTTGTAAATGACAATCACAATGATAAATGCCTCTCTTTCCAAGTTTTTACTTGAGTTTAAATGCAGCATCTAACCTGATATGGTTCTTTGTCTTTTACAGGTGGTTGGTGGTTCAGTAACTGCGGTCGCTCCAACCTAAACGGTAGATACTTCCAGAGTCCTCCTCCCAAGCAGCGACACCAGAGGAAACAGGGCATCTTCTGGAAGACCTGGAGAGGCCGCTATTACCCTATGAAGTCCAGCATGATGATGATCGCCCCCGCTGCAATCGAGAACAAGTCCTAAAGAATAGAACGAGACAAAGAGAAAAGGTCAAAAGAAAAAGAAGGGGGAAGAAAGAAATACATTTTGGACTATTCTTTCTTTTGCTGGTGCTTGGTTGATGAGGCAGAGGTTTCCATTTCCCTGGTTGTCTCCCTGCAAGGAAGACTTCATACCAGAGCTAAGGCCCTCAAAATAGAAGCAGAACTCACACTAAATGAGTTCCACGTTTCCACTGCTCTGTTGTCTGAGAGACGAGCAGATTCCTTCCCTGCACCTAAAGCCACAGTTGGAAAAAGAGACAGAAAAACATGCAGTGGAACATTTTTTGTTTTAGTTTTGTTTCACCATTGCAGTTGATTCTTTTTGTTGGTGTGAGGCAGGGGCCCTATAGTCAGGAGAGCATCACAGAGCGAGTCCAGGCCTGTCTGCTGTCCTGTAAGCCCTAAAGCATTTCCAACAAGTCGAGACTCCTCACCAGACTTGTGGTGTCAACGGTGCATGTGGGTTGTTGTTGAGTTTGAATGTGGGTTTGTAGCGTGTAAACAGCACTGTCAGCTCAAAAACAACTTAAGAAACTGCTCTTACTTTGTAGGGGATTCATGTTGGAGTGAAATGCAGGCCGATTAAGCGAGCCTTTTAAATCCAATGGTGCGGACCAAATGGTGACTTAATTAAAACAAAGAACCATTTTCCACATGAACATGAGATCAGTCTTCAAAAGCATTATGTAAAGTTATAAATCACTGTAAACTAGGATTACGATGCAGAAACTGTGTTAAGACTGATGTTGGAAAGCTGTTCATGGGGTACTGAAGATCATTCCAGGCTTTTGTACAATATACAGTATATACTGCCTGCAGTTTTGAATCAAAGTAAGTACATACTTCACTGACTTAAATTTTTCTGTGGAGATTTTGATGATGCTAAGTCATATTGACTAGTTTTAAGATGAGAGACATGGTTTTGTACATAGTGTATGAAGGAATGTGGTCAGTCTTTTCAGAAATGTAACTGTTACTGATTTGTCTTGACATTGTCTGTTTTGTCGTGACTTGAGAGTTTGTTATTGTAGATGTTCCCTTTTCTTATTTAAATGATGTAAAGAATCAATATATATATTTCTGGTGCTGCCTGTTTGTAATTTATATTGTCCTTGTTGTGTTTAATAGATGTAAGACAGTTTTTTTTAAGAGAAAATACCAATCTTTTGGCTAAAATGAGCCAATAAAATTGATTTAAACTAATGTTGATTTTGTCTGTCTATTATTTGCTGCTTAAGGTTTTAATGTACATTCACATAATTTAGTTAACAGAACTAAATGAAAAATATTTTACAAAAACAAAAATAATATAATATAAAATATACTGAATGTAAGCTAATAAGTCCAAAATGGCAAAATGTTGCCGTTGCCTAATTTGTTTGCTATTTCTGTAGGAAACATTTCATTGCAAGCTATTTGTTTAAGGTTTTACTGGGAGGACATTTTAACTTGTTCAATGTTCGTAGATTTTTCTTTTCAATATCAGAACAATCAAGGTTTCTCTTTGATTTTCATTTATTCCATCAATTCAAAACTGAGAACAGAATTAAATGACAAACAGCTGAATTTTTAGATATGTAAAATAATCCTCTGTATTTAAATGAACACATTAACTTGACCAAACCTGCATGATGCATGTTTTTTTCATTTGGAAACTGACTGCAGGCTCAAGCACAGAGTAGAGCGAAACCATTTAATTGAGTCACACGTGGCAAAACACTTGTGTCTTAAAGACTTTACTAGCTTAGTCATATTACCTGGAAGCAAACTTCAGTAGCCTCAAGGTGTCAGTTTTAATTTTCATTGCACCACTGCCTGCTTCCTTGTTGGGCTTACTGTTAATGTGCTTCATCCGCAGTGATCCTCCGAGCACTGACAACTGGTTAAGGATCAACCTCTGTAACAGCTGATCTGATGGAGTGTGCTCTCAACTGACCTTCAAGGTATCAAACGAGTGGAAGTCAATGTCTTGCTAACATGCAACAGGTGATTTCAAACAGAGAAGACAGCACTTGAAAAATGAAAAACATAGATGGTGACTTACTCAACGACCGCATGACAAAATTGCTCTGTGAATAATGGAACAATTGTCATCACCAGTAGTTCCATTTAAGATGATAAGTTTTACATCATAAGCAGAGACAGATGGAGTGCTCAGATCCTTTCCATAACAAAAAACATTAATACCGCACTGTATGAATAACTCACTACAAGTAAAAGTATGTAAGTATAATCAGGACAATACATTAACATATACATAAACATTTTAATGCAGTAAAATATGAGTGTTGCGCTATTATACATTATATCAATGGGTTATTATTACCGATGTCTTGAGCAGCATTTATGACTTTAGTTGGTTGAAGTTGATCTTTTTTAAACTACTTTATATAAGGCTGCAACTAATTATTATTTTTAATTAATATGCAGATTTCTTTCTCAATTAACAGATTGCTTGTTTAATTTGTAAAACTTACAATTGTGAGAAATGCCATCACAATTGCTGGAGTGAGGTAAAAGGTGCAATATTTCTCTGTGGAATAGAAGTATAAAGTGACATGAAAAAAAAAAACTCAAGCAGCAGAAATGTGTACTGAAGTACAGTACTTTGCAGTACCTGAGTAAATGTACTTAGTTACATTCCAATACTGAAGAGGTATCCCACATGTTCCACATTTTTCAAAGTTTCATATTTAGGGAAATATGCTTATTTACTTTCTTACCCAGAGTTAGTGTAGCTGAGAACATAGGTATCACTTCTTTATAATTCTAGATTTATATATTCTTATGTACGCTAACTAAATATGAAGTTACAGCTAGCAGAAGCAGTTACCAGGCAACCAGCTAACTGGGCACTGCTCCCACCCAAGAAATAGTTCAGCACTTAACCCCCGTAAAAATACAAGCAGTTGGTCTAACACTTTGGTTTTTGTACAGATAAAACAAATGAGATAAACCACGTTCATCTGTGAGCTTTAGAGCAACTTGTAGGCAAATTGTGTTACCTTTGGGCAGAGCCAGGCCGGTTAGCTTAGCTTTATGCTAATTTTTTAAGATTCCGTTACATAACCTCAAATCAAAGCGGGACTCACCTATGAAGTATGAGCATGAGTACTCCATTACCAAAAGGGTTACCATGGAAACTGTGCTGCCCACAAGGAAAGGTGCCAGAAGGACCAACAAGCCTCTGCTGCTTCACTCGTGAAAGATCTGGAGTGCTTGAAAGCCCATGTTGTGCAGGTTTGGTCAGGTGCAGCTCAGAGCAATTAGGAAGACACAATGAGGCTACAATTGAGGTTTTGAGTGGAATCTTAATAGAGGAAAACACACTTGAGATGAGTGTGGTTCCCAGTAAGATAGCTTGCAATGGACCCTGCAAAACATAAACAGAAAGACACATGTTGTAGCTAATATATACAATCTAACATGTTGAATAAGAAGACTGAAGTAAAAGAGAGCGTGTGATTGATTCATACATTTATTCATTATCATGTACAAATTGTATTCCGGTGGTACAAAGCTGTTGTAAGACTCCAGTGCTCACCCTCCTGTTGTCTTTATTGCAGTAAAAAAAGGAAATACCAGCATGATCAATAGTCAAGAGGTACTTTGGCAAATATAAATTATGTGTTAAGAAGGCAAGCAGACATCTCGAGCAATGTAATGTGAGGGGAGAAAACGGCACAAAACTTTCAATGAGCAGCTTCTGTCAGCACTCATTAAAAAAAGAATAAAAATCCATAAAAATATTTTATTTTAAACAACACACACTTAAAACACGTAGACAGAGGAAGAGACTTGGTTTTCTTCCTTTCTTCATCATTACACAAACTGCCAGGTACAGACTCACAGTATATATGGATATTGCAAGTCTGTGTGAGTGTGCTTGTGAGTGTCAGTGTTTATTTATGAAATAAACTGTATTTTACACATAGTGTGTGTGTTGATGTCTGCAAATATGTTTATAGATTCCATTTCATATCTGTGAACTGTAACCCCATTTCTACCACTGACTCAAGTGAATAAAACAGGTGGGGCAAGGGGGAAACAACACGATAACATTTGGCAAAAACCATCATGGTTGCAGATGAGGACGTGGCTGAGCGATGAGTCAATGTGACACAGCCTGCAAATATTTCTCCATATGTCCTTGTCTTTGTTCAGCTTTCAGGGTGAGACACCAAATCTCTGTGCTCGTAAACCATACCCCAGACTGTACACAGGGGGAAGGGCATGGAGGAGACAGGGCGAGCAAGTGAGTAACAGAACAAGAGACAGAGAGCGCGAAAGAGGGAAGGTATGGTGGAGAAGTGAGATGACTAGTTCATAGGAGAGAGTGGCTTGTGGCTGCAGAGTGTCTGACAGTCTCTCCACGACAGGGTGAACAGTTGGAGACGGGGTTTGGGATCGGGAGGTCAGGGAGAGTAAAGATGGGTGGTGAGCTGGAGGGAGTAAAGGAGGACAGAGGGGAAACTAGACTTCACTTCTTCCCGTTGTCTCATTTCAGAGGTATTGTTGTAGAAAGTGCAGCAGCATGATCTCGTAGTGCTCTCCAGACTCAGGGCAGCGAATACTGTGTCGCTCGTTGGGGTAGACCTGGACGATTGAAACAGGGTAACCATAGTTACCATGTGTACTACATGTATACAGTCTAAAAAATCCACTTTAGAAAATATCTTTGGAAAAACACTAAAAACTGCACTACAAGTGTTACTCTGAATACAAAATTTTGAAATTGTATAATTTATTGGAAAAGTTATGGAAACTGTCAACGCAGATGAAGTGATCTCATACAGCAGCATCAAACAGATGTGTTAGTGATCAGTATTAGGTATGTGATGCCTACCTGAAGCTGGTAGGGCTTCCCAGCACGGATTATCTGTGACACTAGGAAATTGGTGTGGAAAAAGTGCACATTCTCATCTAGAAAACCGTGAAGAATCAGCAAACGATTGGGCCTGGAATGACAAGGATTACAGGGTTACAATATGATACACTACAATATGAAAGGCTTTCATAGGACAGACAAGATAAAGAGTGCAATTCCTGAAGTAGAACATTGTCCAATAGCAAACAGTGAGAGACTCCATTCTTTCAGGTGTTAAAAAAAGGAAAACCTTTAGAGATCCAAAT
This sequence comes from Seriola dumerili, assembly GCF_002260705.1. NCBI lineage: Eukaryota > Metazoa > Chordata > Actinopteri > Carangiformes > Carangidae > Seriola > Seriola dumerili. The sequence continues at coordinate 3,461,690 of NW_019174481.1, forward strand.
TTATAGAAAGCTGAAACACTGCAGCTGCAGAGCTTCAGCCTCTCTACTATGCATCCAAGAGCAGTGCTCCAACATGCCGCCTGTCAGGCCCTCAGGGTCTGTAAACAATGTTACTAAACGCTGAGGCTTGATTTAGCCTGTCATCTCAAACAGGAATAATTTCACCCTTGCAGATTTTAACAGTTGCAACTAAAACTCAGAAGCTACTGTTTTTCATGTTCAAGAGGTTCTAAGGTAATGAGTCACATTTAAGATCAAGGGTGAAAACAATCACAACTATCTGGTAAAAGAATGTCATCAGTACATGTGAAACAGATTACCCAAAATTTCTTTGGTGAACACGTCAAACTCACTTTCAAAGTATATGAGTCATGACTTTGCAGGAAAAAGGACTGCAGTCATGATGAAACATGCAAGAATATCTATGCAACCACAAAGGACATGCAGCATGGTTAAAAAAAGGTTTAAATCCCATATAAAGGCAGGGACTCTTGCCAACTCATTTAAAGGTGTGTATACTGACTCGCTGGGCAGCTTGTCCACATGCAAGGCCACAGATCCTTCCTCGTAGCCCTGCTGGTTGTTCTCAGGCACATCCATGTAACGCTCTGTGTAGCCAGTGTCGTATGCCATCCACACAGTCACTGGGGCACCTGCGATAGCCAGCTGGTAGGGAAGCACAATGTAGAAGGAGGGTAGTGGTTTAGAGTTGGCGGGAAATACCTAATTAGACTCTGAGTAGACTCTAATGCTGATGTTATGGCTCAGTTGGATATATATTTTGGCAAATGTTGGTACATAAATTAAACTTTTAGTCCCTCTAGCACAGGGGTGCACCTGCAGATATCCTTACTGAATTAATGCTGTTAGTACCATAGTGTAGCACTGTCCAACACGGACACCATGTGGATGTAAGTGGCAACTACATCTGCACTTTTGATATGAAACTTCATACTTCAGGAATTAGGCAAGTAATTCTCATTTTGCTCAAGTTCATTACACGGTGATACAACCTGTGTTATGCTTTCTCATTTCTGGCTAAAGGAGACAGCAGAGAATGCTCTCTGATAGAAAGTGAGTGCATGGTTTAAAGATAAAAAGGATGGCTGAAGGGAGAGACGGCTTCCTAACCTTGAAGACATTGGGTCGCTGGATGAGGCCCATGAGTGAGAGGAAACCGCCATAGGACCAGCCATGGATAGCAACACGGCTCAGGTCCACAAAGTTAAACTTCTCCGCCACATACTGCAGCCCCTCCACCTGGTCCTCGATCTCCACCTGACCCTGGAGAGACGAAGGCAAATCGTGTTATGTGTTCATCTTTTCAGTCCTTTTTCCCTTTCCCTGCAAATCTGTTTACTGACACTGCAGTTATTTAATTATCTTTCTTTACCATTTTGTTTTTTAGTGCCCCTTCAAATTCAAGGCCCCTCTGACAGGAACCCCTCCCATCAATGACAACCACAGCGTAGCCCAGAGAGGCCAGTGTGTTCAGACGGAGGTACTTCATCCCCTTGAAGGAGTTGTTCACCAGCTGCACCTGAAAACACATACACACACAAAATGTCACTCTAAATGTTAAAGTTGTTTTCCCTTTACACAGTATACAGATGTGAAAGCGCTATTTCATGTAGTATTTAGTGTACAAATAGCACAACACGCACAACACAGATCACAGACTCAAGCCAGAATAAAGTGGACATGGCCACGAACCTGTGGGCCTCCATACACGAAGAGAACAGTGGGGTGTTTCCTGCCAGGCTGCAGGTTGTGAGGCTTGTACACCATCCCATAAAGTTGGAAGCCCGACTTCCCTGGGAAGTCAAATATCTCAGGTGGATTGTAATCTCCTGGGCAACCTGGAAGACATATTACTAGGTTAGCAAAAATACCAGTGTCTGTGGGTCAACTCCGTGTGGAACTTCACCTAAATCAAAGTGTGTCTTAAAAAATTTTTTTTACACAGCAATAATTCTTGATTTGACATTAGCTTGTGACACACTTTCTAGTGAAAAGCTACTGATGCTCTGGAACCAACACTGCAAAATATCACCTTGTGATACTGGGGTACAAGTTTGTTTTTCCTTTACAGTATCCATTTTAATTCTGGAACTGGTCTACACTGGTACTTCAGTCACACTCTTCTACTTCCAAAATAAAAAAAATAGGTGTTTAATGCATACTTGATGACAATATTATGCCCTGTGATTGGGGTGGCACTTACCCGTGACTCCTTCATTTCTGACAAAGCAGAAATAATTTGGAAATGCACATCAAGACAGTAAAGGATTGCCCTCTAACTCCTGGTATTTTTAATCAATTATACACAACAATCAACTCTGACCCAAAGTGCTCATGATGACGTACGTGTTTGAGCACCACATTATCTGATTGCTGTTAGCATTGTCTGGAGGACAGCATTGTAGATCAAACTCACCGTCCTTGATCTAATCAAAGCCAGACTCGGCTCTATTGATTGTTCCAAAAATAAAACCACAGATAGGTGGCCAACCTTCACACTTGGCCAGACTGCCTCCCTAAGACAAACTAAATGAGATCAATTATGTAAATGCAATCTCTGTATACGGAATCAGAATCAAATCTGGGTGCTAATTTACGGCTTCCTTTTTTTTTTAACATCAGGTTTGTAATTTATCATGAACGGCAACAGAACTGAAATAACCTCAACATTTTAAAAAAGTTGCTGTTCAAAAACGTAACTAAAAAACTACTAATGACATTTACTAACAACATTTACTTTCCAGTGGTGTAGCCCGTATTTTCGAAATATCTGGCAGGTAAATCAATCAGACACTAAGACACATTTTAAACCAGGATCTGGTATTTCAGCGACTCTTTCATGATTCGTCTTTTAGTGCAAAAAAGGCGGCAAAGTTTTTTTTATAAGTCAAAGACACATCTCGATGTTGAAACAAGCCACTTCTGGTCTGCACAGGGGAATACAGCTGGTGTATGATACTATCTGTGTACGTTTATATTTTTGTTAGGAAAACTATGGTATGGTGGTTGTTCACATCACATTCTGTTTACCTGGTGACTCCATCATGCTGGCCCAGAACTCAGGTACCATGTGTAGTGGGTCACCTTCTGAACTGGTCAGTCTGTAGACGTGAACACATGGAGGCGTACTCACGTTACTGTAGTGGCTGACAAAAAAGTCAAAGTTCTGCAGAGAAAGAAAGAAGTGCAAAAAAAATCGTAAGTATAAAGAATTCTGGACCAAATTGAGTAAATATATACAAGGACAATGGAGGAACTGAAATGCTATGAGAGGACAGGATGCAATTGCAATGCTACACCGCATACTACAAGGATCTGTGCTACAAGGCCCAACTTCAGCTACTGTCAGTGAACACTGCTGACAGACTCAGAACATTTATCCCATGTACTGCAGACTATCCAACCAATCCCTGGCTTTGACAGCTTTCCCCAGGTTTCTAAGGTGCTTTAACTGATCTGATTAAATCTATTCCAAATCTTCTATCTCCCTCTGTTAGGTCATAACATAAAGCAAGGAAAATAATTTAAATACATCACTGTTCTTTGTGCCCACAAGCAGAAAAAAAAAAGAAGTGGCCTACAAATGACTATTTGTAAGTACCATTTTTAAAACAGCTGGCTGACAAAATTAGTGGATGGACTGAGGAAATGTGCACGTATGGATTTTTTGACCAGTAGGTAAACAAATGAATAGTTTTACCTGACTAACAGAGCAGCTATGAGAGAAGCCAGGCTTGGTTAGTCTGACCACGTCTCCGGGTGAGTCATAGCTGACCACGTAGAGGTGGTGCTCCAGAGGAGTGTCTCTGGTGCCCTGGAAGTACACCAACTTTGATGCCTCATTCACCCAGATCTAGCAAGAGAGGGATAATAGAAAAATGAAAAGGGATAGGGTTAAGGTTAACTTCTTAAATTCTGTATGAAGTTTAAAAAAAAAAAAAAAAAAGCCTACTCTTATATATATGTGAATATAAACATTCACATAAATTCTGCAGTTCACATAAACAGTTCAGTCAGACAGTATTAGAACAGTGACGTTTTAATTGTTTTGGCTCTGTAGTCCAGTAACAGCTTTCAGCGTTGATGGTGTTTGGAGAGAGTTCATGTCCATACTGGGTGAACAATGTCAGATTTCTTTTTTTACTCAGTTCTTCGATTTTAGTACAATGCAGCAGCACAATAATCCTGAGGACCAGACTGAAGGCAAAAATCCCCCAAACTAGCAAGAAGTGAAGGTGGCTGCAGTAGCGGCCGGGCAGAACATCATCAGGGAAGATACCGTGTGTCAGCAGATGTCCATCAGTTGTAGACTTTAGACACTGAAGTGAAGTCCTTCATCGGATGTAGATGTAAACTAAATCCGATGAAGTTGAGAGTCAGGACTTCGCCGTTTCATTTCAAAACCAATGTGCCGGAGTACAGAGTCAACACAACAAAATATACGTAACTGTAAACTCTCTGAGTCTGACTGCACTCTATACACCTGTGTATCTTTTATAGGTATGAATTTTGTATATCCAACACTGAGGGACTTTGTCTAACCTTGGAACCATGTCTTGCTAACACTTCCCATTCTCCACTGGTCAATGTAATCTCCTCCTTGATTGCACATTTGAAGTCTCCTGGAAAAAAACAGATATGAGAATCAACATGCTCCTTGACATACTGAAAACTGTGACGTACACCCTGGTAGCTCAGTTCAGATGAGATAAAAGAGTTGTAGCTTTAAAAACACACAGCTACGTAATTATTTGACAGATATCATTTCAAGCAGGAGCATCTCCTCATCTCTTACCCTCTATGTGTTGGTAGTCCTCTGTCCAATGGTAGCAGCCCGGTTGAAACAGGGATGTGATTTTATACAGGTGGCTGAAACCCGTTTTTGACTCATTTACCCAAATGAAAGTAAACTCATCCTCTGTCGTTTGAATAAAGGGATAGAATATATCATGAACCTGCAGGAAAAGAAGAACAGTTAGTCTGCTCTAGAAAAACCTTACAACACTCACAACCATTACAGTTACAGTGCAGAAGAAACAGATGACCAAGATAACCAAAGTGAGCGGCATGTGAAAGACCTACATTAATCCAGACATCAGTGGTCTCTTCATAGATTATGTATGGCTGTGTGTTACTGGGCACGGCCTCCAGACTCTCCTGCCTCTGAGCTGGGTCATCTGTGACGGGGATGAAGAGGGCTGGAGGCAGCAGGACCAGCTGTAGCTTCCTCTGACTGCGGTCCAGAAGCACTGCCCAGCCACTAGGGGAACACAAAACAAACTAAACTAAAAATATTGTTTTTTAACCTGCTTCTTTAGAAACAATAAACATAAGCAGCGTTCCCCATTTACATAACCACTTTTCAAACACTTAAAAGAATATTATCCACACATACTCATATCTCAGAATTATTAGTGCCAATACCAGAAAAAAAAGCATCACTCAGTCAACTAAATATTGACTGAAACACTCACTATTTGCCATCACTCGTCCATCCTACTCTGGCGATGTATTCTGTCCCAGGAAACAAGGAGGTAAAGGGGACGACCAGTTCTTTATCTTGCGTGCTCACAATCTGTTAAGTACAACAACCACACGCACATTAGGAACGTCTAATTATCATGTTGGAGAAGAAAGAAAGATAATAAATGAAAAACTCACTCTTCCTTGATGGTCTGTCTTTATCTCTGCCAGTTTAAGGGTAGCCTGGGGATTTTTGCTACCTGTAAATAAAAGACATTAGGAAAATATAAATGATAGGAACGGTTACTAAAACTATTCACTGCTCCAAGCCTGTATTGGCTCAGTGTACAGGGCTACACTGACCTGTACGAGGATATCTGTATGCGTCTGCTTTCCGCTCCTCCAGTGCTGGAGATGGAACATGAATAATCTCTACTTCCGTCTCATCCACCTCTTCATACAGAAGGTACACTGTTTTTCCTCCATCAGGGTCTGACAGGGGGAGAAAAATAATGAATTCAAGGAGAGTGTACGCAAAGAATAATAGATACACGACGAATACCAAGCAGCATTGGCTGTCAGTTAGTCTTATTCCTTGAGTACACGGATGACTCTGACCTTCCACTGCTGAGGGACTCCACCAGTAGCCAGTGAAACGGTCAAACTCTTCCTGGATGACAAATGTTGCTACACCTGCAGACTTTGGGTCCTCCTTCACATTATCCACACCTGGAAGATGTTAAATGAATTAGGAAAACAAAAACATGTGTGCATGTACTGTTACTGGTATAATGGTAAATTATGACATGATTTTTTTTCCTTGCATGTAATTTGAAATTAGATTAAATTGGCTGCACAACATTGAGTTAAAGAAGGTATTAAATACAGAGAAAGTAAAGCTGCTCAACACATGGCATTTTATAGCCTATTCAAATAATCCAAATAAAGGCGAGAGGATTCAGACCTTTGTGGCAGTAAGTGAGTCTCCTTTCCTCGCCAGTCTTAATGCTGGCTATCCACAGGTCGTTATTGTTGATGAAGGCTATGAAGTCAGGGTCTCCAGGGCAGACCTTGGGGTCCATTCGGGTCCCTGAGCACTGGGTCTTTATCTCCACAGGCTTTACAGGAGCAGACTGCTAAAACCAAAACACTCAATTTTAGTTATTGGGAAATAGAAGTGGTACATTGGATGCAAAGATATACTGCTGGAGGAGGTACTTGCTTGATGAAAGCATCGTCTTAAATGCAGACACTGACATGAAAAGGTACATTGAGCACAGTCAGGTGCACCTTGTTCATCAGCAGGCGTTCTTAAAGACTTCTCCACACTGAGCTAGAAGCTGTCTCACCCGCTGATGTTTTGAAATGATAGTGGTGTTTGTTGGAATACAGAACAGGCCGACGGCTCGCTTTGTAGACTGCTTCAAAAGTACAAAAAAGCTTTTCCCAGTACTCATCAACACTTCTCATCTCATTTCTTCAGCATCACATCTGAGTAAAGGCCTGTCCTATGCACAAATGTCACACTTCATTGATGTTTTTAAATGTAATAGCTGTTGAATAAGTATGAAATCAACAGGATTATTGTATAAAAGTAATAGAATTTTTATACAAATTGTTGACTCAAAATGTTGCATCTTGTTAAAGCAATCAAAAGGTCACCAACTACCCAGATCCCTTAAACCATGCAGCAAGTAAAGTGTTATCAGTTACACCATGAAACAAGACTTTTTTGTTTTGGTTGGCCATTTGTGGCTTTATTATGATAGGGAGACTGAGAACAAGACAGGCAAGTTAAGGAAGAGAGGGAGAGGGGATGACATGCAGCGAAGGGCCTGAGTATGATTCGTACCCAAGCTGCTGCGGTAAGGACTGAGCCTACATGGTACCAGGACGCCCCAAGACTTAAACAATTTTAAGGTAACTGTAACAAAGTTACAAAAGGCACAAACACAATGCACAAGAGCCAAAAATTGGAGAGCCCTTAAGATGCACCAATTTTGATCAGTATCCCAGATTCAAACCAACTGCATCATGTAAGATGAACTGAAATCACAAGCTGAAATCAGCTGAGTTCTGAGCATCAGTGACAGTCGTTCCCACAGAACTTGTCTGGCACTCCTATGATGGGCTTTAAAGAAACTACATGTTGAGTTTCATACAACCAGGATTTATGGCAAAGTTGTCATTCGAGGTCAACACACAAAGATCAACAACATCTGGTAAGGGCACAAAACATGAAGCCCAGAACAATGGAAACTGAATATAGTCCCATGATCATCTTTCCTCCCATGATATCTGTTACTACCCCTAGGCAAGCTGGGTGGCAGTTCAGGAGTCTATGCTATTAAAAATACATTCAGCACTGACACATCTGGATTTTAATCTTTGGCAACATATTTTATAAATATATTAACTATGCCCAATAAATGGATGACACTACACTAAGGATCAAATAAACCATTTGCAACACGGACCCACAATGAATTTACTCACTGCCAAACAGAACATTTTGTCAATATTCACAGCAAAAACTCAGCTCTACCTAGCAAGCAGATGCTTGTGATATTCTTTGTCTATTCAAATGGCTGCAGACTATTTAAGTTAAGTCGGTGTATTCAGTGCACCAGTGCCTCCATAGAGCTGTACTGTGGACCTTGCTCTGAATTAAATCTTTCCTGAGTATCTAGGGATTCTAAATTGAGGGGGAAAAAATAGCAGTGTACTCACGATGAAGCCATTGTTGCCTCCATCCTGACAGTAGAAGAGGCTATTGCTGGCCTGGAAGAGGAACAGGCCTGTCTGAGCATGGTAGTCATAGGAGGTGATACCAAATGCTCCCAAACGTTTACGCTCTCTCAGCAACTCCTCCTCCCGAGAGTAAGCCCCCTGGTGTGGTGTAGCCTTAAAGAACCGACAGGAAATACAGAAGATATATAACATTTCTAATAGACTGAAGAGATTTTTTTTTCGACAGAAGTGTGATAGGTAAACAAGTTTTAGTGAGCTACTATATACAGTATTATTACTGTGAACTATAGCTGACAGAGCCACATTGAACTGACCCACCCCCCCCCAGTTTAAATAACTGTATATTGGTTGTACAGTACAAGCTTTCCTCTCATAGTTTCTACCATAGTTGCTTAATCTTGTGAGTTTTAGAACATATTTCTGGTGCTATAAAAAGCAATAATGCCACACCTTCAGGGACTGCTTATCTCACCCATTTGTGAGACACATCACCCTGTGCTGTTTGGTATTGGCATGAACAGGAAGAGAGGGGGAATTCACCTGGAAGTGATCCAGCATCTGTTTCCATGACAACACCAAGAGGGCCTCTTTACGGATCTTCTTGGGGATTTCTGAGTAGAGTAACGAATTCTCTCTGCTCCCATAAGGCATTCCTGGTAAGCACATGGAAAAAAAAACAAAAGTAAAAATGCTTGTGCTAACTTGAAAAGGATAAATTCAACAAAGTGACTGTTTTAATGTCATTCTGCTGCCTGGAGCAGGAAAACATGACCGAGGTCAAGTGAAAGGAGAACAAATTAGCTGCAGTATACAGAAAATACAAATCATAAGCTGATATAGGCGATTGTCTGAGGCACCAACAATCATCTTACCGAGATAATACAACCGGTGGGAGTGGGGTCCATTCTCATCCTTCTTCTGCACAAACTGGAAGTCATGGGGGGCCTTGTTAGCGATCATGCCCGAGTACTTCCTGCTACAGTGGATAATGTCACGAAGGCCCTCCCAAGAGTGTTTCTCCACGAAGTACTGAGATGGAACATCCTCCATCTCCACCACCTCTGTACTGTGCGAAAGGCCGTCCACAGCCGTCATACTCACTGTCACACAGCTGGATGTCGACATAAGAAAGAACTGATAAGAGGTGCTGACACACAGACACACCTGGTTAAAACATTTAGTCATCCATCTTCCTAAACAAAACGGTTAAAAGGCATAACATCAACCTGTCATACTGTACCTTTTCCAGATACCCTCTTTATTGTCACAAAGTTTGACCCTCTTGACTCTATGCATTCACCGGTCAACGCACCTCACTCCAATTCTGTAACCTATGAACAAAGTACAGTCCTAATATCATTCAGAATTCCTAAATAGAAAATAACAAATAGAGTTAACCATGATGACACTAGGGGGGCAGTAATTCCTTATTATGACAGCTAGGTATGAACATACTTTTATATGCATGCACTAGTCTTCTCTCTTGGCAGATAAGACTTTCATGACTGGAGGACATTTGTGCAGTGATCAAAATGTGCCTCAAGGAGAAGTGGAAAAACATAAATCATTCATAAAGCTCCACTGTCACTGTAAAGAAACATAGAAACTTTAAAGAAACATGGAGCTATAGATTTTAAAACTCCAGACCAGAGTACCAATTAAGGATCATAATTCCTGTTAAATTTCCCATGTCAAACAACTGATATATCTCCAACTCAAGATTTCAAGGGGATACCCCACATTCCTTTATAATCTGTGTTGGGTGAGGGATCAGTATAATGCAAACAGCAGTGAGAAAGATCATATACTCTCAACAATTTAAGTAAATTTCTTATGTTGGTGTTAGGAAGGTGTCTGACACTGTGGTAAGGCACTTTAAGTCTGTGTATAAGAAACACTGAGCTCACAACAAATACACAAACCAGCATATACTTCAGCTGCTGGGGAGATCTGTATGAGGCGTGGGCTGATGGAACCATATTTATGAATGAGATCACCCAAATGTAGATCTGACTTTTTATCTGGCTGTACAAGAGTAAGTGCACCTATACTACTGACTGTCTTCTGCTAAAAAACCTCCCCTGAACATTAAACTTTTACTTAAAGAGGTCTCTGTGATATTCTATAAAACATGTTAAAAATGGAAGGAATTACTCTGCAACTTGTAACGTTATACATGGAGAGGCCCTATTTGGTTGAGCTGGTTACTTGGGAGCCTTTAGCAAGCTAATAGTAAGGGTGGGGAACAAGTCGAGTGAAATATAAAATACCGGTACCGTTAATGTTAACAGTTAGCTAGCCTACAATAGATCTTTGTTCTCGGATTTCAACTACTCAGTCACACTGGGAAAAACACCGGCAAATTCATTTGTGTTAACACTTTAACGACACGAACGTTACAATTGGCAGTGAATGACAAAACCCCAAGTAGTTAGAAAATGACAGTTATGAAGTAGTGTCTAAGGTTAAAAAATCTCGCTTGGGTACATTTTGACATGACAGCTCTCTTCTGTCATTTTCGCTCTGAAGCTAACTAGCTACCTACCGCTAACCTAGCTAAAAACCAGCTAACCGCTAGCTAGCGGTTTCTGGTTTTCTGTAAAGAAAAAATAATAATAAAAATACCAGATGCTCAGACGACCGTCTTCACGAAACAAGCTAAAATTAAGGAAAATACTTACCAATCTGGTCACTGTTTCTTTGACCAAGTTCTAGACTGTATTAGCTTGGTGTCAATAAACAGATTTTGCAACTGCTAAAGGTTGTATCCATGGCCCAGAGTGGCCACACACAAAATGTAGCTGGCTTTCAGATCGGAAAGAGGAGGAACCTTGAATCTATTAAGAGTACACACCGGTACGTTTTCAGGGCTGCACCGCCACACTGAGGAGGCGTCAGCGACGGTCAGTGTAGTGAGGCGTGTGGTAGGATGGTTCATGACCCACAGACCGACTCCTCTACTTCGCACATTTGTTTCAACAATTTTACATGCACTAGTTTTGACTGCACAAAGACTACTACCGCCCTCTTGCAAAATGTTTAACTCTATGCAGATAAACCAGTGAAAGGCAACACCAGCGTATGATATCTATACATTACCCAACGTAACTAGATTTAAATTATTTTCCAGTCAAATCAATGTACTAAAATCCACTAGCATGAATCTGGACCACACTTAATTCAAAACTAAATGTTTAGTCTTTGTTAATGACAGATTAAACAATTTTGCTGAATTGTAATTACTCTGGTTTTCCAGCTCAAATTACAACTCCTAACGAATAGAGCACAACCCATTCTGTGAATTCTTCGTTATTTTGAAGACACCCACGTTATTTATTAAAAGATCGAAAAAATGTTGAAAACTTAAGCTGTAAGCAAATACCCTGTAAACAAGCATTTCATCTTCATTCTTGAAACAATATGCAGAAGAAAGCAAAGCAGACAAGTCGAGTGGAGCACCCAGTTTTTTTATTTATACAAAGAATATAGCCATTCTACTTCAGAGGAATGAACCGAGAAGAGTGTGTGGCTCCAATACCGGGGCGACCGTGCTTGACTGGTTTGTAGGTGATGGAGAACTCGCCCAAGTAGTGACCACACATCTCAGGCTGTGGAGAGGAAAAATAGCATTATGTTAGTAACAAGACACATCTTTCAGTCTGTAAACAAAAACGGTACAGAACACTCAAGTAGGAGATGGTAGCGGTTATTAACTTATGGAAATGACATTCAAAACTAAAGACCAAACTTTAAAAAACTTTTTTTTTTTTAAAAATACATTGCGTGACATTGCATATAAACCAAACTTAAAGCCATTAAACAGTTGTGTTTTAGTAGCTGCTAATAATGTACTGAGGTTTGTGGCAAGATTCTCTGTGGTCCTGTACAATTTAGGCAGGATTTATTCAGTGTTCACCTAAAGCTAGAGGTCACTAAAGAGTATGGATCAATGCATCTCAGAAGTGGCTTACACTAGCTTTGTTAGCCTGCATGTTCCTTTAGGTTACATTTATAGCAGCATATCTATTATTCTGCAGCATCCTGCATTCATATTGAATAACAAAACCATGGTGCTGTCACTTGTCTATTTCATGGCCTTGAATGTTCTGCGTACTGTAGTTCTGACATCAAAGTTTTAAGCTTGTTGTAGACAGGGAAATCTGACATTTTTTCTAGTGGAGCCATTATGACTGAGAAGGAGGGATGATTGAGGAAATTTACATGAGAATGCAAGCAAAAGACAAGGACAGGGAGGATCAACTTATATAAATTTGCCAAATATTTCAAGTAAACAGGAATAACAATTTAACTCCTACAAATGAGTAAGTATTATAGCTTAGACTTCTTAGTGCACAGTGGATCAAATATAAGAACCCACATTGCCTGGATCATTATATGCTTAATTTGAAACAAATTTGACCTGACCTCTTTTCTAGGGACGATACCCATTATGTTTTAACACTAATGTCAGTGTGTGACATGCTTTCTTCAACATGACAAAAGTAGTATATGTGGTGGTTCATAAAGGCCCAGGTTTCAAAACCTTGACCAACAGCACCTCACCTTGATTTCAACCTGGTTGAAAGTCTTGCCGTTGTACACGCCAACCATGGACCCGACCATCTCAGGCAGGATGACCATGTCCCTCAGGTGGGTCTTTACCACCTCTGGTTTCTCCATGGGGGGAGCCTCTTTCTTTGCCTTGCGCAGGCGCTTCAGGAGGGACTGCTGCTTGCGGCGCAGACCACGGTTCAGCCTCCTCCTCTGGCGGGCGCAGTACAGCTGCATCAGCTGCTCACTGTAGGGGGAGAGAGGACAGTGATGACTATGAAATCCCTGACCACCTTTGAACCAAAATTTTAGTTGCTGGTCAAATGCAGACAGAGCACAGCTCAGAGGCAGTTGTTGACTGAGAAATGCTGTGTCTGCAAAAAACCTCTCATCTCTTTGAGCTACACTTGCATAGACAACAGGAAAGGGAGAATACAAAGACAGCCAAATATGTAACAATAAAAAAGTGCAATCACAAGTGCCCAGACAAATCTGCCAAAGCATTTCCAGTTTCAGTGTGGTCCCCAGCCATCAATGGCAGACTTGCAGATCAGTTTTATTCAACTTCAAAACATGGACAGCAAGGTAATTTAACATTTAGGGAAAGTTATATGATCAATGTCAGGAAAAAAAGTCTGTTTCACTACCGATAAAAGCCACTTCTGTCAAGACAATCAGATTTACTATAATTCACTCGCAAAAAGAAAAAAAAAAATAGATGCCAACAGTTGAAGGACGTGAATTTCAGATTTTAGATTTATGGACACAGAGACATGCCAAGATCCTTAAGCCAAAACTGAGTACATGCAGGTTTTTGAAGTTTGTGTGCAGTCAGCGTGATTCTGAAACACGCTAAAGCTTCACACCACTTATATGAAACAAAACCTCAGTTTCTAACAAGTGAGACTGTGGCATTGAAGCTGGCCAAAATGCAGCGACAGCAGTGTCACTTACTAGGACATGTCCAGAAGCTGGTCCAGGTCCACACCTCTGTAGGTGAACTTCCTGAAGGTACGCTTCTTCTTGATCTCGGTATCCGCCTGGAAAAGACATACGGTTCCCGGTCAGTACGTAGCATACACAGTTAGCATTCATATTATAGCGCAAATGCCTGACCCATGACTGCCTCCAGTGACGATATTAATTCACAGAAAAGTTTATTAATTCTCGCTTGAGCACTGCAGGAACATTACAGAGACAGGTCATGTTTAACTAGTAGTTCAGACTGTGTAGAAACACTGGGTTAGCTTAGCCACAGATGGCCATAGCTCAGGCTAATACACAGCCTACAAACATAGATTTATCTGACATTTTGGGCAACGATTTTCTGCGTAATGGTCAGTGAACGTGTGGAAGTGTCGGATGGCATAGCCAGCTATCTTAATTGTTTACTCTAGAGCTCAGATGCATATAGATTCTGTTTTGACAAGCTTCTGAATCAGTAAATGACCTACCATCTTGCCTGATGTTCCGGGGGAAAAGAACGGCTACAAGTCTCGTCAGGCCTGATATCGCGCGATTTGAAGCAAACATCCGGCGGTGTCTTCCGGCGTCAGTTCCCTTTGTGAACAGCAGATGGCGCAGTTGTACCATTACTGCGGTTTCTGACCAGTGTCAAGTTTCTACCAACGTGTCCCGTTTTCATTATCGTTTCTGTGCATCACTGTTTAGTCCATTCTTTCTTCTGTATATGAGGAGGAGAACAGACAGTTACAGAGCAAAAACTAAACAGGAAAAAACTGTATTTTATTGATTTGTATATTTGGTTTTTAACACAGATGTAGCTCTAGCTAATAAAAGGCTCAAAGGTAACCACATTTACTCAGGTACTAACTTAATTCCAGTTTTGAGGTACTTGCACTCCAGTATTTCCATTTGGTGTATCTTCTAATCCAAAACATTTTAGAGGAAAATGTTTTACTTTTAACTGACACTTTTCTAGTTTTTTTTTTTTCCAGATTAAGATTTTACAAACATCTGAAAAGATCATAAAATACAATAGTGTTTAAGATCAAACCAGTGGGGAACCCCTTACAAAAAAGCAGTGTCTAGTTGGGCGCCTTCTCACGTTTCTTGCACTGTATCTCTGTGAGTTGTTACCAGCTTCACCAAAGTGACATTCCCCTTTAAACGTCTCACATGGTTTCATTTAAAGAACAGTTTGAGGCTCAAAGATGTAAAAATCTCCAATATATCACTGTTATACGAATTAGTTTTATCTTGTTACCACTGTACTAAACTGCCTAACTTTACATAAACTATCTCCACCAGCTACAACAGTAAAATGGTGCTCAGGCCTACAGAAACATGCCTCAGTATTAACAATCTAATAATGTCATACATAACAAATTATCAGTCACAGCGGCCACTTTGGTGGAGAATGAGTACCTTTGATACTTTAAGACCATATTGCTGATAACAATTAACACATTTATTCATGTCCTCTTTCAGGACCAATGATGACAAGGTCCTCAGTTTTATCCTTGTTTAAATCAAGAATATTTCACCACCCAAACATGCCCAACTAATATTTAATATGCCCGTTTGTTGCACTTCTTTACCTGATCTCTCTCGCACTTAATGAATAGATGTACTCCTATGTAAATATTTTTGGGATATCCAACACAGTTAATGTTTGAAAATTTGACTTGGACTTATGTTATGGAGTTTTTCTTTTTTTCCATTGCTACAACTAAAGGGTTTCAATATAATTTGCTTCAAAGAATTTATACTGTGCAGTAGCCACCCTTCCACCCAATTACAAAAACACATGCAGTTATTTCCACTTCCTCTGTTGGTGTCTAATCACTCAGTCAGCTTCAGTTTTATTTACCCAGGTTTAGATATATCTGCCTCCACCCGAACACAAGAGTGAAAGTCAACATGGACAATTGAATTAGTATTTATTCTAATTTCTCCAGTGTTAAAATGATATAGTCCTCATTTTTGTCTGTGATCTGTCAATTTTGCTATAGATGTCAATGTCTGATAATCTGATTATAGAGATTAATTGAATATGACTTCCTTTATTTTTTGGCTCTGTAGTGTTGTTTGAAAATGTGTACTCTGCATTCAGGATGTGGCTTTAACTAATTTGCTCATGTTGGCTGGGTACTTTTGCACAACACGATAATGAAGACTTAATTCATTGACTTTTAAAACAAATGTTGATATTGAAGTTTATATATGGACATTTTCAGTGCTCGGAGTTCCACAGATTAAATGCCATTCACCATCAGTGTTTTGGAGTGCAGGGAGCAGTCTCAAAACCTGAACAAAAATACAACCAAAACTATCTGCATACCAGAAAATGTTTTACACAGTGCATTCTATGTTCTTTTTTCACATTTTGTTATGTTGCAGTCTTTTGCTTAAATTGTTTAAATTCATTATTTCACCCTCATCAACCTACACTCAATACCTCATAATGACAAACTGAAAAACAGCATTTTACACATTTTTCTAAATTGTATCATTGTATTAAAAGGAAAAACTAAAATATCACATTGACATTAGTATTTACACATGTGCAATTTGGCTCAGGTGCTTCCCATTTCTCTTGATCAACTTTGAGATGTTTCTACACCTTAACTGGAGTCCTCCTGTGGTAAATTAAATTGATTGGACATGATTTGGAAAGACACACACCTGTCTATATAAGGTCTCACAGCTGACCATGCATATCAGAGCAAAAACCATGAGGAGGAAGGAACTGCCTGCAGAACTCTGGGATGGGGTTGTGTCGATGCACAGATCTGGGGAGGGATACATTGAAGCTTCCCAAGAGCACAGTGGTCTCCTTAATTCTTTAATGGTAGAACTTTCGAACAACCAGGACTCTTACCCAGAGCTGCCCGACCAAACTGAGCAATCAGGGCAGAAGGGCCCTGGTACGAGATGTGACCAAGAACTTGATGATCACTCGGCTTGAGCTCCAGAAATCCTTCTTTGATTTTAGCATAAAGCTGCAACATAACAAAATGTGAAAAAAACAAAAGGGATCTAAAGACTTTTTTTGAATGCACAGAATGTATTTCAAGTGAACAGGACCTTTGAAAACACAAGTTTGTTTTGTAAGGGTGACTTGCAGCATTATACAAAAGTGTGTAGTAATAGTACCGCTCCAGCACTGCATGCAGAGCTACGGTTTCATTGACCCTCCTTAAGTATTTTCTAAAGACTTGATAAACAAGCCTCTATGCAGCTAGTAACAAATATCTGTTCATTATCTTTTTTACTGAACACCCGACAATTGTCCTTTTATATTTGTCAGGCACTTCGAGCTCCGTCATGTGTATGAAAAGTACTTTTCAAATAATCTAATCAGTTTTTATTATAATTTGATTCTACATCACTGCAGACTAAGAAGTCACAGGCCTATCCTTTGTGCCACACATTACATCAGTCTTTTTACAAATCAAACGGACACCAGATAATGAATACACATCTTTATTACATAAAGATCACAAAAAAAATGTTTTCCATTGGCATAAAAATTATTCCAGAGGAAAAACCGATAGTCCAATACAAAATGTTATTCAGAGTCAAGGTACAAAGTAGCCCCCATTCAAATCACAAATAAGCATAAATAATAATCTTAATGATCAAATATAATCATGATTGGTTCACATATCAACCAATATTAAGATTGATTCACTTAAACATTACTGACAAGAAAAGAATCCAGTATTCTTGCTTGGAATGTTCAAAACTTCACTTGAGTCTTATTTTGTCCACTCCCCCCTGCTCTCCCTCTCTCTCTCTCTCTCTCTCTCTCTCTCTCTCATCCAAAGAAAACAAGCTCAACTCCAGTTGGACTGGTTATGCAAACAAAGGAAATATTTCCTCCTTTAAAAAAAAGAAAAAACTGAAATGAGTGAGAGAACAGACAAAATATAAGATGATAAGACTGGTTTGTTCGAAAAAGTAAATTGATTTTGTTCCCTCATCTGTCTGAACAACCTAAACGGTTCTACTGCATGTGTGAATGACCAATACTGAAGGAGATACTGAAGAAGTAACAAACACAAACAAATGTACATTCTCATTCACAGGAATTACAGAAATAACTTGATGTTGTTTACACAGATGTTATAACTATTATAGATAAGCACAAGCATGGGTGTCTTGATAGAAATAACATGCGTTTCCTACAAACCTACAAAAAAATGTTTTTTTTTTTTTTTTTTTTTAAAAAGCCCCTAATGTTTCACTTTTAATTTCATTTTGCCCTTAAAAAAAAAAAAAACCTAGGGATCTCCCTTAATGCAACTAATGACTCAGCAAAAACCATTAGGGGAAAAAAAGGGGGCTTTGGCACATAAAAACAAAATCCCTGGGATAGAAAACTAGCAAAGCCAAAGGGATTGGCTTTTGTGGTCACTTTAAATATTAAAAAAAAATAAAATAAAAAAGATTCCGAAATACAGTTCATGATATGTGTAACATTGGTCTTGCACAAATAGGGCTAAGAAAACAATTTCATACAATACTAAAAGGATGAGACCTAAAAAAGGAACAACATCCTATGGATATAAAAATAAGCCGCCTGCCTCGAGGAACACGCCTCGTCATTTCCCTTCCTCAGCTCTCTCCTTCCGCCTAGTAATCCGTCCCGTCTTCTTGGTACACCTGCTCTTCTTCCTGGTAACCTTGGTAACCCTCGTCTTGGTAATCTGGGATGTAGTCGCGGACGCCCCCTGCCCCGTTTTGATCACCTGCGACCTCTCCGGCTTTAGGACAGTACTTGGCGTCATAGATCTGCCTCCCCAGGCCGAAGTTCTGGCCGCTCTGGTTGGCTCCCTGGCTGTAGCCCATCTGCAGGGACATGGTGCTGTTGTCACACTTGTCTGTGCCCAGTTTCTGGTCGTAAATGGCACGCCTTGTACCTGGAGCCGTCATCCCAGCCTGTAGTAGAAATAGGGAACAAGGAAATGAGATAGTTTTATGACATTATAATATTTACGTAACAATTGTATTTCCTTCAAACAAAGTCCTGATTTCACTGAGCCCAGTTTTGACTCGGTGTAGACAATCCAGAGTGTAGAGCTGTCTACAAGTCTAAACATGACAAGCTTACAGCAGTGAGGGGACAGGAAATGAGTGAGGCCCTGAGGCTTATTTCCACTGCCGTCCTATAATACTGAATTTATGAGAAGTTGGGAATATGTTGGAGTACCTGGCTCGCCCCCTTGTTGGTTCCCATTTGCAGACTGATGGTTGTGTTGTCCATGGGGGGCTGGATTTGAGCTTTGTGGTTATATAAGTGCCTCCTGGTGCCATATGCATTCATACCTGCCTGACTGGCACACTTGTTGGTCCCCATCTAAAGAAAAGAAAAGAAAAAAAACAAACAAAAAACACCACAATATATCAGTTTTAAAAAAAACGAACAAAAAAGAAAAAAAATGTTTTTAAATTAAAAAAAAAAAAAAACATACAAGACTTGCAAAACAAGAGTGCTTTAAACCAACTCGCTGCACTTACACAACAAACAGCGATAAAATGTTGCATAATAACACTGTATTTTAGGGAAAAAAAACTTTTTAAGTGTCAGTCACTTGTTATAAACCTGTTATAAACAGAAAGTTCTATTGTAACCTTTCCCCACTGCATAGGTAGCCCTCATTTCTACTTGACATCTTTGTTGTTGGCAGAAACAATAACAAGCAAGAGGCTTAAGAGGCCGTAACAATGAGCAGCTCTTACACAGAAGTATGCTATGCTTGACATGAGATCATGAAGTCTGGTTTCGCAGTAGTTTCGCCACATGCAGTCATGTGTTCAGTTTTCCAGGCATGTGCCTCACCTCCGTCAGGCACAGGCAAAGATATCAATAAGATATAGTGGAGCGTCATTTCACAGTCCAATACTCTTTTCCTTTATTGACAAAATTGGGAAAATTTTGTTCTGTCCCACTGGATTATTGTCTTCAATAGACTGAGTATCACTGACAGACCTGCTGCTCATCCAGGAGTCTCCGAACAAACTATACCTGTAGGCCAATGACGCACTGTCCCGCCTTCATCTTCTCCTCATCAAACAGCCTCTCCTGCTTGTCAGCGTACTTCACCCCGATGTCCACCCGTGACTGGCAGCCCTTGGTCTTGGCCTTAAGAGGGAAATAAAGTGTAGAAGGTTGTCATTGTGGATTTCCAGAAGCGCAGTCATAAACATGCATTTTTTTGTTGTTTTTTTTAAGACTCACCATGCTAGCCAGTGCCAGCAGCGTTGTCTGGACCTGGGTCATGTTTCCGCTCTCAAACAGGTCGTTGGCTTCGAAGATATCGTGAGGTTTCAGGCCGTATGACGTGATGGCTTTGATGAAGTTCGTCAGGTTCTCCAGCTAAAACCACACCAGTTTAAACAAGATCAGCAACAGTGTTCGTGCAGGATTCGTAATGACATTTGTGCAATTATTTCTGTTTGCACGCCATCTTCTCGTCCTTATTAATAAGATGCAGTCATTTAGGTGTAAAAACAGTTTGTAGTCTGAAATGTGGAGCTGGTTTACAGTGACTGGTTACACCTCAGTGAAGAATCCAGTCTGAAAAGATGCTTACATCACTGCCAACACGCGAATATAACCATGACCTAGCATGATTCAGTGTGCTGACATCCGAACATTTAAAGCACAATACAAGAGCACAGGGAGCTATCTGTTGACCATTTATATATGTATGTAAGTGATGTCATTAGGAGGCAATTATTAGCATGGCTCCGCCACACCTTCAACTGGTTAAAAAGAATGTCACAAACTAACACACCTGATGCCAGTTCAGGGCAGACTGGTTGATCTTTTTCACTGAGCCTGGTTGAAGTTTGTTGATGAGTCTGTGGCAGAAAAGCAGAGAGAAAAACCATTCAGTTTTTCCAAAACACTGTACACAGGAAGACAAACGATCAAGGCCCTCGTGTCGCAGTGTAATGGACGATCGACGATCTCTGCTTACTCGCACAGAATGACTCCATTCTTCAGGCCTTTCTGGAAGTCTGGGCCAATGGAGGAACCGGTGATGTCTTCAATCCAGATCCTCAGTTCCTCTTCTTTCTGAGGGTCATACTTCTGTGCAATCTGGTTGGACAGAGAGGTGAAAGGGTCACATGTGTCTCACGAGTAACCACGATAGCCAGCAGCTCATCTGTTAAACAGTAAATGCATTGATAGTTTGTCATTATCTCTTTTTGTTCCTCCCTGCCCACGTTGACCTCCCGCTCACACACATGTGACGTAAGATTTATAAGAATTACACAAAGACACAGATAACTAAGCTGTACATCATATAACATAACATGTTAACATTTGTCCCGAAGGTGTTATGACTGCATGAACTCATGTTTCATGGTCACCCCTGAATTTCACTGTGCCTCAGTGTAGTAAGCTATGTCTACAGAGGTGTTTTTGTCTTGTTTAGCCCTCATAAAAAGAAAGGTGACACTGACATGCCCTACCATACACACACACACAAGGATATCCTGTTTGGTAAACTGCTAAATTCTGCACAGGAAGGCAGCGACTGAAAAAAGGGAGGGAGGGTGAGTTTTAAGGGGCTTAACATTGCACAAAGATTGACTCTGGTGAGGGTGCCACTGTTGAGGCGTTACTTTGATTTATAAGCTTGTTTGGATTGGTGACATAAGTGTAAGAAACGTGCTACGCCGACTCTGAAAAAGACCATTCAGGAAGAGCATTGCTGTATGGTCACATAAACAACAGTCCACTCTGTTGAGTGGCACACTGGGGAGCAGAAATGAGAAGAACAGAGGCAAACATTTCTTCTCCTCCGGTATAGGATGAGGTGTCGAATGAGCTGCGTGCAAACTATCAACCAGCTAACAATCTCCCTCTGTTCCCAGAGGGCAATGAGAAACTGAACCGCAGAGCTCAACCTACCATATACATAGAAGTTGGCCACACTCTGCTCACAGCTGGTTGCACTCTTAAGGAATTTCTGTCTTCTAATTATGTTTCCTTCATTCCGTTATCCCCACATTAAAAAACAATATTGGCTATTTTAATTGCCCACAAAGAATTTGACAGATGTAATTTGCAGAGACAAGCTGAACACAAGGAATTCAGTCCGCAGTGCTCGGATAAAAGAGCTGAATGAAGCAGCGAGGGAGCAGGATTGCTGTGTGTTGAGCCAATGAATGAATACAGACTGTGTGGAGACTAAAAAAAAAAAAAAAAAAAAAAAAAAAAAAAAAAAAAAAATGTTGTGTACTGCTGCTGCTCAACTTTAAGTTCAGGGTCTAAACTTCAGTATTTTCTCGCCGGTAAATGTTCTGCACCTTTTTAAGCAAAAGGAAAAAAAAGGGGAGGGGAGCCAAGGGGAGAGTAAATCCTTAAATGCCTCACATTTCACAGAGGGGGCTACGTCAGCAATGGCAGGAAATACCACTCAAGTCAGCATCTCTTTAACCCCCCCCCCCCACCTATCAACCCCCACCTTCAAGGACGCCACTAGTAAGAGACAAGGGAAATCTGCATGTTTTTCTTTACGTCCGGCACATGTTGTTCTGTGGAGATTTGGGGAGGGGACATGACCCTTTCTCTCCTGTACAAGGGCACAGCCAAGGAATGCAGATTAAAAAAAAAAAAAAATCAGTTGACGGTGAGTTAAAATAACTCAAGAGAGAAGGTTGAGCAAAACCAAAGATGTCTGAAGCAGGTCAGCTGCAACTTAAACTACATTTGAGAAAATGTTGGCCACGCTAATGAAGCAGTATTAAACAGTAGCACCACATTTATTCCCTACATTTAAAAAAAAAAAAACAAGGGGGAGAGTTGTCAAGGTTATGCAGCTCAGGGTGATACACACTTAATCTCCAGCATCAGTCCTGGTATTTTAAGTGGATCCGGGTGTGCAGAGATCTGTGCAGACAGGCCCAAATAAACAAGGTGCTTTCCTCACCAAGGCCCCACTCAGAAAGTTACACATTACCAAAGAGTGGGGTTTACTTTGAAGCCTGGTTTGGTTTGAGTGACTTCAGTCTGGGGCTGATTATACAGGGTGAAATCTTGAAATAGGAAAAAAAAAAAATAACCCTAACCCTCTCCTCTTCCATTTTGCATTGCAGTTTTGAGCGAAGAAAAGTTAAAGTATGAGAAGCAGCACGACACCTTACCACAAGGGGGGAAGTAGGAAACTATTCTTGTTATTTCAAAGAAGCAATAAAAAAAGGGAACAGGGAAGGGCAATAAAGAGGATGGACTGCATCCAATGCAGGGGACTAATGGGTGAATTACATTATCTGCTAATGCAGGTCACAACGCCGGGTAACAAGCTGCACACTCAGGGAACAGAAAATCCTGGAAACGGGGATAACAATTTTGCCACAACGACAGACTTTTTTTGCCAAGAGGGACAACGCCCATAGTCTGGTTTTAAGTTAGTCTCCTGCATGGGAAACTTAACATTAGCTTCTCAAGATGCAAAACTCGAAGATGGACATATACTTTGCAAACGAATCACACACAAAGAAAGTTTCATATAAATCATAAAGTTAGTTTAATCTTTAAAAACACTTAAATCTCTCTTTTGACGTCTTTTCATCCACCTCTGGCTACCTTTTAACCTGGGCACGCGTATCAAAATGGACGCCAGGTGACTTTGCTGCTGCCGTTCAGAGAGACGCACAATGAGGATGATGGGAGTAAAAGTTGAATGCAAGTTACTTTATAATGATATATAAAAATATGTACACATACCTTGTTCTTGACTTCCGCAGATAATCCGTAGGCAGGACCTTTGTTAAAAGCAGCCATTGTCAAAGAGTTGTTATTTTTCTATTGGAGTTATAAAAAAGAGAGAGACACTGACCTAAGAATAAAAACTGCGCTAAATTATCTTCGACTTTCTCTTCCAATGAAACCTCGGTGAGAACTAAATACTTCCTTTCTCTTTTACGGCCGCCAATTAGAGCGCTCCCACGGTTTCTATCAAAGATAATGCGTTAAAGAGTCAAGATAGTTCACTGCCGGTAGTCCAGCAGAGCAGTACAGGGGAGCGAAAGCTGGGGGGATGCCTCTTATATGAGGGAAGCCTGAAAAAAAATCAGATCTTAATGAATATTCAACACAAGGCGTCAACAAGATGTAGTGTTAAGCTACTTTACGATTTCAAAAGGGGAGGGATAGTCTGAGGACTCAGAGGAGGCCCACAAGAAGTTCATGTCTTTTATTTTTCTTTATGCTATGTTTTGAGTGAAAACTTACATACATGACAGGTATTTTTAAGTGGATTTTTTTAGAAACAAAAAATTTGACTTATTTTGGCCAACCACATATGAATGAATAATGACTTTCCACTGAATTCATCCAAGAATTGTATTCTTGGTGGTGTAGTTAAGGCTTTGAAACTGTAACTACACCTTCATGATGGGAAATTAAATTCACACGAAGTTTAAGTGAGCAGGTAACTCAATGAATGAAACACGACAAGTTATTATGTGCCACTCACAATCCACATGACAGAAAGATGTGTCATTTGTCACATGTGAGGTGATGCTTGCAGTAGCACACGCCAGACACATCAGAACAAGTAGTAGGTGGGATCTACCAATCCAGGGAGTGAATGTGATGAAAGTGCTGCATTTCTGCAGAATTGAAGTAACTAAAGCAACAACTAAACTCAGATGAGGGTGAGGGTGAGGGTGTTTTTGCGCACTGGTGTGTGTTGAAATGGTATGAAAGTCGTGGGGGGTGGGGTGGGGGGGACTCATGACCTCGGTATTTCCAACAAGCTGGCGATAGCCTTGTGCACAGCTATCTAATATTTTTTCAATGTGATCATGCATTTTTACAGCATGTAGGATTTGTGTTTCGAAGCTGATTCATTCATACGTCAAAAGGACGCGTTCATTAAGCTTCACTGGTTTTTATTACTATTACAAGTTTATTGTAATAGTATCTGTCTTTCTCTTCATGTAGCCCCAGTAATACCAATTGGCGAGAAACAGCTTTTACTTCATCCTAACACATTCAATATCAGTGAATATTGTCTATATTGACTATCCTTGTGATGCAAAATATTGGGATAGCGACACTATATGCTTAGTTAAAAGTCACCTATAGCCTATACTACAGACTCTATAAACCAACAGTCACTACAATGTACTAAACTGCCCTTTCATCCCCGCTATAACAAGTACACAGGCAGACATCCTCTTGCTTCTCCTGAATACTCTTTGGTTATACTCTTCGTTAATCGATCCTAAGCTCCACCTTTCCCCTGCTCTTCCTTAGGTCGCGATTGATATCAAAAACTCCTTATATGGAAGGAAACTTCCCAAATTCCTGAATGGTGGGAGTGATCCGCGGGTCCCGCCCTGCATACCAGACGTGCAGTGGACCAGACGAATGGTCGCATTTTTTGAGTCACTGTCGATTAAAAAAAAAAAAAAAGTTTTGAGGAACTAAACTAAGCACAATGGGCTACTGAGGTGACGTAATGTCGCTGCTATCGGGTTTTAGATAACAGACACAACTTCTCCTCACTTGCCAGGATTTGTAAAGCTACTACAGAATAATGTCCTGTGGTCCAAATTTCAGTATGAGACAACAGTTTACAGTTTACCCTCTGTACATATTAATGTCACCGTGTTTAATGTAACCTGACAGAGTTGGAAAGAACGGGGAATTTCTTCTCGGGGGCTTTTTCTTTCTCTTCCTTTTGTCAAGTCAGCTCCACAACAGCAGGACTGGTCTATGCCTTGGTGCTGTTTCTAAAAATGGAGAACCATAACTTTTAAATGGAAAACTATCTAAAAAATATATCCAATTTTATTTTCCTCTTCACACCTAAATGTGGGGATCATGAGGCAGGAGTACATCGTGTTTTGTTTTGTTTTTTGTAAAAAAAAAAAAAAAAAAAAAAAAAAAAGTAAGTGTTAAGATGTTGCAAGTTAAAACTTACCCTCACAAGTCCATCAACGTATATTTCCTAATAGGAAGCCTAGACACGGTGACACATGACCCAGCCGTGTTTCCAGAGAAACTGGTGTCCCGTTATGAACAATAGTGCTACTAGTAAAGAGGGCTACTGACATTTGGAGAGTCAAAAATAAAACTGGCCAAAGATACAGCTAGTTACCTTAAAACCTGATTTTTTTTTTTTTTTTTTAAATAGTTTTCAGTTTTATAGTAATTATAGTGATTTCTTTAGCGACAAAACTTTGATTTCTGTTGGAAATGAAGTTAGGTGTTATGGGTCAAAGCATGTTTGATGTTAGGGAACTTCTGACTGGGAGGTTTCATGCTGAAAATCAAACAGTCGGGGTCCGTGGTATTTACCCAAAGGACGTCTTCCAATAGCAGAGCTCTCATTGCACTATTGTCGTTATCTTCTGCAAAGTGAAGAGCATTTTTGTGGTTAATAGTTTTCATACAGATAATTGTTCAGTTAGCTAATCAATTAATCTTTTCAGCCATTTTTCCAAGCAAAAGAGGAAAACATTTGCTGGTTCTAGCTTCTCAAATCTGAGGTTTGATGCGTTTTTAAATCACATATTGAATGAGAGGGCTTCACATTGATGAAAAACGAAAGTCTAAGGAATCGTATTGGCCTCTGGGAGATCGTATAGACAAACCAATCAATTCATGAAGACAAAGGTCAGCAGATTAATCAGTAATGAAGGTAATCAGTTGCAGCTCCAATATCAACATCAGCAGATTTCAGTGAAATGCACAACTTCAACCTGACGTAGTGTTCGCTGAGTCTGAATCCTTCATGATACATTGCCAATCCTTCTCCACAGATTCAAACCAGACAAGATGGGACGTAAAATCTTGGGAACGTAATAATGACATAAGCCCAGGTGTCTCTCCTCTGACAATGTGTCTGGTCGTAAACACAGCTGTTATTTCTCAACTTTTATATGGCTGGTAATTACGTCATACAGGTGAGCAGAGGGCTGATTCAGAGTCAGAGTAAAGACACCCGAGGCGAGGCCAGTTACTCATCCTAATAGACTACTTATATGAGATGACATCAGCTCACTGAGTCATGGCAGGAAGTAATGTAGCTGTGATGCCCCTTCAGTCCATCAAACTGTCAAACATGTAGGGAACCATATGTGGTCTCTGTTGAGGCCACAATGCTAATAAAAACGTCACTTTTGCACAGAAGGCAAATTCTTAACTGAGGTGATAACAATTCCCGGCTTCCGCAGATGGAAGCTGATGGGAATCTTAAGTATGATTGTTTTGTTTAAAAATAGATGCTCAATATTCTCTTTGGGCTTGCAAAAATTATATTTTTCCCCACTGAAATTACTCATACCATCCCACCCCTTACATCATACATACTGATGCAGACTAAAGAGGCAAATGGATAACGTGCACCCCCACGTGGAGGAACTGGGTAAGTACAACAAATTACAGCAACTTCTACAGTGTGGTTCAAAACAGAAAGCAGAAGTATACCGAGCTCAGACTGACCTTTAAGTTTCCATTTCGGGGGAAAATATTCAAGATCAATTGCACTGTAAAAGACCCACCAGTCAGTCGACTGAGCTGAAGATTTAGATCATTTTATTTTTCAAACAATTGAGAGATGTTAAACACTGAACAAATAAAGATGCCCCAGTCAAAACTCCAGAAAACAGGTTCTTATCAACCAGTTGTAGCACTTTTCCTTTATTGCCAGCTGTGTTGTTGTGCAGTTTCTCATTGTCTGCAGCTTCACCCTTGCTCGATCAATGTGTACAAAAAGTTAACAGAAACGGTGCATATACCAGCTTCATTTTGATCATGGGATTTGGAATTCTCGCACATAAACCCAGCTCCACAGACAGGCGTGTTTTATGCGGAAGCAAATCCAGATTAACCATTTACCAAGGCACATTGGTAGGGATGAATGACTGAAAGAACAAACAAACAAACCAACAAGAAAGGCTGCGCATAAGCCTATCTTAATTCAAATTGTGAAGAAAAAGTGGTAGTGACTGATGAGTATAAAGGGAAAACAAAATTAAGTATTAGTTGTCACATGAACAATACCAAGAATATCTGATGCACACAGCTTTCTCTCTCCCTTTTATGTTTGCTGTATTTAAAAATTGAAGCAAAGGAAATGCTACCTCAAAACAATGTCCTAATTTTTTTTCTAGACTCTTGAAAGCAGCTGAAAGAACTTTAAATGTGTCTGAATAAACTACGGGCACATAACTGTAACTTGTGGGAGGATCACTCACTATTCACACTTGAATCAAGTCAGCGATGAAATGACCAACAAATTGTCAACTTATGTACAAGTGCATAAGAGGTCTCAATCCTGTACATTCACTAAGGCTGTTTAACATACAAAAGTCAAGGATTTTCAGAAGGCAAACAATATCTAAAGGAATGGAAACAAAGTGAGTTCCAGCATTCAAACATTTCCTTGTTGTTTTTTTTTTTTCGTCTCAAATGCAAGTATTGATTGGCTTGGGAGAGAATTAGTGGGTGGCAATAGTTTTCACTGTAGTGAAGTTTCAAAGTAGCACCACACTATTTAATGGAACCATTTGAAACCAAATAATTTCTCAGGATTTACTTCTTGACAGTTGAGATTACTTGGACATATAAGAGCTGTGTGATGAGACAGAGAGAGTGAAACTGGGTGAAGGGTGGAGTATGGAATGTTAATAACCAAATGCATTGATCAATCTTAAAGAAAGACCATGCAAAAACATTTGTATGCCCCCTTTAACATTGAAGATTAGGCTGACAACATTGTGATGCAAACAGGAAAAAAAAGAAATCTATAGGTTTTTGAACATCTGTTTTGATGAACTGGTCAAAAATAAATAGATGTATACATGATACGAAATTTATAATTTACTCTTTATATCTCACATAAAGCTTCTTGTAACTGCCAAATATGCTCCAGAATTTCATACTCTGGACATGTTCAGCTCTACCTGTGCTAGATGAGCTCTATCAACACCTTTTCTGGGCACCAACATAGCGGTCTGGACAGGACAGCTAAACCCCAGCCTTCCCCTCAAATTTAACACTAGATTGTAATTCCTCATTAGAAACTAGAAGGTAAAAGAAGAAGGCAGTATCATCCCAATAACCCTGAAACAGGGGTACAATTCTGAACATTAAGAATTCACATCATAACACCATTTCTGGTTGTCTGGGATAATTCTGCCCTCTCTTTTAGGCCTTCTGTGTTAGTACCAGCACTCTGCAGCTAGGGCCTCATTATTCCTGTGGCTTTCAGTTTGAAAAATAAAACAGAAACAGCCCTTGGTATTACAAACTCAACTACTTCTTTTAATCTTTACTCTTTTTATACCAAAATCTCAATAGATTATCACAGAAAGAGGAAGAGGCATGGGGGAGTTTAGCAGGCCTGGCTTTTGCTAAACTCACAGTGGACAAACAAAATCACAAAGTATCTTGTCTCTGTAGAGACAAAGAAAGGAGTGGAAAAGGACAGCAACCGTCCCAAACCCCTCAGTCTAGGCAAACATATGGCAGGATGTTCAATTTGCTTTCATCCCCATGAGGGTCCAATGATATGCACTCTGTCCAATCATACCAGGTGCCCTTGGTATCATAACAACCATTCACCCCTGGCCAGTGCTGTGTGTGTATCCTGTCCAGGTCCTCGTCTGTCACCTCCCGGCTCACGCCTGGTAAATCCCCTACTGAGCTGTCCGTCTGCAGAACATGTGTCTTCCTTGAATCCTTAATCTCCTGTTCTTCCCTTTTCAGATACTCTGACATGAAAAAGTGTGCACTAGGGGCCTGGACCCCTGAGGAGGTGAGCACATTGCTCTGAAGGTTCAAGTAGGACTGGATGATTTCATTTCTGGACAGCTCCTTCCAGTTTGTTTGGTGGAAAGGGTTAGGGCTAGGGCCTGGGGCTGAGGATGGGGCTAGGGCTAGGGCTGGGGTTGGGGTTGGGGTTGGGGCTGGTGGCTGGGGCCGGGGCCGGGGCAGGGACTGGGGGAGTGGGCTGTTGTACAGTGCTTTCAGTTCTCTGCCTAGATTCAGAAGGTTCAGGATTGGGGATTTCCTCTGTTTGAGAAGGTTCTTTATGTACCAGAGGTTTGATCTGACCTGTCACAGGGTCAAATGTTAGTCTGCGTTCTTTTAACCGTACAGGTTTAGTCGTGTCCTCTATTTTCTGGCCATCTAAGTTGACAGAGTAGTCTCTAGACCTGTACTTCCTCCTTTTATGCTCTGAGTTAGGGGCCGTTGACCCGTCTGTGTCATCAGACACAGCCATGGCTCCCTCAGATGTCGGTCTGTGTAGTTCTGAGTTCTGTTGGGGGAGAGAGGTTGAAGGGGAGACTGACGGGGATTCCAGTGTTGCAGATATGTCTTGTGGTGGGCAATGAGAGGGGACTTCTGACGAACTGGGCCAGTGCATTGAGGACCTATGAGAAGAATGTGGCAGCTTGTCAGCGTATGATGCTTGGGCTGGAGAGGATACAGGCTGGGACAAAGACAAGGGAGAGTCCCTAGAGGAAGGGCTTGGGATTGGAGTTCCTTTCTGTGCATATACTGAGGAGCGCTTGGTCACTGTGTCTTGCTTCATGCTCCTTGGACTGGTAGTGAGGCCACGGGGACTTTTGGCTTGATAATAGCCCCCTCCTCCTCCTTCATCCAGTCTGGCCTGTTGCTGCATCACAGCAACCTTGATCAAAGAGGAAGTGCTAGGTAGTTTGGCCACTCCAGGGGAGCTGGGGCGAGGCTTGACAGCATTAACCGGAATTCTGTTGGTTTTATCGTTATCAAGGTGCTCTATTCGAGATCTGTCAGGAGACGGAACAACCTCCTGATCAGGCTGGGCATCTGGGCTGCCTGCAATCCCATTGGTGGGTGGTGGTGAAACATTGTTATCATATGGAGACATCTTGGAGATTTTTTCTGGTAAGTGCACTCCACTGTCTCTGTGCTCTGCCCGCCGCTTACGACTGCTTGATTTTTCAGCTTTTGGTGAATATGTGTTGTGAACATCATTTCTGATTTTGACCTCAGTGACACCCTTCCCTGACACAGAAATATCAGGAGGAGAGGCATCTGTTCTGCAGGGATGAGAACTACCATTGGTAGACCCAGGGGCACTCGCAGCCACAGCTGGCCCGGGTTCAATCAGCTTTTGCCAGTTCCTTAAGAGTTTCTTAGCACGCTTTGCAAGGTCTTCATCCTTGGTCTTCTTCCTGACATCATTGATCAACTTTCCTAGTCGAGTTTCCTACATAAATAATGTGTGTGAGAGTTAGAAACAAATAAAGCTCACAATTTTTCTACATGAAGTAGTAGTTCATGTTTAATTACTTGTCTTACCTCAAGTGCTTCTTTGGTGATAGGATATTTTTCAAGACAGGCAATTACCTCCAATACAACCACCATATTGCATATCTGCAGGGAGGAAATACAAACATTTTGTATTACTTCACCTCCACACAAAGAAAATGTTTGGTATTAGCCTAAACTCAACCATTACCTGTGGAAATAACAGTAGAAGTGATTGTTGAATTGGAATTCCAATCTCACTCTTTATTTATGAAGAAAAACAACGCTAATGACCACTGCTGGCATGATTAACCAAGTCTCCCAAATTGATGTGAAAGCCATTGAATCGTGCCTACAACGTGTGTATGTGGGGCGCGTTAACGTTAGCTTTCACGTTAGCCTGGGAAACATTAGCTTGTCTGTCTGTACGACGCTGAAAAGTAAAGATGGAAAAGTGTCAACTCCAAAAACCTTTTTCATTGCAAAGGTTTTAACAGAAGTGTAGCATGCGAACAAAAGCTAGAACTAGGAAAAAAACACAAACTTTAATCTAAGCGAGTTTCTTCGTCCTGTCGACAAAGTCAATCAGCGTTTGAGTGTCGGCAGACTTACCTGTTAGCTGAATTGGCTACCGCTAGCATTTAACTAACTTGAGAAGGAAGGATCCGACTATTTCCTACAACGTAGCTTCAGCTTTTCAAGCTAAGAGTAAGCTAGCTACCACTCACACTTCGTTAACATGGAATTTTTGGTGTGAAACAATCAACAACGAAACATAATCTAGTCAACAGATTAAACAAGCAGACGATTCAATAGTAAAATAAGCATTCCTAGGGAATATGTATGCTTTACGTCCATGCCGTGAAATACTCTAAAGTGGCTTCTGTGTTTGGGCTAAGCTAACAGCTAGCATGCTATACAGCTAACGCCAGGACTACTGTCTAACCATGGCAACACTGCTACTATGTTAGCTTACAAGCTGTCAACTGAAGAGTTCGGCTTCTCTTCGCATTTCATGGACATGTTGGTGCTCACCCAAAACATAAAACACGCATATTTAAAACAAACAATACACAGTTATTTGACAGTTGTTGTGTGAATTGCCTTGTCGAGTGTCCTGGGGTGCAGGTAAACAAGCTAACGTTCGCCAGCTAGCCTGTTAGCTTTAGCGTTACTCACATTGCTCTGACTGTCGATGGCCTGCAGCAGCCGGTCCCTCATCTGCTGCGGGGTTGCTGAGACCGTTGTCATTGCCTGTTCGGTGCGATCCGGAGGATGGAGGGAGGAATCCTCCAAAATGAAAACCGGGTGACAATGGTGACTCAAAAGCCGCTGCGGTAACACGTCAGGCGTCCGAACAGCATATTCTTCTGTCGCCTGTAAGGTACACGGCTCAGTTTGTCTCACATGGAAGTGGGAAATGTGTGCGCTGTGTTGGCCGCTAGCTGCTGCCTGCTCGGCGCTCTAGCAACTCACTACCAGCTGCTGGATCTCTCAACGGCCTCCTGCTGCATGCTGGGATACGGTGAGTGCGCTTTGACGTCTGCACGTAGTCAAGTAAACATCCCTGCCGTACACCTTCACTCCTGGGTATACCCCACTGCTTCTTTCTAAATGCCTTACTGACCCATAGTAAATTAATTTTACACAGCAGATCACTGAACTGAACAACGGAATTTGAAACAGTCCCCCACAAAAAATAATGAGCATGAGTCTATTAATATGTCAGAAAATTGTGGGCAGTGGCCATCGCAGTTCAGATTTCTTACAAGGTTCAAAACAACATAAACAGAAAAACGTGCAGCAGATCCACCAAAAGAATGTTTGGCATTTTTGATGGCTAAAGTCTTCTTCAATTCTTCAATACGCAATATTGTTGTTGGTCGATTTTCTGTCAATTAACTAATTGAATTATCCACTCATCATTTCAGCTTTCCCCAAAGCCACATGTCAAATCAAAGGACAGATATCAAAATGCAGATTACATGTAATACATTTAAAATGCACTATTTTCTGTCAGCTAGATCTCTCCTCTTTCACTCCCAGGTGAGAGAATTGCATCAAAATCAGCTGAGGAAGTTAACACTCTTTTAAATTAACTCAGGGTTTTTTTTTTTTTTTTCCATAATTGCATCAGTCAGCCCCCAGAAGCTCAAATAATGTGTTTGTCACAAGATATAGATTGTTATGAATGATGGATCTTGCTGACTTTATGTTACAACATTCAGCCAGCAGATGGAGTCATGCATTTAAAATAGGGTACAACTGTAAGAGGGGGTTGAGCCAGGAGAGAGTCAGGATGGCTGGAGGAAAGTGATTGTAAAACACTCTTGAGTCATTTAAGGGTATCAGTTGTGGTGAAGCGCGGGAACTTCAGCGTGAGGGGATCAGTCATGCTTAGTTTTAGTGCAGTATGTTATATTTTATTCCCCAGTGGCTAAATATAATATCTACAAACATAAAAATAAACTTGTCAAATTTCTTGCTAATTTTATAGGTATTGGTATTAAGAAATAAAAATTGGAGATTCATTTTGAGATGTGTCAGTTCTAATAAAACACTTCCAGGCTCAAAGTAACTCCTCGACAGCTGCAATATAAGCCAATAAATGAAAACCTTCCCAACATCATCATGACCTTACCTATTGTTAAAAAAAAAAAAAGACAGAAATCTTACCACCAGTCATCTTGACTTTTGTCTTACCCATCCCACATGCAAAATGTCTACTATCAACTCACATTAGTGTGGACAGAGTGGGAGAGGCAGGGCAAATGCTGGGCGTGAAGCTGTGCAGTGGGAGAGAAAGTCTAAGTTATGCCAGTTATGGGGGCTGCAATCACCATGCAGCTACTGCTTTATCTCTTTGTTTTCCAGTGCTTTTTGTAATCCACCTAAGGACAAAATAAGATGAAACATCTCTGCTTATTCAGATATATTTATTCTCATTTCATTTACAAATAATAATGCAAAGATACAAAGACATAAGCCTTCACACAAGAAAAATACATCAGGTACAGTTCAAACAGAAGCATATTTCATTTGAATATAGCACACATTTACAGCCAACTTGGATTCTTTTGGTCCGATTTGACAGAAATTAGAAAACACACAATTTGAAGGATTGAACCAGTCATTTTTTAAAGGGTTAGCTCAAAAAAAAAAGTACCAACTTGCCAAGCTGTGCTGCAGAACGCTAGATTTTGCATATTCTATGAGCATAATGTTTCCTGTTGCTGTGGGTGCACTATAGGAGCTTAGCGCACCCCTTCACGGCAGTAAAATGCATGTGCAGTGTTTGGAATAGTATCACTGTACTCTGAAACAAAATACATTATGTAACAATTTAGCTGCCATTGTATGAGGCTTGAACCAGCAGTGGGCAGTCCTCAAAATGCACACAAAGGATTCATAGATGTGGGTAACCCACAGAGTGACCATACATGATTACGTCTCCATTTCATCTTTCTGATTCACTATGTGTACATGTTATGTCACAAAGTCAATATATATATATATATATATATATATATATATGTCAATATATATATATATATATATATATATATATACACAGATATATATATATATGTAGCCTGACTATACAGTGTTTGTATCTGCTATTTCTAATGTTATTTCTTACTGTATGTCTATGTGATTTCTCAGACAAGATGTATATAGTTGTATTCACTACAAATTAGTGTTTGACTGCAGATTTATAAAACAAAGGCAAAACTAAATACTTAATTTAAAGCAAAATACAACATGTCAAGGTATTTTCTGACATATTTTGAAATTCAGTATCATGCAGAAAAGAGATTTCTCAGGTAGTGGACGGGACACATCAGTCACATCTCTTTAAGTTATGCTGCAAGACTTTCAGTAATCATGTTCGTTGTAAACAATGCATTGATAATATTATGCATGAAATAATTTGTACCGCAATAAAGTATTTTGAAAAACAACGTGTTTCAACAGTTAGGAGGATAAGATGTCTCAATTCTCTATCATTTATGGCTGTTTTGAACTTTGGCTTTTTGGCTTAACTGTTGATTTAACAAAGAAAAAAAGAAAGAAAAGAATAAACAGTGCTGATGACAATTTTTTTTGTAAAGCTAAATCCAATGAATCTAAATAGTACCTACTCTCTTAAAAAACGTCTGCTGGCAGGCTGCCAATAATGGGACATACACAGGGGAGGGAAATTTCTGCAGAATAAAAGTCTGTGAATTAAATAAAAAGTGCTTTCAGGGCCTCGAAATGCACAGGGATGAAAGAATATAATTACGGTCGTACAATTGAAATTACATTACTGATTCAAAGTTGATCTACACTGCAAGTGGTTCATATGTAGTCTGTTATTGTAGATAAAGTATTTAACTAAGTTGAAACATCTTATGAAGAGAAAAACAAACATTGCTCTGTTGTAAACTCTTGTTTCTGTAAACACTGGTGTAACACCAATGGATACCTGAACGTTGATGCATAAAAAGGTGGCAGTAACAGGCAACACATCAGTCAGAGCTATCTACATGACAACAAGAACGTTCAAAGAAATATCAAAACATAAAGTGGACCTACAAAGATGTCAGGCTCACTATAAAGTCTGAGGTCCAGCAGAGAATATAGAGCCACAATAACATATTGCAGCACAGTATTTCTCAGTGCATTTTCTCACTTTGACATCATATCACATAGAGCACGAAAAACATTGTTCCTATAATAGCCATATACAAAGCTAGTCTATACCATGACATAATAAAACTGTGTGTGTTGCACAGAAAATAAGCACATACTGTATATTGCAGTGTAAAACATAGTACCAAACAACAGCTTCTACATGTGCATAAAAGGCTGATTACCATATTTCTGATGCTTTTAGGTTTCACGTAGCAGTTACTTAGCCAATCCATGACTCTGAATTCAAAAGGGACAAGAGACAATTTTACCACACAAGAAAAACAAAACACTTAGACAAACAAAGCTGAATCCACCATTTAACGGAAATAAAACCCAAGCCATCGAGGGGCGAACATGTCCAGCGATTCATGCAGTCACAAAATTATTAAAATAGAAAAAAACAAGCAAAAAAAAAAAAAAAACCAAAAAAAAAAACCACTGCATCAAAAGTCAGAAACATGATGCATCCAGAACATTAGAATATTTTTTGAAAAGGAAAAAAAAGGTCAAGGTCAACAACTTAATTTCAGCTGATTCGATCACATTTCCTAGAACATTTTTGATTCACGCTGTGTGAGAATAATGGTGAAACATGCTGGCACAAGAGGACCTTGACACACATCAACAGACATAATGTAGCAGCTACAGATTAGCCTTTTTCATAGTGTGGAATATTGATGGGAAGTGGCTATATAGTGTCCTAGAAAATAAATTATACTTTATTTTATGGGCATTTTAATAACAATATACCTGGACTGAATTACAATATGGATTCCATAAAATACATTTCAGGGACTTATTGATCTCACCTGGCACAATATTGTGATAATATGCCCCGCAAATTTGTGAATGTTCTCATTTGAGAAATCACACTATATCTGTATCTTAAACTATTTTAGTAATAAACTTTTAATTTGCTACTCAGTGATTAATTATACACATAGTTCATTTAGTTGAATTTACCCGAACCTGCTGTCAGTAGCAGAGAGAGCTGCAACACAGGAACATGACCGACACAGCTCTGATCACCACTGTCCCAAAATACAAATGTTTTCCAAAATTTTGGAAAAACCGTGTAACAGTAGAGAGCTAACAAAATACTCACTGATTAAGAAAAACAGCTCTTTTAAATAGACAATCTATATAAGAATTTTCAAAAATAACTATAATTTAGCTTTTTTTCATATTTCTCTTTTGTTTTTTTTTGTTTTATACAAGAAGGCAGTTTAATCAAAGACAGGGCAAACAGGTCCAGTGCACATAACAGTCACAGGGGGTGTTTGGTATAAACTCTCATAAATCAGTGGTTTAAATAAATGCATAAAGTGCAATAATGACATACAGTTTTGAGTGAATCCAAAGGATCCATTCACTGAGAAACACACAAAGGAGCAAATGCTTGAAGCCATATTAATGCAGAACCAAAGACCATGAGCTCGATGAGGGGCGCACACAACATGAGCATGACGAAGAAACTGATATTCAGTGTCACCGCAGTGTCAAGGAAACAAGCAGTCATATATAAAACAGTATGCCACGTCTCCTCTGTAGGGAGAAAATGAACAGGTGAAAGATTTTTGGTCCTACAGTACATAAGGGCTAGAGATGAGAGGCGATGAGGACAAGATGGCAACAACACAGCTGTACAGATGTGACCTAAATACATTCTCATTGCATCAACAATGCTGTTCTAGGATAGAGGCAGTTCAATTGTCTGGAAAAATATATATATCTCAACTACACTGAGGTCACATCTTTGGGAGTAATCCAGGAGAGTTTCTACTGTATGTCACACTCACCGAGCCTTTTTTTTTTTCTCTACACATCACTAGTCTGAAAGCAAAATGTAAAGCGTTTCAAAAGAAATATAACATGGCACCATCACTGTGCATTCTGTAAGAATCCTGCACATTGGCTTCCTCTATATAAGGGTTCATTTTATCTGTCTCATTTTACAGTCCTAAATCAATCACTGTAGTTTTGCATAGATACTATTACGCAAAATCTAATCACATTCTGTACATGTAAAATGCAAAATAAAACACGCCTGTAAACATCTATTTCATAACAAAGGATTCATTTATCCATTTATATTAGACTGATAAATGAATGTGATAAATGATATGGTAGTGACAGTGGATGAAGTAATGGATAAAGATCAGCACACCTCAAAAGTACAACTACAATAATGCAACTGTGAACACTGTAGGCCAAACCACCTGTAAAACAGTAAAAATGACTATTTTTCTCATTTACAGAATAGAAAAACAAAATGTAAAGCTATTAAGGCAAAACAAGTATGCACAGTGATTTGTGATTTCATGCATAACTGATGACTGCTATTTACTATGGTAAAAATCAAAATTCAGCATTTCCTAAAAAATAACTTAGGTGGCAAAATAATGACTCATTCCGCTTTACATCTTCACTCAAATCAAACTGGACCTGACTTTGGCTCCTCTAACAAACCACACAGGGATCAGCGCAAAATTAATATCTGTACTAGCACAGAGGGAGGTTAAACTTGACATGTGCTTCCTCTGAGTTATCAAGCTACTCTATGTTAACAGACGAGCTGTGCACTGTAGTTTGTGAAGGGTTTGCTCTGCAGCTTATAGCTTAGTCAGTCATTGATAGAGATACGAGACTTCCGCCCTCATGATGTTCTCATCAAGCTCCCTAAAATGAAAACTAGGTATCTGAAATAAATCAAAACTGGATGACAGAAGAACCACGAACATGATTCATACCATAACTCGTATGTCATCAGTCGTAAATCATCTCTCCGGTTCTAAAGAGACGGGAGGCTGGCAGCAGTCTTCAAAAACATTTTCGATGCGTTTTCTTACAATACAGTTTCTTTTAAAAGCTCTCTTGTGGGGTTTGATTGGGTCGCTTGGTGTGGAATTGATGCTAAACCCAGACGAGGTCTATACCAACATACTTCAGAAATCTGCTCCTCCTAGTTTTATCCTCTCAGACGAGAAACTCTCGCCTCCTTCCCCTACCCCCCCACCACCACCCCCCCGCCTGGGGCTACAGCGTTCACACACCTGCGCATGAGCATGCTGTGCGGTGGTTAGAGCCGGTCGAGGCGAAACGCGTCCTCCGTGGCGGGGTCGGCGAGGACCATGTCTGGGTCGTTCAGCATGTGCAGGCCGTCCAGCGTCAGTGGGTCGATTTTGAGATCGTCCAGCGGGAACTGGGAGTCGACATCGAAGCTGACATCGGTAGACAGTGGGCCTGTCAGGTCCTTGGGCAGGCAGGGGGGAGACTCTCCACTCACTGCAGAGAAACAAGACAGCCAATTAAAACAACAGATGTACTAGTTCAAGACATTAGTTGGCAGAATCCCTGATTTAAAAGAAAAAAGAAAAAAGAAATCAATGGCAGCAAGAAAAGAAGTTGAGGAGTCTGGGTTATGATTTGATAATGACTTAGGAGGTCTGACATCTTGACATCTTAATTATGCATTTCAGTAAAGAGGCAGTTCACAACAGACTCAGTTCAGAAACAGCTGAAGGGAAAACTCAGCGGGACTTTAAATTTCTGTTAAACGCAATTGGCCAATTCATTTATTCCTAGATTAACAAGGGTTTGAGTTATGAATCTGAGTTAAATTTTTTGTTGTTGTAACTGTCATTCATGGCAAAATTTGACAGTCTCATTTATATAGATTCCCCACTCCCTTGTGTTTTTATACTGTATTCCTTCATTTCAAAATCTGCTTACCTGTGTCAGGCTGGTTCATGTCCTATAGATTTGGTGGGACATGTCACTTTCTAGTAATGCAGAACTCAACACGTCCCTGTTACATTTCGAGATTTGCTTATTGCATGAGCGGCAGATTAACAACAGTTTATTGGGTGCACCGGTACAATCTAATCTATTAAAGCAGACCTACAACAATCAATCTTTGTGAAGCTCATAATGTTTGGTTTTGGTTGACACAGTCTCAGAGAAAGTGTTACAATAAACAGACATGTAAGCACATATGAAGCACAAGCTTTAGGGGTTTTACACGTCTACCGCTGAGAGTCTAAAGTTTGGTGCTTTAACAAGAAGTCTGCAGTAAGATTCAAGAGGCCACGCGATGTCGAAGCAGCACCTGTGAGAATGATGTTGGGGATGTTGCCATGGTTACTGTAGCCCAGCTGCTGTGAGTCTTGAAGGTTGCAATGGCCACCAGTCAAACCCATCATAAGCGCCTGGGAGTAGTTGAGGGTGGAGGACTGGGTGTACAAGCTGTCAGAGCTGATGGGGGTTTCAATCATGTTGAACTGCTCCAACTGGCCATCACAACAGAAAGAAATGAGAAAACTGCTCAACATTTTTTCGAATGCAACTGTATCTAACATGTGCTCGCTCTGAAGCGAGAGCAGGTAGAAAGCAGAGCTAAACATGGACGACACAGACAGTGCCCGTACCTGTTGAGAGAGGGCACTGGCCTGGATGGATGGGAGCTGCTGGTCGTAGAAGTCTGCGAACACGCTGCCCAGTATGGAGTTATGCTGCGGGAAGAAACAAGCAAATCTGTTTATTTAGAAGCAGGTAAAAACTCCTTGTGCGGACGACCAGTATGAATATCCTTGAGCCAAGCTGCAGAAGTTACAGTTGTATGCAAAAGTTTCTACTGACTTCTTTTCACTTCAGGGGATGCCCAAACTTTTATATACAACTGTTTACATTTAACATAAAACGTGGAATATGAAAAGGACACAGTCAAAGCAGTCACAACACTGAAACAACAAACTGCTTAAAATCACCTCAAAACAATGTGACAAAGAACAAAGAAATGTCTTTCCTCTTTAGAGTTGGCTTTGCTGATACGCAGCCAGTTTATGTATGCTAATGCGTCCACTGTTCTGTATGTGCGTCATACAATATGTGTGTACACGTTGCAGTGTGTTCACGCATTAACACAGCTTAAATGTGTGCTCACAGAAAAAGGGGACGGTGCCAAAGAAACGTATAATTCAGAGGAAGCATTTTCATTCTGAAAGGA
The DNA here is from genome assembly GCF_002260705.1 of Seriola dumerili. Taxonomy (NCBI): domain Eukaryota; kingdom Metazoa; phylum Chordata; class Actinopteri; order Carangiformes; family Carangidae; genus Seriola; species Seriola dumerili. The sequence goes on from NW_019174481.1 coordinate 3,502,396, forward strand.
TGTTTAAGACACAGACACCAACCATCTGACAGTCCACCAAGAAATGTGTAGCCTACTGTTTCAATAATAAATGCAAGCTAAGCGGGTCCCTGCAAGACTTTCAACATCTTGCATTATTTGCAGTGTTTTCTGTGATATTTACACGTGTAGCAGGCACAAACTCGCTACCACAAGAAAACATAAATATTTCACTGAATGAGCTACTTACAAGGAACCTAAGGGCCACTTGGCAGCTTTTTTCCATCTCCAGAATACTTAAAAATTGCATGGATATTATTGAAACCCAAAAAAATATTTTTTATTTGGTGTGAAATAAATAACTAAATAAATAGATGACTAAATTAGTTAATAAGCAAGCAAATAAATAACTAAGAGATTAATACCTCCATTCCATGCCCTTTACCATTATCCCAAAGGTCAATATACACATAACACTGACAAATGGAAACCCATGAAATATCAAAAATCAGTTAGCTAGAGATACGGACGGAGTCACCGCCTTCCACATGAGCCTCTTCTGCCGCCTTCTGGCCTCTGTGTTTTAATTAACATGAACCAAATGGAATGAAATTCACATGAAATAAAGTGAATTATTGAAAAAATAATCCATTTGTGACTTTATTCTCCCTCCACTGACTCATCCAATGAAAGATGATTCTCTTGAAGTCCCTCATTTGACTGTCCTCATTCAACCAGCAGCAGAAATCCTCCTATTTCATCGTGGCCTCTTAATGTATAAGTAATTGGATCATATTCTCAGCCCGTGCTCCTCCTAGTTCAAAACCAAATTATCTGTGTGTGCTGCAGATGTCCCCACAGGGCAGAGCAGGATAATAGAGCACACAGCCTGTCAGTTGTGGTTTAGCCCGTGGATAACCTCAGGACTACAAGTGAGCCACTTCAGCTCAGGAAAGAAGTGAGTTGGGTAAGCAAACAGCAGGACGAACATGTACAAATGTGCAAACACACACACACACACACACACACACAAACATACATACACACACACACACACACACACACACACACACACACACACAGCGTATATCAGCACTGTCACTTGCAACGTTTCTCTTCCTCAGCGTTTCAAGGATACAAAGTCACACTTACAATTCAGTAGAAGCAAGTGCTTAGTTAAAATGCTACCTGATTGTTTAAAGGCTTTATATGTTTTCAATACTGAATTTAATACTGTACATACTGTACAGTTTAACATGTAATTAAAGGATTTATTCAGGCAAATTTTCTACAAGCAGTGAACAATTTGCACTACTACCTCTTTACCGACTGACTCAGATTAACAACCCTGATCCATGTTTACCTTATCTTACAACACCACCCTCAAAGTTTGTTGAGATTCAACCATGGGAATGATCAGCAGCTTCTCCTCAAAAATGCTTTGAGGGGGACTTGCACCATACGCCCCCCCCCAACCCCCCCCACCCCCCTCCCCTCCATTTGCCAGCTCAAATCCCCATGCCAACAATAAACACAGAGATCTGATTAACATAAAAACTCCAGCACAGAGTCTCATATAGCGGGACTGGGGAGGAAACAGTGGAGATGCAACGCAGATACCACAGAAGCAGCAGAGAAGGAAGGTCAGGGGACACAGCTACATCACAACACACCAACGACACGGAGTGTTTAGAGAGACTGGTGGTCAGATCTGGGCAAAAGAGGAGCTGCTTTAGACCTCACAGTCTATCAGTATTTAATCTAATCATCTATCACTGTAATCACATAACACTGTAAAGTGTGAGATACAATCTTCTCGTGTGAATTCGCATGTTCAGTCAGTTTTCTCCCAGAATGTTTCTTTGACTAGAGAATGTTTTGCTTGACCTTTTATCATGTCACAGCATGAAAAGCACCGCTGTAATTATTAACGTCAATTATGGTGTTGTGGTTGCTGGGAAACTTCCATTGACAGACATTTCCTGCAATTTCCTGCTATGACATGTTAAAATGTCAGTTGAGGAAGAAGTGCATTGTGTTGCATATTGATATCAGAAGATCTTACTACTATGATTTTTGAGCTAAAAAAAAAAGTGACTACCAAACTAACTTTATGGAGAAAAATAGCCTGGTTTGATTTGATTCATCTCTATTTTATTTTATTTTATTTTTGCCCAGATCTACTCATGTCGACACAATAAAAGCAGCTGTAGGGGGTCAACAGAGTCCTACTCGGCAACCACAGAACTACGATGCAGGGGACGGTGAAGTTTATACAGAGCGAGCCAGCAGCTCGTTGGTTCACACGCCCTTACTTGAGGCGAGCCTCCAGGTGAGAAGCCTTGATTGGAGACAGGGGAGGTTGGAGACTGATTGGCAGAGGATCCGACCCTACTGCGGTACTGTTGGAGGGAGGACGCCTGATACAAGAGGATATGTTTGAGTTATTCACAGTGGAGGATTATCTTTGTTGGCGTCTATGAATGTTAATGTGCTCATGCTGGATATGTAGTTTTGTTAAATATATCTGTGCTGTTTGTCTTACAGTCTTACAATGGGTAATACTTTTCCCAGCATCAGCTCAGCTGGAAATCATAAACAGCAGGAACCCTGACTGAGGAAATCACTGAAATACTGTCTTTAATGGCTGCAACGCAGAATATTTGTATCTTGTACCAAAATTAAATTAAAAAGATTGGAGAATGTGAGTGAGAAAAACAATGTGAACACCATGCACTTCATGTCACATCAATACTGGAAAAAAGATCTAGGAGAAACAGTGAAAACTACAGGGGATTAATTAGGAGAGGAAAAATATTGCCAACAATCCAAGCAGAGCAGCTGAACACTGTAAAACTGGAGGATCAGAGAGAACCGACTGCGTTCTTTTGTTCTGTTCTGCCATATCTGCTCTTTTCTGTGTACTCATCCAACAAAATCAAAAAAAGGATATTTGCACAAACCAAAAAAAAAAAAAAACGAAGATAAAATCACAGTGAAATTCTATTCAGATAACAAAATCAACTTGACTTAGGCAATACACGACCGTAACTGTGGAGGGAAAATATCAAAGTTACTATCACAGTAAATAACAGATAAACTATCGAGTAATTCAGATGTAGAGGTGTATCAAATCAGAGTGATAAACTCTTATCACTCAAAAGCCAACAGGGGTTCAAATCACAGCATTCCTAATCTATACATAGATAAGCTATCAAAACATCGGTAGCATGAGATATAGAGGTGATAAAGCAGTTCAAGGTCTCTGGATACAGATATAAACTAGAGCAACGACAATTACTACAGTAGACCTGTTTGAACTCTCAAGAAACCGAAACTGTATTTGCTCCAAAACTAAAATGTACAGGTTAGAAGTGGAGGAAGAGACATGTGAAACCACCTCTGAAAACAAAGCAGTGCATAACTCCTAGACAGCTACAGATGAGATTCTTAATCGGGGGGTTTATAAACACAATGTTAAGTCTAAGCTGCAGTCCTACTGTGTCTCCTCACAATGTTTCACTTGACCCCACACAGCAAAGTCTATAACTGAGATGAAGAGAATGTAGGCCACTTCATTTCTGCAGTAATCCAAACACATTCCCACTGCAACAGAAGTAGAGCAGCGAGAGCCAAGATCTGGAGGATGCAGAGTGCCTTGCAAAAGCATTTAGATTCCTTGATGTTTTACACATGTTGTTGTGCTTTTATTTTTTTGCATTAATTCCGTGCATTAATTCAGTTTTATTGTCTTAGTTCTGTGCAAAGCTTGTAAAGGTAAAAAAACGAAATTCTGAAATTTTAGATAAGAGAAAAAGCAGAATTGTGCCGTCACGCACACTTTTATACAGAAGACGTTTTCGATCTAAGCGATCGTCGCACAACTCGGTCTTTCCACGATAAATGCATCCTGGAACAACTTCATATCTCAACAAAATGTGCACAGCGCCAACAAGTCTGAATACTTTGACAAGGCGGCGTGTATTCACGGAGACCGACACACTGATGTCGCCTGAAAACACACTTCCAGGGAGACACAAGAATAAGCCAGGGAGAACCAGTCACCACCGGCAGCTTCTGTCATTAAAACCACACCTGATGCAGACAGATGTGTGCGCTGCTCACCGTGTTCATGTCCATGGTCATGTTGGTTTGTGAGGACGTGTGGTTGTCTGATGTGGAGCAGGAGTTCACGGAGGACGGCAGCTGGATCAGACCTGTCTGCTGGAAAATAAAGAGTAGAGTCATAAATAGATACAGATGATATGCAAGTCATCAAGTACCACTTTATAGCTTTAATACTGGCTTATCACAAATAGTACATCAGTATCTGATTTATAGTGTGCTGGCAGATGTGTCAAAAGAATTAGCAGAGCCAAATGGCTACAGGCTGAATTATTATGTATATTAGGACATTTTAGTTCTAGTTTTATATATACATACAGTATATATTATTTATAGTCATTTAATTTCCAGTGGTTTACTGTTCAAACTTTACCATTATCTTATATTTATTCTTACAGTTGTATAATGTAATATCCCACATATCTTGTACATATGTTTTGTACAACTCTTCATTATGTGTTTATGTCATAATAAATATCAAACATCATTACTAGCTGTGATAATAATGGTTAAATGTTAATAACTATATCAAGAGAACATAACATTAGTAAGAATAAGACATTAAGGAGGTCTAATTTTTTAATCATGACCCCGTCAACAAATCATAGTCAAATCATTCATTAATGAACTGCTGCATCAGAGCAACTCTACATCAAAGGGATTTCCTCAGAAGTGTTGAAGTGAAGTGTTGATCAAAGGACAGAGGAGAGTTTCCAGAAAGCCAAGGAATATCAGTGGATTTAGATTTGGGTTCTGGATTTTAATGAACATATTTCCTCTTTCCTAGTTTCAAAAATGTTTTAGTATTTTTCTATTTTCTGGTGGGAACCCTTCGGATAATACAATTTATGTGGGAGAGACTGAATCGCAGAGTGTGTCTCAGGGATTATCAAGCACAGCTCAGAAGAAACTGAGGTGACACACAACATAACAGAGGTCTGTGCCTTGCTGGTAAATAAGAGATTTATTTATTTATAGAAATACGCTTCAATTTATAGATGACTATCAAGATTTTCTGCAGCAGAATATGTCCCATTTTGCTATTATTTATTTGTATTTGAGATTAAGAAGATTATACCACCAGAAAAAGTAGTTGAAGGTCAGGACAAATCATCTTCAGTGAGTCTAGCTTTTATCTCAGATGATTATCCCAGATGTGTTAATTTATCTCATTTAACCACAATTTAACGGCTCTAGAAAGTCGTTCAAGTATGACTATAACCCGTTTACAGAGACAACATTGGGGTTAATAAAATCCCCATCATCAACCAATCCGCAAAGAAAATGATTGGCTGAGAGTCAGGATTGATTTTATTTGACACTGACTTCAAATTGAATTATTTTCTGTATTTAAGAGCAAATTCATAAATATGCATAAAAGAAATATGCATAAATATTTATGCATAAATGCATAAATATTTCAAGAATTGGACAAAACCGCTCGCTCTGGTTGAACGTTATTCAGAGATGTGATCACAAGATTGCAGGAAATAAGGAAATGATGGAGTCATATGTAGAATAGCAGTTTGCAAAAACTGAAAAACTAAACAAAGCCACAACTCTGTAAAAGAAAAGACGGCTAGCCTCATTTACAGCACCAATCAAATTTGTCAATAATTTCAGTGTAGTTCAATGTGTTTTAATGCAATGATGGAACCCTAAATGCATATTGTAAATCATTTAATTTTGCTTTCTCTCAAACTAAAATTAGTCTAGAAATGCATGCGATCTGAATAACAGTTAGTTTTTGTGTGTGTGTGTGTGTGTGTGTGTGTGTGTGTGTGTGTGTGTGTGTGTGGAGGGGGAGGGGGTTGAAACTCACTTGCTGGCTCTGGTGAGTCTGGGATGACGGCTGCTGGTTGAAGAAGGCGTACTGGGACAGCTGCTGCTCAAGGTTCATAGCGTTGATGGCCGCCTGGGGGAGAACAGCGGCAGATAACGGATGAGGTTCAAATATTTTATGGAAAATGCACTGATTTCCGAATTAGCAGGCTGCTCAGCTGCCGGATTTTACACCTACCCAGTTAAAATGTATGTACCACCTAGGTATTTATACACCACGAATATAACCTCATAACAAAATGTCAGTCTGAACCGATGGGAATAGTAATTGTATATGACTAGTAAATGTAATCAAAAATGAAATCAAATACACAATAATTAACTAAGCTTGCATGATTATTTTTATTCAGGTCAGAGAGCAGGTCTGTACCTGAGAGAGAGTGAGAGGTGGAGATGTCGAGGAGAGCTGGAGGTTCTGGTGCTGGTGGGAGTCTCCTGCATTCAGGATAAGAGGAACCATGTTGTCCTGCCCAGGCTGCATTTCCATGGTTACTGTGGGCTGAGAGGTGTTCACTCCTACCCAGCACACAAACAAGGCACATGGAAAGAGTTTTCTTAACAGCACACACACAGAGTCTGAAATTGGCACCCAACAAGTGCCAAATTCTGAGATACTGCATTTAATTACAGGAGAGTCTGAAATTTTCCATAGTGCTACCTTGCGTGTTAGCCAGGCTCTGCGTGCTGTTGGAGGAGCTGAAGGAGGCGGCTGCTGCCTCGTCCGAGTCGAGCGGTGTGGGCAGCGGAGGAGGGAACTGGATATTGGTCAGGTCAGGCAGAGAACCACCAGTGTTGTGGGCTGCTGGTTTTAGTGAAGTGGTCAGCTGCTGGTCCGGAGACGGGAATATGCTGCAGAAAACAGAAAGATGCAGTGAACTCAACAGTGACGACAAGCTCAATACCCTCTGAAAAATGTAATCAGAAACATAAACACTTATGCAGATTACTGAGAAACACTTGAAAACGCTTTCAAAGACAAACAACTCCAGAGATATTTGGACTTCATGCATTTGGCCAGTGGTACTTTTGCTAATGCTTTGGCTCCATTATATCATTACTTTGGCAGTCGGATGAGTACACTACCGGTCAGATGTTTTACTACACATCAGTTTTTCCAGCTGTTATTTAAATTGACATCATTCAATGTCTCAGTGTTTCTGAAATTAAAGCATAAAACAAATAAACATTTGGAGAAATCATGAAGTCTTATTGTTGAACTAAATTTAATTTCTATTTTTGACTCATCCGGCAGCTGAACACACTCGTGGTGTTCTTTCTACAATGGAAAATAAACATTGTTCAGAAAGTTCCAACACTGTTTCAGAAGTTCCCACAAATGTGTTGTGTGCTGGTCTTCCATCATGTTTTGGGTCATTATCTTGTTGTGGGATGAATCCCCTGACCGACCGGTCTGTATTTCTCTGTTACCTGGCTTTTTCTCTGAGAGAAATATACAGCACTGCTTCCTGCATTACAGGGTTTGTAAGTCATCACCTCTAGGAATTGTTTGCATCAACTTTCTAGGTGTTATTTAGTTAAAAAAATTTGAATCCCTGGACAATCCCTGACATGAACTTTTTTTTTTTTTTAAACCTTAAATGGCTGAAATTTCAATAAAAACTGAAAAACTTTGGTGTTTTAAACCTTTAGACCCACAATGTAAATGAAGATGATGTTTAATTAAAGTCAGATGACTTCAATTTAGAGGTATGTTTTATTCATACTTGTTCTATTGGTGTATGTTAATATGCACGAAATGTGAAGCTGCCTGTCAGCTCTTTATAACAGAGCAGACAGCAGCCAGAGCTAAAACATCAATTCATTATGGTAATCGTTAAGCATCCTCAGAATGGCTCACATGAGGAAAACAATCAAATACTCACTGGATCCCGGGAACTTTGCAGGGCTTGGACCTTGAAATGTTCTAAAGGTGGAGAAAATTTACAGCTGGAGTATTGTGAAGACAGTGAAAGCTGAAAGAAAAACATTTACTTGTGTGTAGATCGTTTTTCACCTTTTTACAGTCCCAGTTCTGGTTTTGTGCATCTTCATCAACCTCTTGTTTAATTGCTTCAGACCCCGGTACAGTGAGCAGGAGAACTGGAGAGACAGAGAAAAACGAATCCCCTCAGTCTCTTGGGTCCACAGACGTCCAGCCCGTTTGAGCTTGTAATAATCACAGCCCACATGTCCTCGTTTCACATGATCAAATGATATTTCAAGAAGACGATAGAAAATCACGGGGGAAAGAAGAAGGGACAAGAAGTGTGACATTAGGAAGCAAAAATCGTAACTACTGAATGGCAGTAACGGGTAACACCCAAAATGTCTCCGAGGAGATTTACACAAATTCAACCAAAGTGCATCAAATTAAAAGAATCCGCCTCACACGGCCATTAGCAGTAAAATTCATCGAACACTTAGATGCAGCCCGTCTGCTCATCAGTCATTTTCCTCCTCTGCCTTCAAAGCCACATTCAAACCCTTTCATCATACACTGGAGGGCACTCGGCTGAACCATCAAGAGAAAGCAGCAAAATACCACAAAAAAAAACGACAAAAAAAAAAAAAAAGACATCACCATCCCCTACTGCAGATAATAAGAGAAAAAAAAACACCTGAACAGTCTGGTTAGGGATTGTGACATTAGAGGTAGACATTGTTTATCGGCTCAGTTTATACAAAATGTGTTAACTTTATGTGTTGTAACAGCCTCTTGCGTTACAGTTTTTCACTTAACCCACACATTTATATAATCATTTTCCTCAATACTTAAAGTACACAATGTCAACGACCACGTCCTTGTGTGTGCTAACAACTTTTAAAATGTCGACTCTTTCAGAAAATGCGTACCTCGTTTTGGCTGGAGCTCCTGTGATCCTCCGGTGAAAGAGGCCTGCTGGGCTGGGGTGATTGTGCTCTGGTGCAGTGCTGAGTCAGAGTTTGTCCTGCAGCGCAAGAATTTAGAAGTCACACAGAGCGATGTAAAGTGAAATCAAAGAAACTTCTGAATAATGTGCATATGTGTAAAAATACAAAATACATATCAGTGAACAACAGAGCTCTGCAGCAGATAGAAACAATAGAAGGAATAAATCTCAATTATCACCACAATTTAGCCATGATGACAAATCTTTAAGTCTCCGCTAATCCGTGAAAAATAGGGAAACACGTTCACACGTTTCAAAAATAACATGTTCTTTGTAAGGGGTTTATGTTTTAAATCTCTTGGTGACCAAACTAAGCCTGAGACTAAGTATAGCAGTCACAACTATATCAAGTAATGACTTTTATCACCAGAATCTATAACAATCTGAATGTGATCCTGTATTTTGTGATGAAAATCTAGAGTAAATAGAGGATTTGAGTATATGACTGTAATATGTGAAAGTAAACATGTGATAATATAATGTGTTTTAAAACTCAGTTAGGATTTTAAAAGTGCTGCAGTGTGTTCAGAGACTTCACTCTGAACCTGTCTTGCGTTGTTGATCTGACACTGCGTCTAAATGATTGATGATGATAAAAAAGAGTAAACACTAGTCACACAGAGACAATGTTTCATGCTTAGAGGCTGTCTTACCTCCTCCAGCTGGTATCAGGTGGCGGTGACAGATATACTGAGCCATATGGACAGCTGTCAATGTGAGATCTCAGGTTAAGCAAATACAGCTGGAGACTGAAAGTCTTGGCAGAGTCAATGCGTTCATCCCCGTGAATTCTTTAAACACAAGAAGATATAATTAAAAGCACAGTGCTGATGGTATGTCAGCCAAACCAGCATGTGATTTAAGAGAGGAACAGTGAGCTTCACATCAGGGTCTGATATTTGTCAGGGCTTCATTTGCGATACTGATTGGCTCATTGTCCATCTGCCTTTTTACCTTCAACCAAACACTTCCAAAATGTGTCTTTAACATCTTTAATTAATTACACACTGAAGTCATTTACAAAACTAGTTCAGTGTTTCTGGAGCCATAGAAACATCTGTAAAATTTAACAAGAGACCATCTTGCGATCGGATCGCTCCAGCCACGACACATGTCAACATGCTGAGTATGGAGTACTCACGGGTCGGAAAAAACGCCCATCTTCAAACACAGCCCTCATTTTGATGTGAGCTACACACACCTGTAAAGTTTTGTGACTCTATCTTACACGATTGTGACGCTGTGGCAATGACAAAACCTGTGCACAGACGGACATATAAACACCCGCCAAAAGTAGACTCACAAGGTGCAAACGATGGCAGCCACACGCCGTCACGGCTGGTAATTATCAGCAGACTTGAATGAAGATTTAGGCCTTATGGACAAATTAAAAATATTACCTCTATATCATATGTTTGCCAATGTAATGTGACTACACTGGTCACTTAACGGAGTACACCTCACTAAATCTAATTCAATACTATACATCTGACTTTTTTAAGACTTAAGAGTTGTAGTCTTTGTTGAGACTGTATCAAACAGCTTTTTCTGGAAGGTGTATTTCATATTTTTGTTGAACTGAATTTCATAATATATTATTATATACTTTTACTTTACAATATACTTTACTATAATGCTATACACTTAATGCTATATGTACTTGTACACTTCATAATAAAGCAGCCTTTAAGGCCAGGAAACTCAAATTTACTTTCTACCACAATATTAAGACAAACCAAAATCTGAGGAAATATGTGGTATTACACATATTTACCAGTGTGGATAGTTGTACTGATTGATCACCTAGTTCTACTGCAGTGATTAGATTTGAGCCGCTACACATCTCCACAGGTGATTCACAGTTTCATTTCGTTGCAGCCATTAGTGGAAATTATAACTTCATCATTCTTGTTAGTAGCTCGAGTCTGACAGCATGAAAGGATATCTGGCGTCCGTGTTTGTCAATAGACAGGGGTTTTCGGTGGGGGGATGTGATGCGGTTCCGGTCCCGGTAGACTCTGTCCACCAACCCGTGGTGTCGCGTCGATCGGTTTGTGTCAAGCCCTGAATTCTGACAAACGAAGACAGAAAATTTTTTTATTAACTGATCAAATTGGGAACATTACTTTCCAGTTCAAGTCACCTTTTTTTTTTTTTTTTCCAAAGTAATGGGTGTTCAATATGAAATGCAAACAGAACGTTAAACTCTATCGCAGAGGCTCATGTAGCTTGCGCTTTAGAGGTTTGTCTTGGCCCCAGTTACACTGTCCTTGGCTCGCAGAGAATAAACCTGTGTTCTGAGCTCTCTCATCAAATGGGATGAACGTTAATGCGGCTTGAGGCAAAAATGACGACAGAAAATTGGGAAATGCCTGTGAAATTAAAAATTAAAATTAAAAGGATCTGGAAAAGTGCCCATTTTGTTCTGTTCACACATTTCTTAAAGTATTTTCTTAATATTTATGAGGGCCGTCATACTGTAGCTGATTCGTGGGGGAACTGAGTGTTGACGGGGAAACAATAGCACTAACTCCCACCATCTTCAGTCTAAATAATAACACTTCACCTACGTGGGTTTTGCTGGGTTGTTAACGGGAGGGTCTCAGTCATATTCAACTTTGTATCTCTGTTCCCAAAGAATCAATTTCTTTTACACATAAATAAATAAAGCCAAAGTGTTATCAAGCTACTAATGCCACTACAATCCATTAACACCTATCAAATTTAATTTATTTCTTTTCACATGGGCATATCATGGCAATAAACTGTATACATTCGTCTGTATAGAGATATAGATATCCATAGAGATATAAGGGAAAAAGGTTTTCACCCCCAAGAGCACCGCAGTGTTAGATGACCATTTCTGCGAGGAGCTAATATTTCAAAAATTCCCTATCTTGGTGAAGAAATTCAATACCTTTGTTTGCCTTGAGCAAGGCATTGTTTCTGATGCTATTCTGAGTTTAAAAAAAAAGGGAAAAATGGAGCGTCTTCTCTCTTTCATATACATAGCCTGTCACAGTGGACAATACTGCCATCACACAGCTCCATAACATTTACAAAATAAACTGCCAAAATATGTCAAGTAGACAAATGTTCATTTGTGATGGAGCAATGTATGTCCCTGCTTAATCTCATAAATTTGAATCCAAGTATAATATATGGTTAATGTGTTGTGTCAGCAACATATGACGTTAAAAGTTACTGTTGAATTCTCTCTGTAGATGCTGTAAGTAAATATTTACTGTTATTCTGGGACAGAGCTCTGATGCTGACACAGAGGAAAACATGGTTCAACGTACTGTAGTGAAACAGACACTTAATGTAGGTTGTGGAATGGTATATTTACTCTCCTGCTGTCTATTTATTCTAAACATAGCACTGTTGTTGCTTGCACATACAAAGTGTGTTAACTTCCTGTAGCACATAATTTAGCCCAGGAAACATGATAGTGTTTAAAAAAGCAAATGTAAACATTTTTATAGAGCGGCCACAGGCTGAGTCAAAACTGTGGGATATTATTTGGACGTAGACACCGGCAGAGATGATATTTACTTATTTGAAATAGCGGCGCATGATTACTGTAAAACTAAACCTGGTACAAATTACATGTTCACTTTCCAGCATTCAAGACAAATTTCATTGATACAGCAGCTGTTACCAAAAAGATTATTTTTAAATTCTGAAGAAAACCTCAATAAATCGCTCACCTGAAAAGGCACATCGACAGTGCTGTTTCCAATCTGATTGACATTTGGCAAAGATCCTCCGTAGTACTGCCCACGATTCTGTCCCAGCTGCAAATACTGAGTCTTCTGCAACTGTAACTGGAAACAGAACAACACCAGGTAAGACAAGGTGAAATTATGTAAACTATACAAAAGAAATAAATGACTGTTTCTCAGTCACGGCAGGTTCATGCTCCAGCGACAGAAAACCAGTAAATTGGCTATAAACACCGAAACAGACCTACAACAACAACATGTAGTCAATCATATTATTGATAATGAGCTCAATGTGATTCCCTGCAGGAAAATTTTAAGCAAAATGCTGTAAAGGGGACATTTATTTATCCTTACACTAGTCCAACCCCAATCCCATTAAGTTCTTACAGCTGCGTGATTATGTTCTATAGACGGCAACATTGAAAACACCATACTGATTAATGATGTCTTCATTAACGACCTGTTTGAGGAGCCAAAATAAAGAAAAACATTTGCTGATGTTTGCTCTAAATTTAAAGCTGTCACTGCAGCAGCATATTGTGATCTTAATATCTTTGGTAAGAGGTATTAAGAAACTTTAGGTGGAAGCAAGGCACTGCACAGAGAATTCACAACTGACTGAAGTTGCACATGTGTAAATTTCTAAGTAAACTCCCTAAAGCCTTATGACAGAGTTTAATTCAAAACAACCTCCAGTTTCATTTCCCATTACAGCACCCATACTCGGTCAATTAAATTTTCTCATGCAGGCCCACTGCTCACTGTTGGCAGGGCAGAAAATCTAATAAAAACAATTACTAAGCCTGCATCACAGGTGTATTTTGATAAGCCTCTGACTTTATTTGTTTAAATACATGCAAACCTACTCTGTTGACAAAGGATTACATATTGTAACATCTCTGGATCAGGAAGAGGCCAGACCTAATCTTTTTAACCACATCGAGTCAGGTACAGAAAGAAGAGAGAGGAAGGCTGAAGGGGAGAGGGAGGGGACAGGGCGAAGAGGGTCAAACTCTAAACCTGAGGCCTACTTCTAACAAGTCTAACTTTGGCTCAGACAAGAGCTTCCTATCATTTCTCCATTCATTAATGAAAATAAAATTTACAAAAATGAAGCCAAAGGCCTCAAATCAAATACACACATATCCTAAAATATACATTTATAATAACATATTAATCATGACACAATTTGTATGTCAGAAAATTAAACAAATGAATTACAATTTTTCAATTGTATCCGTTGCTGTTGTCGTTTATCGGGGGAAAAAAAACGACATTTGCTGAAGCTTAATGAACAGGCTATTTTCACAGCAACATTGTGACTCGTCACAGCAGGAAAAGCATAGAAGTCACTAATATCATTAGCAGTGGCTCCATTCTGTTCAAGTGTCCCACTAAGTCATGGAAGTGTGACAGTGAGACAGCATGCACAATACCAGGACCTTGACACTGAAGCAACTAACTGGAATTCAGCTATTGTTAACTATTAAATATTCAAATATATACATATTACAATTTCTGTGAAAAAGGCATGTGAGAAGAGTTTTTGTCCTGCTGGTCAGACTAAATTTGCAGTTTGAAGTTTTATATTCTGACATTTTTTTCTACATGCACAGTCCTCTTCCACTCTATACTGACAGTTAAGAGTATACAATAAGGATTACAGTAGCTCCATAGCCAAAGTCTTTCTGCCCATCATGTCTCCACTCAGCAGCAGCCACTACTGAAGCCCTGCCTCCATAGGATTTATTCTGGAGGCCTGTGCTGTATGTGGCTTAAATTCCACATAATCTGGTTGCCGTTATCTTTGGTGTAAGTGTCAATCATGTTGCAGTGCACACAGGCCTGAGGACCTGTCAAACAAGTTTACAGAGCCACGGTGCACAAACACCTCACCGTACATTACTGCCATACATACAATGGTCAAAAATGATTATTTAATATTACAACACATATGTATATATCTATTTTAATGGGTGATAACCGTTTTGTCTATTCGCCTCTCCTCTGTGAGCACGAGAGGAGGAGAAAATCATAGCTGCAGTTGGCCGCGCGCTGTCAAATACGCATGCACGCCCCTTTGCTTTCTACTTGCGTGGGACAAAAATTGTAATAACTTTTTCGGACGGAGGTCCCCGTCGTCCATTTGTACATTAAAGGACTGTCACCTCCTGCCAGCTCTGTTCCTGGTCACTGGAGGGAGAAAAATGCTACAGCTGGCAGGAAGCGTCGTTTGTTATTGTTTACCTATTCTGCCCTGGCTGCGTGCAGCCGCCGCGCTACAAATGCATATTTGACAGCTCGCTGAAAACAAACGGAGAAGAGGAGGTGAGGGGGAGAAAAAACAAGATCCGGTTTCGTTACCCTCGCTGCCCTGGTAATGCTGAGGTCTTTCATTACTTCTTCAAACGCCGCCGTCTCCTCTGCCTGCTTCTGGTTATGTAAAGCGATTTTCTCGCTGAATTTCCGCGGATTGTTCGAAGTCGCCATGTTTCGCTCTTCTGCTCCGTTTTCCTTCAATGGTCAGCATCAAGTTAAGCGAATTACGGACACTGAACTTCCGGTTGGAGATGTTGACATAAAAGAAAACACCAAAGAGTAACTCCAATTTAAAGGTGCATTAAGAGGGGTCTCTCCACCAGGGGACAAGGACGACTCACAGAATCCCTGCCCTGATATAACCAGCAGCTAATCAAGTAATTGTTGCTAACATGTTAGCAAATATTTGTATATGCTGGTGGAGTCTGACCATCCGATGAGTGGACATTTAGCTCTATTTCGATCTTCTTCAACTCTTGACAAACCATTAGCATTATCTGTATATTTAGCTCGCTCGTATCTGTTGTGTATTTGCTGGAGATGAATACAGTTTTATATCGGTGATTTGTGTGAGCGGTGAGACAACCAAACCAATGTGTAGGTCTTTTCCAAAACAAAAACAAACAAAACAAAAAAGCACAGGTGTAGCTAATGACATAGGCTACAATAGCCTATATAGTGGGGGCTCCATTACATTATTTATCCCAGCAAGTCGCTTCAGTGAGCAGGTATGCACCACCGCAGAAGTCCTATCAACATGGACTGTAGCCATATCATTAATCAATATTATCAGTTACACCTGTGCTTTTCCACATCAAAATATCTGCTGTGGAGAAAACTCTATGAACTCAAATCTGCAAAGCAATGCATAGATGGGCACAGTCACTGCAGTTGATCAGTTGTCTGGTGATTGGTCAATTGATTAACCAACTTCACTAGTTGCCAGTGGCTTTTATTCCCTCCTTGTCTAACTAAACAATTTGTTGGGGCAACTGTATGCTTTTATTTTGAAGCCAAACTCGTTTCATTTCCGGTATATGTTGGGTTTACTCTAGTGGACTTGACGCAGCTCCCTCGTTGGGGCTTTGCGTGCTCACGTTGCTGCTCGGGGGGTGTAGCGGAGGCGCACCGCACATCTGGACTGCAGAACAGCCGCAAAATCGCACTTTTTAAGAAGACGAATTTGTGCATACCTCTTCAATATTCAGTAAATTATTATTATTAATATTATTAATATTAGCATTATTATAATTATTATTGTTGTTGTTGTTCATGCTAGAGCATAACTGGCACTAGCAGTGTAGAACATGTCTGTCATGTCCATTCATTTTTTAGATCTAAATGACGGGTTATGAGGAAATCATACATGTGTTGGAAAATAAGCCTAAATTCAGTTTACTTGCCTTTTTTTATCAGTGGAAAAGAAGAGAAGTAACATTTCTGTTCTGACTTGGCCTAAATATTCATGACATGAATTCTTGGGCCAGAAAGTGGCAGTGTCTGCCTCCTCTGGGGCTGTATGTGAACCCCTGCTGACTGAGGATAAATACTGTCACAACACTGTCTCCCCCTGCTTTCCAGCTGAATAGATACACAAGGTGAATGGACTGCACTCCCCTGTTAGAGAATTACTCATGTGGAGAAAATGAGAGATATGTGAGAGAGATAAGGGCAGTATTTCTGTCATTTATTTGTTAAGCCTTTCCCCCAGTGAATTGATAATAAATGCTTCACGATCAAGACACAAAGAACTCAGCATGTCCATTCTTGTTTCTTGACTGCAGTGGGAGTTTCATTTTCACAGTTTCTGCAGCAGCAACAGCAGACTCTTAGCCACATAAACAGCTGAATACTCAACAAAATCACCAGTGAGTTTTATTTATGACTGTATATCAAGCAAAGTAAAAACAGCTCATGTGCAAATTCAAATTAATGCGAAACATTAAACATCTCAAGTATTTGTTTTTCTGAGAGGCCGGACGCCACACCTACAATAATTGTTTCTTCTTCTTCTTTTTTTTTTTTGTTGTTACAGTCACTGAAGGCACAGTGGAGCTGTTTCACCTGCCATTCAGGAAAGTGTAATTTGGTTGTAAAGTAACCATGGTAACGTAGAAAAAGAGGTGACTCCAGGGCAGGTGGAGGGAAGGTTTATTCTGTTATTGCTGAATAAGCCTCCAGGGGGGGAAAAGAGTTGAAGTTGATTCCGTTATAATGAGAAAAAACATATGTTGCGGTGTATTTCTGTATCCAGCTGTGCTTTGCCAGATATTATTAATGTGTATCTTATCCAAACACAGCAAGAAGCAACATCTTTCACTTCACTTCATCATCAACATCAGTTAAACCTAAAAGTCTCTCCTTTGTTTTCTTTTTGCACCACTAAACCACAATTTTCAGCCACTTTGTTGTAGCCTACTATGATATTATTTATGGTGTACAGAAGGATGTTGGAACAGTAACAGACGTACGTAGTATGTTGTTAATGCATGTGAAGTTCACTCTTGAGGCCTGTGACATGTGCGTGATTCTCGGAGCAGTATGTTCACATAGATGGAAGTAGCCATTTAACATATTTACATATATTAATTAGATTCTGATTGAACAACAAAACAGAACATCCTCTCTCTTTTTTGGCACAACAGGCTCTCGAATACCAAATGATTCAAGTTAATTCATGTAGTCCAAAGTAATCACCTTCAATTCCTCTAAGAGGGCTTTCCAAAAAGTACAGTGACAGTAGGACTCACCAACAGATGCCTGCATGTCTATAAACCCATAGCCTATCAATAGCAGTATGTGGTGTGAGAATAAAAACTGTATCTCACAGCACTTGACAACCTAACACGTGTGAGCCCTGTTAAGCAGAAGTTTATATAGAGTTATTAGTTTCATTATGTGCGGTTGATTCATTTATAGTGCAAATGTAACAAGATGGCTTGATATATTCTGTATATGGGGAATCAAACTGACGGCAGGGGGAGGTAAAGGTCCAGCTGAACTAAATAACCAGCAAGTTTAGTGAGAGAGTGTTTGTAGACTAGTTTCACTTTTACAGTATAATGTATTTTGATACTACTTCACACTGCTTAAATATTGCATGTTTGTTGTTTGTTGTTTTTATCTCTCTCTCTCTCTCTCTCTCTCTCTCTCTGCGCGTGTTTGTGTGTGTGTGTGTTATAAATCTCCAATCTATGCGACACACATATTTATCCTTTCTGCATAAACTCCGGCATACATCCAGAGTTAGAAAAAAAAATTTTTTTTTTTTTTTTTGCAAATTTGAGACTTTTCAATCAGAAGAAGATAGAAACACAATTTTATTGCAAACTTTCTTCTGTTCAGAATCAATTATTTTATCACAACCAACATCCTGTCAAGCTAAAGTTAAAAGTATTTCAGTGCTCAGGTTGGAAATTTGTCTGTTGTGTCATATTAAATTTAATATAACTCAAATTCAGCTCCTGTCAGCAGCTGTCTAATTGCAGAAGGAGGTTTTACAGGAAATCTTCTGGTTTCAGCTCTTTCGTTTCCTAGTTCCATTATTTCACTAAAGGGAACTTCTTCATTGCAAGTGTGAGGTGCTGAAGAAAAACTACATGACTTCACACTCGGCTTAGACTTTGACCCACAGCATTGGAGTATTGTCTGGTAAGATCGCTGTTTTCTCTTTAGCCACACTTTGACAGAAATTTATTTGACTTGGCTTATGTGCTTTATTTTAAAGCATTTCATGGAATGTATGTATTTTAATCACTATTAAAATGCAAATCATTTAAGAATCTTTTCTATTTTGATGTAATAGAACCTGGATTGGTTAACTGTTACCTGGAAGTGAGGGGTGTACTTTGTTTATTTACAGACCTTTTTGAATAAGAATCATAAATGACTAAAACTTCTTTAAACTGTTTCAGTTAATTATCATGTAATGTAAATTGTTACACATGACTCCATATTAGCTTTAATTCTTGAATTTTCATATTTGCAGATCATGACTGTCAATGGCACAGAGACACCTTTTGTCAGCGCCTCCAGCTCCTCCGTGGGGTTGGCTGTGGGGCTGACACTCTTCTTTCTGCTCCTTATGACTGGAGCTGGTGTGATCATGTACAAATATCAGAATAAAATTAGGAATATATTGCAGTCTGGACAAAGAAGAAGCCCGAAGAAGGAGGACTATTCGGAGACGGCAGAAGCTGATTCTCACCATTATACCAGTATGATCAGAGAACCGTCAGCAGGACAGGGGCCTATCTATGAAAACCTGACAACTCGAACTAGGCCTGCTGACAACCACAGCAGGTAAGCTGTAGTTTAAGTGTCTTTACACCCTGCGTTTTTTTTTGTAACAGTCAGGGCAAGTTTGAAGATCAATATGGAGGTAATGTGGAGTCTGAAATGCCACTTATGAAACCACAGCGGTTCAAAAAGATCAAACGGAAACAGATGAAGAAACACTGTGCATGGTGTGAGTTTCCCCATTTTGCACAATGCTTTTGTAATATATGCACACACACAATTTGGCCGGCGTCTGCAGGTGATTTCATCTGTTGTTTTATGCAATTTAAAGCCTATTAATCAAACGAGACAGCTCATGACTCAGTGCTGGAGTTTTTCTCTGAGCAAGAATAGAAACTGGCGAAAAGTAAATCCACACAGTTTACATATATTTGTCTTGCGTCACAATGGTTTTACATCAGCAAAGTGCTTTCTAATAGGAACATTTTCTGCTACACTTATTGTTCCTCCACAGGCCGCCTGCTCAACCTGAAGAGGATTTGTACTTGGCGTGTGATTCACCGGATGATGCAATATACAGCAATGACCCAGAGTGTAACCTTGCCATCTCTCAGGAAGAGGACGTGTACATTATCCCAGATTCATGACATATATAGAAAAATATCTGTATAACCGTCTGAATATTTCTATTCCATTTACTCTATACGCCATTCATTGGCTCATGCTATAAATATATATTGTTACAAGTTAAAAGCTGACCCATAAACAAAAATGAAATTATCTGTAGTGTATTGATATTCAGTACAAGTGTATAGCTACATGTATTATATTTCATATACATATACTGTATGTTTTATTCTGCATCATCTGTAAAGTTAGTTTTCTAGAAGCACTGCCATTAAATTTTGCAGTTTTTACACAACTTTTATTGCACACAGTTGAAATTATGACAGAGAGAGGATGAGTGTGGACAGTTTATTCACACTTGTGTTACCACACACGAGTCATGCATACTTTCTGCTGTCCTCTTTTGTGTCAGCAGCTTTTGTTTTCAGCCTCTATATGATTTAGAAACAGCGGCATAGAAAATTTATATTTACACTAAGTATTGTTATTTTCTTCATATTGTTCACAAACAGAGAGTTTAGAATAAATCTACAAATACAATTACTTAAAAAAAAAAAAAACTTTAACACTGAAATACCAAGAGGGGGAATCTGAATATAAAAATATGATGCACATAAATGCATATGCATAAGTACGTGGATGTGTGAACTTCTATGCATAGTATTCATTATGTTTTGTAATAGAAAACACTTCTAAAGCTACCATTTATACATCATGTTTATGTGATCAATGAACTTTTTGAACACCCTCAAAGTTTGTTATAGGATGTCATTGTTCACAGCAGCTGCATTACTGATAGAGGTTACTATGATTTCATTGAATTCATTCTGTTTTAACCCTTTAAACTTACTTTGTTCTGTATAAAATGTTCTATAACTTGTTACAACCAGACACATTTTAAAACATGTAATCCTGTTAAAATAAAGAGAATATTGATAAAAGTCATAAAGCTTTTATTACACTGACTAAGATAAGTTTATGAAGATAAAACACAAAAAACATATTAAGCAAAACAACAACTGAACATTTATTTACAATAAAAATGGTCTCATGTATTTTAATTTGAACTATCATGTTCCTTAAAAATGATTTGCCATTAGCTACCATTTCGGTGTCATACTAGGTTTTAGAAAAAGAGATGAGACAAATATAATTTACTTTCTTATCTGTCAAATACTGCAAATGCAGATACTGAAAAATGTTTTATACAATATATGCAGAAAAACTAAGAAGAAAACATGGTGTTTACATGAAAACGTATTTAAGAAGTGCATCAAGTCAGAACAATGCAAAGGTCAGCACTATAGTGGGTGTTTTGTGGTCTGTTGGTTTTTCAGAGGAGATATATAGAGGATGTGAAAATCTGTCTGGCCATGTTGCTGAGCTGAACTGCTGTTGAAATGATACCAGACCGAGGCAGAAAAAAAAAAGGAGCTTAAAGCTTTGTCTAAAATTTGTAGAATAATAAGATTTAAAAAAGATTTGTGCTTCTCTGGGCGGATAATGACTGGAGATGGGCAGGAAGGTTTACAGAACATGATGTTTTCTTTGCTTTTATTTTTGTTTCCTGTTGTACCGACATTAATTTCAGTAATAGTTTTCCAGGTTAGCTACGTGAGGATTAAAACCAGGGGAAAGCCAAATACCGGAGGCTAATGAGTTCATTCTGTCTATCTTAGATTACACACAGAAGGCTTTGATAAATCCTGTCTCTAATTCTTTCATACTTGTATACTTTGGGTGGTACTGAAACTCTGGACCTTTCAGAGTCTAAGATTGAAGACCTTTCCATCCACCCACAGTTGTGTAATGAGTGAGGATGTCATCCCTGAAACAAAGAGTAACAGAACCAAAACAAAGAAATGAATGAGCAGTTACTGGACACAGGTCTGAATTTAAGTGTAATTACGGTAAGCATTTGTGTCTGCAGCTCTGATTAATCACCTCTTAATTCATCTGCCTATTTATTCAATCGTCCAGGATCATTCAAGATGCCCCACCCCTTAAATGCATCGACTTTATTAATTGTTAAACAACAGATGTTCGCATTGTGTGACCTTTACTCATTGAGAGATAAAAACTATAAAACACTCATTAGGGGTGGTGGTGTCACTTCTTGGAATGATTAAACTATCGACATTTCAGTTGAGCTTTCTTCTGATTTGGGGTCACCTGAGTTCACTCACTTAATATCACACTTATCATCTGTTTATCACTTTTATTACTTTTATTTAAGCTCCAAAACCTGGAGCCGCACTCAGCTGCGTCTTCTGAGAGTCATCTATGAGCTGCTGTTGTGATCTTTCTAGTCTTGGCCATCACACTTATCGGAGGATATCTCACATTGTTATTTGTTCTTTTTCTAATAACTTATCTCAACAGCACTTAAAGGCAAATATTACAGACACAAGCTCTGATAATGTGCAATAGAAATCTATTTACAGTATTGTCAGTGATATGTAATCTGAACACGTTTACACAGCAGGCAGCTGCAAATTCCCATTTTCCCTGTCAAGTGAAACTGTTCATTTTGTCCCTTTACTTTCTGGTCAAGGACACGGTGAACACAACTGCAGGGTTAATAATGGGAGATAGAAGTTATCATATCTTTACATGCTGATTTCTCTGTCACACCCTGACCCTCATAATCTATAGTGGCTGACGGTGCTTATTCAGCGAATAAATGACAAATGTGAGAAAATATAATGCTCATGTGTTTATTATGAAATGTACATGTGGATACATTCAAGTGCGACAGTTCAGTGGGAGTCAATCACAACATTTATTTGGGCATATCATTATTGAAATGTAGAAGACAAACAAAAATATCTCATAAAACAGTACTTTAAATAATAACAGTAAAATTAAATAGAAAACAGCTCTAAAATAAGTTGTAACAAAGCACACAAAACAAAACACAAATAGGAACCATAAATAACTAACTTAAAATAAATAACTAACTTTAAAGGCAAAGATATGAAAGAACAGATCTACTTTTTGATTCACAATGCAAAACAAAACAGTGGCTCTGTGCAGCAGTAACATCTTCCTTCATCTTAAACAAAACAAAAAAAGAAGTGATGAATGAAAGAAGGCGTTTTTAATTTAGTTAACCAATGAAAATATGTGATAAAATGTTCATTTAAGAACAGTCAGGTTCACAATGTAACATATATTTTTCTAGTGGAAATGCTCTCCCAATGGTTTGAGTTTACAGTAAAAAAAAAAAAAAAGTCACTTGCATTTTTTTTTCTTCAGGCACAGTGACATTTACTGACAATCAAGTCATCGAAAGGTGTCAGCTTTAACTTTCCCCTACTGTCATAGTGCATGAGGACCATGGGCTCGTAGGTGGCTGGCACGCAGCAGGGGTGAGGTGTCCCACCTTTGGTAATCTGGTGCAGCCGAGATTTCACCTGTGTGTGCATGCTGGCTGGCTTGTAGTTGTGTGGGCAGGTGCCGTCACAGTAGTGCATTGTGTATTCGGCCGGGGCCACCACCCAGTCCGTCCAGCCGATGTCCTTGAAGGACACGGCGAGTGACTTCCGGCAGCACCAACCCCGTTCGTCGCAGTCGTCCTCCTTGTTGGAGCGACGTCTCCTCTCTGCCGGCTCTGGCTGCACGAGGCCTAATTCCAGAGAAATGGTTGGGTTTGCCTCGAGGGCATCTCTGTCAAGCACAACCATCCCTACATCCACCACCAGAGCCTGACCGCCATCACTTCTCATCCACTTCTCCACCTCAGGGCTGATGTCCAACATCACATCTTGAGTGCTGGACACGTTGCCATGGACGGGAATGTCTGTCTGTGTCCAAGCAGGAGAGTTCATTGACTTCCTCCCGTTGACTTTAACTTTAATGTCTCGTCTTACCTCAGGCTGAGCTGATGTGTGTTTATTTATGATCTGCCTGGAAATCATCAGTTCTGCCCGAGTGAGTGTCAGTTCAGTCTGAATGTTTGGGTTTTTATGGAAAACAGCTCTGTGCCACTGCATGTGTCGATCTGACTGTGGGTGTTTTTCTTTCCAAAGCACTTTCACTTGCTCCACTAAAAAAACACACACACACACACACACACACACACACACACACACACACACACACACACACACACACACACACGCACGCACACACGCCATTAGGAGTTGGCAGCATCCTGTAATGATTTAGCAAAGAACATATAGGAAACAACATGGCATGGAACAACTGAGATTAGAAAAACAAAGGAAACACAAACATATTTTTAATCTATATTGTACCTATCGTCACTGGTCGGCTTATTATTGATGACATTGATAAAAATGTGTTCGCAGTGTAACATCATGTGAAAGGTGTGCCAGTCACGCTCATGATTTCTAAAAGCTTGAAGGAATGTGTTTGCTTTGTTTACAGGACTGTTTGTCTATTCACATATGTTTAAACTCTGCAGATAAATTCCAGGAAGTCAGCGATCTTTACCTGGAGCATGAACTATAGGGACAGAAGCTATTTGTAGTGTTTGTAACCACACCAGTACAATAGCTTTTGTCTGTGTCTGCAGAGGTAACTCACAGCGTTCCTTCCTGCTCCCACTCAGACTTATCAAATTGGCTTTTCACATCAGTTATTTAAGTGCAATGATGACTTAATTAAATGTTTTCAAGTCGCCTCCTCTTCTAACAAATGTCTCACCTGTGGCTGGAAAGAGGACAGTAGAAACTGTGGACTGCCCGGTTTCCCTCATCGACTGGCTGGCATTTCCTCTCATCACTCTCAGTTTGTCTGTGTAGAGCTGATGCATCTTCTTCAACTCCTGCACCGTGGCCTTTTGGGTTGGCCTGGGCTCCCTGTCCATACCCAACGAGCTGAGGATCCCCGTCTTCACCGCCTCCAAAAGCAGGACCTTCTGGCTCTCGGTCCCGCCCACGTCAGGTGTGCCTTCGTGGGCCTCGGAGTGAGGCCGGCTCTCCCCTGAGCTGGAGAGGGAGACGAGGAGCAGCAGCGTGCAGGGGATGAGTCGATGGAGTGTGCGTGATCTGAGCATGGTGAGCCGGCCAGGTAGGTCTGGTTTGAGATTGCTGCAGCTCAGTGGATGGGGTTTGTCCATGACATGAATGAAATTCCTGACACTATTTATAGCACCTCTGTGTTGCCACACCCCTGTCAGTCAGGTGAGTCAGGTGAACCTGTGATGGGCTATATGTCATTATGTTACGACATTTCGCACTATTGTGTTATGTATTAACATGTGACCGATGAAATTACAAATCCAAATTAAGAAATTAAGCTTTAATTAACAGGGTTTTATTTCAGTTTTATTTCCACAGTGGGGGGGTGAAAGCAGAGATGGGAGAGACATGAAATAAAGGGGTTTCTGGATGAGATTTAGATACGTCACAAGTACATAGTGTCACCACGATTGTCCAATAATGCGTCACTTAATCAAATAAATGACCGTATGTCTTACAGTGACCAGTTCTAAGAAGAGGGAGAATGGGCAATTAGCTCCTCTGGGGTTATCAATGACAATGTGATAGTTTATTGATTCCTGTAAGGCTGTGACGCTGGTCCCTTGTAACCCTGCCCAGTACGGTCAGCGGTCAGGATCAGCTAGAGACGGATTTAGAGTTTTGTTAATTTGCCATCCAGTTGCCTAAACCTGGGAAGCCCCATCTCTGTACAGCTCTGCTTGACAGCATACAATACATCAATAATAAACATTAAATAAAGACAGAAAACAATGGAGAGAGTTAATTTCCTGTCACCCCTCTCTCCATTAACCATAAAAAGAGATAAACAAACTGAGAAGTTATCTCCTCTGTTGAAAAAGAGAACTGTCTCTGGCTTCTGTGACAAAGTCTGTGACAGACTATTATGAAAGTAACCATATCATCACACAGCTTGACCTTGGGGAACGCCGTGTGTAGGTGCTCTATTTTATGACGATTTAAATAGACTGAAAAGATAACTGATCTCAACCCGTACTGGTTAAAAGAGCAGCATTCCTGCTGTGTCAGTAGTGATTGTTGGGACAGACCAAAGAGCAAAACACTAGATCTGTGTCTGCACGGTGGAGTACTCGTCAAGTATTAGCATATTATGTGAAAACGCTCACTTCTGACAGTAAATAGGATTAGGACACTTCCTGATTAGAAAGTAGTTTCACTGTTACGTGGCCTTCTGTGTCACTGACCCTATTCTTTCCACATAAGGGCATTCCCAACCATTTGCTGATAAAATAACCGTATATTGAGTTTATGGACACACAGATTGTGAGTTTGGAATTATAATATTCTGCCTTTGAGCAACCAGATAGTAAAAGTGTTGTGTGATAAGAGGGCTGTTGAACGTTCAATTAAATACTTACATGTACATTATAATATAATAAAATAATAAAATAATAAAACAATAAAAAATAACTGCCGCATAACCACATGATTAATGAGGTGAAATCTAATTTAATTTGAATGACAAGTCATATTAAATGTCATAATTCAAAGCTCATGCAATAAATTGCAAAGGAGCAGTTTCAGGACAAATTGGAGAAGTCAAGAGAGAGAGAAAAAAACATTTCTGCAGCATAACATTATGTTTTTTTCATGTGAAGTGATGACCTATTATTACTAATAAACATTCAAATTCAAACAATCAGAGAAGATAACGTCATTCTTCTCCTTGTCCTTCCAACCTGTGATGATGGTTCACAAGAAGCCATTGTAGAAAAAGCGATGGGAGTAAGGGCTAGAGCAAGTCTGGCATCTTTTTACCAACAAATAATAACATGTCACAAAATCATGAATAATTCCCAAAATTCAAAGCAAGAAAAATATTCTGTGGTATGAAGAAGTTTTTGTCCAAGTATCAAACGATGTAGAGATGTAGCTTCTTCGACGGTGTGGAGTGTGAATTTCTGAGCACTGAGTCACTGAGGTGATGAAACAATCATGTGCTTTTTCCAGGTGAGCCTACCTTGCAAGTTCAAAGTGTGTTAAAGGTGTAAAGTGACTCATGCAATGTTGTTAAGACGGTCATGTAAGACTCTCACTCCTGTTCCCCCTGTTCTCTGGCTAGTTCCCCTTTTGATCGCGTGACAGAAGTGGAGAAAAGAAAAATTAAGAAAAACCACAAAATGGACATGAAAGAGAAGTGTCTGAGAAACAGCGGTGAATTTCAACATACGCTCTGGTAACGGATGGAGATGTTGGCTGTTAAACTTACTAATCAGACAGAGAAGAAGATGACAGCACATTGCATTATTCACTTAGTGCAGTTTTACCTGATCTGGAGGTTGGGACCCGCAAAAGAGGATGTGAGAGCAGTTATTTTCTAATACATGTATATTGTATATATATATATATATATATATATATATATACACTCGGTACACTTGTGCGTAGGTTTTAAAGGTACTGGGGTGATTTGCTCCGAGCATCTTTGAGAACTTGCCACAGTTCTTTTGTGGATTTGAGGCGCCTCAACATCTCTGTGTCTCTTCATGTCGCAGACTGACTGAGGAGTCCTTGTTCGTCTTGTCTCTGAAGACAGTTCTTCATGACTCTGGCTGTGAGTTTAAGGTCATTGTCCTGCTGAAGTATGGATTTGGGACCGATAAGACGCCTCCCTGATGGTATTGCATGTTGAATAAGAATCTAAACAGCTAAAGTGCCTAAACTTTAGCACACTGCTGTAGATGAAAGTGTTAATGGTAAATGTGCAAATAAAGAGGTAGAGAAGTTGGTGTTTTGAGTCTTTTTGTTCCACTGCCATTCTTTCACTATTAATTCTTTCATTTATCAATCCATTCATTACTTCTTTTTTCACCATTTTTCCCTCTCTTTTAGCTTTCATCATATTGTATTCAGAGCGGCAAGGGGACTGGGACCTTTCCCAGGATGGATTGGCAGAGTGGATAACTAGTCATACACAGGGTTAATATAGCCAACATAAAGCTCCATCGCACCCTCTTGTGGCCATAAAGCACAGTACAGGATTTAATTAACTAGGTACAGCCTGCTTTGGAGTCAGAGGGAGCTGTGTTTTCCAGAAGCTCAACTAAAGGCCAAATGTAAGAGTATGATATATAAATATATATATATGTGTGTGTGTGTGTGTGTGGGTGGGTGTGTGTGTGTGTGTGTGTGTGTGTGTGTCTGTGAATGTGTGTGAATTTCACAGAGAGAGAACGTCTGCAAGAAAGAAGCCACTGCTTGGTGGGTTCTGATTGGTTTGTTTGTTCAAGCTGTTCCAGTAGAACTAACCAGGTTTATGATTTAACCCGTCAACTAAGAAGCACTGACTGTGCCAAACTTTCACATAATTGAACAGCTGGACTGTCAGAAAACTGGGAGCAGACTCTTTTTTTTTTCTCTTTTAGTTCTGTAATGGAATAAAACAAGTAAGTGAGGTTAAGATCTAAAACACAGGGTTGGTGGAAACACAGATGACTGTGAAAAGAGCTCTGCAAAAAAGAGGAAGAGCTGACTTTCATGCCTGACTGGACCCTCTAATGAGCATGGAGAATTTGAAGATGACCTATGCTGGATCACATGGAGATCATGACAAAAAGGACACATACTGACTTTGCAGCCTGCGCCTCCCTCGCTCCATCTCCAAACTCCATCATCAGTCTGGTGCAGAACAAAAGTCCAGATACACATGTACACACGGACAGTTCATTTAAAGAATTTTCCTCTCATCGGTTTGTGATGTTCAACTCATAGAAAGAAAATGAGTCATACAAAGACAGTAGCAGCTCACAAAGATGGACTCACCCATCTTCCCTGTCACTTGGACTGAACTCTCTGAAGTCTCTCTCCTTGTTAGGAGCTTGTTTGTTGATGAAAAATGATAAAAGGGCGAGGGAATTACACAGCGACAGACACACACACACACATGCACACACACACACACACATTAACGATGACAACTATGATCTGCAGCATTAAAGTATTGTGGATCTGGATGCAAGCATTAATATAAGAAAAAAAACAATGATGTTTGTGTAAAAAGCAGAGAATATATAAAGATTTGGACCACACACACACAGATGTGTTTTTGTCTCTACAATGGCAGATTCCTGACATTCCTAAGTGGCTGGTTCACTTTTACTCTTTTTTACTGGCATCAAGGCTGCAGTTTGAAAAAATTAAATCAAGCAAATCTTAATTAATAAACAAAAATATTAATTTACAATCATTCAAAATACACGTGCTACAGCACAAAATTAGGATTGCAAACACACTGCTCAATACAGAATACTATAATGTATTAGTGTTTTATTGTCCCTTCTTGAATCGATACAATCTAAAGCCAGGCAAAACCAAACCAAACTGTACATGAAGCAGTGGGAGAAAGAAAGAAAAAGACACAGTATGGCCCCCCACCCAGACCAGAAAGAGGGAGAGAAACAGGAAAAGAAAGCATCATTATTTACCATTATTAAAGCATTATTATAACCAATGATTTCAACTTCAGATAGCCTATAAATGTATTTCATACAAAGTAGTCGCCTAAAGCAAATCTTGAAAACCCTAAAGGGGTATCTAACTGGGCCGCTCACTTACCCTGTAAACGTTTGATTTTGGACTCTGACTTTTCACTTTACACTTTCAAATAAACAGTGAACCTCAAAAGGGAACAAGGGCGGATTCACGTCCATCTGGCTTACATAAATGGACATGTGACAGCGCAGGACAAGAGAATAACCATTGTTGGACATGGAAAAACACATCATGGTACCAGGCACAGATCAATCACTGCCATTCAGCTCAGCATCAAAGCACAATTGTCCTTCATCCTCTCTCTGTGGTGAGGGTTTGTTCCTCCAGACAGACACTGTGTTATTTTACACGAACGGTGTGTGGTAAATTGACTGCGTCGACTCCTGTGCAGCCAATCAGCCTGCATGTACCAACACATATGGAAACAAGTGGGTGTGCATGTGTTCCTGTGGTTCATGTGGTTAATGCCTTTACAGCTGCAGGTTACTGCTAAATTTTGCAAAATAATGGTGAGGTTTGTTAAGAAAACCCTAGAGCCTATGATTATCTATCTGGGACATGTGATGAGGACATAACAGGATGTCTTGAGTGTTTGTGGATTTGATGGTCCTTGACTTGAAAAATGGCCATTACACAATAAAAGCAGTATTTTTGCATTTGTTAATTGACCACAGAGTATCAATAAGTGGGTGGGGTCAACACGCCCTCTCACTCCATTACGAGGTCTAGGTTAATGACTCTCCTCACCCGCTTCCTCCCTCCACTGCCGATCAGGTGATCAGCTGGCTGGGGTGACTACCTTTTCCTGGCCGGCAGTGCAGCTCGCCCCGGGGAGGAGGAGGAGGAGGAGGAGGAGGAGGAGGTGGTAGTAGAGCAGCAGCAGTAACAGCAGCAGCAACAGCAGCGGGGAGGACTGTATCCATGCTCCCGGGGAGAGGAGTATGTATGGGCTGACTGACCGGGGATCCGCTCTGGGCTTTTTGTGTTTTGATTGTCTTCAGTGATGGACGAACCGAATATCCTGAGACGCCGCGGTCTACAGGTAAATGGAGACTGTCATGACAACGACGTGGTTGTTTGCAGGCAAACGGGATGATGTGATGAAGATGATGAAGAAGATGGGCCATTGGCGACGATGCGAGGGAATTTCTTCAGGATTTGCTTTGGGTGTAGGAGCTGATCCGCTCTTTGTAGGCCTATAGCTTATATGTTGTATGTCATTTACTCTGTATTGTGTGACACCGTTACAAATGTTATGTTTGCTTTGCATTTATTTCACCATGTCTGGTGTCCATTCATGAGAACAGGCGGTGTCACTATCTTGACTCTATGAATTGGAGCCATTAGAGCACACAATGCAATTTCTGAGCGTAAATGCTGTCAGAGCTGCTTTCACAACCTAACGTGTTTATTTTGGAGCTCTTCAATTGGTGCTTTGGCGAATCTGGTTGCCTTGGTGATAGGAGCACAAAACCCCTTGGCTTCGTGCATGATTGGCAGAAACATCCCTTTAATCTTCCCCCGAACCTTCATGTTTATCTCTCAGGAATGTCCAGAATGGGAATAATGAAGTGTTTTTTTTTCTGCATTAATGAAGTAGTGAAAGCTGCACTGTTATTTCTACCTGTTATGGAAGAGCTGATGTTAGGTTTGTAATGAAAGACCCATCAGTCCAAACCGGGTGTTCCCAGTCAATTATAGTAATTGGTTTCCTCTTTACCTTACATTCATCTGCAATTTAGATTGAAGCACAGCCCTGTCATTATACTAATAATGAACAGGAATTGAAATTATTCAGGTTTGCTTTCATGTCTCCCTGAAATCCATTATGTGGTGAAAACAACATATTGTTAGTCTTCATTATGGACGGTTCGACATATGGGTGTGTTCTGATTAGTGATTAAGCTTAAAGTATATTAATTAAACCGTCTTTTCTCTGTTTGGGAATCTGTTTATATACCTTGTTTTTAAATGTGACTGTGGCATGAATTAATCCCTGTCTGTCTCTTGGAGATAGGATGAACTCAGTGCCTCAAAATGATTTCATGCACAAGCTCTCTCAGTCTAACAGGGTGCCACTCTTCCTTGTCCTTCGAATCCCGACTGAAAAGGGCAGTTTTTGCAGTTGCCTGAGCTCAAACGCAATTGCCATGGGCTACTGAGGATTTGTACATCCTTGCCATTGAATGAGTACAAGACCTACTTGTCGTGCAAGAAACTAGGCCACACTGCATCTAATGATATTTACACTGCATTGAAATGAAAATAAGTGGAAATGGCAGAGAAGGGTAAGCATTTAGGGGAAATCCATTGGAAAACTGATGTAGCCTTAGCTTCTTTTGTAACATTTTAGGAATGTCTGTTAAACCGCAAAAAAAAACATTCCTCCCTGTTTATTCTGAGGGGTCAAAATGTGCTTTCATAACCACAGAAATGATTAAAAATGAGAATTGTCCTCTGATAAGGGAAATATACTGATTTGTGAAAAAGCCCTCCAGCCAAACAATAAACATTTCTGCTCAAACAACAACAGCCGATACCTGCGTTTCAAAGCAATGTTATCAGAAAAACATGAAAAGCAATATATTTTTAGAAAGCATTCTTAATTCAATCTTCCCTATCTCTTCTATTCTAGAAAGAACTGAGTCTTCCTCGTAGGGGAAATGTGTAAGTACTATCAACTGACTTATTGTGTGCCCTGTCTCTTTCTCCATTTGCTCCCCTCCCTCCTCTTAAAACCAGACTGGCCAGGTGTGTGTCACTTGTCAGCTTTATTGTGCATGCATGCCCTATTTTACACCATTATACAAGAACCTCTGAAACTGCTCATGAAGATCGCTTGACAGACGGAGCAGTCTCACCGCTCAGACGGGTTTTACATAAACTTGGAAGTCGAGAGGGCAAAGATTGAGATATGGTGCAAAACCCTTTGATGTTATAACAGGGAAGAGCTACCGTAGATAATCTTCTCAGTGAGTCAGAATCAATACTTTGCCCCACCCTTGTTGTTAGAATAGATGCTTTTTTTATCTGTTTTTCCCAATTTGCTACAGCAGAGTTAATAATCTAGAGTCTACGTGATAATATATTTTAATATTTGGTAATGAGCAAGCAAGCTGAGCAGACTCTTAGGTTGGTGTGTTTTTTTTGACCTTCATCTTTTTCCTATCCAGAATTCAGGAGTAATCAGCTGATAATTAATAGGATTTTTACAAAGCAGAATCAGATCGTATAATGTTTTATGAACAGAGAAGTGACACATGTGAACAACATGAAGGAACTTGCTTGTAATTTTTCTGCTCAAACAGGAGATACCCCAGTCAGAACAACATCAATCTCCTCACTGACTCTGGGCTGTTCAGGGACTTTCCCCCTGTCTTTAGTCAAGAGACTCAGTTAGGCTCGTTCCACTGTCAATGAGTCAGAGGAAATATCAGGATCATGGGAAATACTAAGAGCAGATAGCAGCTGAGAGATGATAAGATTGGAAATAGTTAAAAATATTTGTGTTGCTCACCTACAGCTCTCCCCTTCCAGTGAGGTGTTTGGGACAAACTAGGAAATTAGTAGGTGTGTGAACTGAAACCCTTTGCTGTTTGTGGCAGCGTCCAATATGTCTGAGTGGTCAGAATATTAAATGTATTCTAAATAACTTTTAATATTTTTAATTAGGGACCTGTGGTGTGTCTGTGGTTTTTTTTTGTAATGTCATTGCTCTGCTAAGATTTCTCTACCATGTATTTGAGATCTGTATAGTAGCCCACAGGACTAGATAAACTCACTATGGGGCAAATATAAACTGTGGGCACTCATGAACTGACTCCTTCTTTGTGGTAGTGTAGTTAAACAAGAAAGGAATATCCACCATGTGAAATTCTGACACAGACAGAAAAGACATTCCTAAACAAATCCAGCTGACCATGACAAGCCCCAGGCCAGTTGCCCGCTTTGACCGGTTGTTATCCAACACTGAAGCTTCACATTGTGATGTGTTATTACTGAAATATAAAACATCACATCTATGGATTATTATGTACTATAGCCCTGCTTTTGAAGTCGTCAATAATGGCACAAACAATGGCTGGGTTTTAAAAAGAAAACAGTACTATTGCACAAGATCATGTGCTGTGCAGTTTTTGAAATCCATGAAAATCACACAAGGGTCCCAGTTACATCCTGATGACAAGAATGCAACTTTCATGGCTACTCTTAAGCTACGTATGACTTGCTGTGCACGTTTTACCTTCATTTTTTAAAGCTATTTATGCGTAGACACGTAAATGATTTTGAGTTTTTGTTATCACCAGAGATACACAATCCAATCTCAGTCTGTTAGTCGCTAGGTGGTTCATTCGTGTTTTAGTCGATGTCACAATAATTCCGACAGCACTTGAAGGCATCATTAGTCACTCCTCCCTCCGGCTCGAGCTGACGCGGCTGCGCGGTGCGGCGGACAGTGCTGTTGCTGGAAAGTTTGTATCGCTCTTGATATCTTCGCGGAGGTATCTTTCGATAATGTCGCATTCCGGTGAAGACGGACTGTTTCGGAAATATTGCTGGTGACAGGGAGAAGGGGCAGGGCGGACATGGCCGTTACAGTCGCTCAGTACCACAGAGCTGCCGTGCCGTGGGTCTGGGGTCAGTTTGTACCGAAGCTGAATGGAGTTTCTGCCGTTGGACACTGCGTACTGGCCTAGCTAACCACCAGCAGTAGCAACAACTCCACCGGAGAGACTGTAACACGATGCTCCCGCATTAAATAAAGGATAATTCTCATATCTGGATTGGCTTTATCACCACCATTACCATCACCATCATGTCTGACCAAAACTATTATTGGACCGTGTTGCCGAGCTACAAAACTAGTTTTGTGACTGGGGCCATGATGAAACGATCAAAAAGGTAAAAACAACACAGCCTGTTTTACTAGTATTTTTTCTGTATGTGCAGACAAAAACATACAGACAAAAAGACACAGTCCTGACTAAACTGCTGCAAAGCGAAATCGTCTGCTCTGCCTGTAGTTGTCATCAGCTCCCCGCAGAGCTGTGCCATTCAGTGTCTGACAAACGGCAATTTGTTGAACGTTTATGTTGAGCTATTTGATTCGCAGCACGTAAACGCAGCCCCCACCGTACAGTACACCGTTATCGGCATACAGCTCAGATTGATAATGTCACTGTGGTGTCTGTGATAGCCTACAGTACGTTACTGTGTGTGTCTGTCACATCCGCCCTAGTTTTTGTTTCCGACAGAGAAACGTGGCCATTGTAGAGTGTTGTGTATGTGTGTGTGGGCAGACTGCATTGTCTGCTGCCAGCTGTCGCATAAAACGACACAGAGTCCCAGTTGCCGATCGATACACTGTTATGGTTAGTGGCACTGTAGTGTTGTAGATATGCTTTTATCTGTGAGATAAATGTAATCAGCCGTCACAAAGCGGAAAATTGCCCTTCATGCCCTGTAAGGACGTACCTTTGACCTTATCGTATTTTATGACAGTTTTATTTTCTTTGTCATAAACCCAATATTTCTATAATTAAATCTTTTGCAGTTACCCTGCTATACAATCCATCTGTTATAGCTGTTTTCGGTAGCATTAACTATAATTAAGTGAAACTGGAAAAAGAAACTATGCTCTCATCTTTTAAATTAGTGTAATATAGTTTCCCCAGCAGCTGTAGTCTGTCCAACTATCCACTTTTTCCATGTGGCTTGTGATCAAGCGTCAGCCATGTAACCTATTCAGCACAGCCTCGCTTTGAATGGAGCTCAGTGAATAAATGCATCCCCTTCACCATAGGCAGACGTGAAACTTGCAGGCCTGCATCTCAGTGACCTATATTCATCATGCTACATGCCTGACTGCAACACTCTCTACAAACCACTATTGTTAGTCTCAAATATGAGTAGCCTTATCACTGCTAACTGTTGAGAAAGCTCACATGTGGTCATGGTGTGACACAGTGATGCTGTCATGCCAGTTTTGCCCAGGCTCTATAGTGTGAAAAGGTTGTCTGTTTATTTTCTGATGAGAATAAAATAGTGCACACTAATAGTGTATTATGTGGTTTGCAGCTGTGTCCTCGACATATTGAAGCCAAAGTCAAGCACCTACCAGCTCTCTCTTCTCTCTGTTGTTTTGCCGTAACTGCCACTTTTTGGGTTGGGGGCCATATACTGTGTGAATCTGCATCAGCTCCGACCCAGAAATGTCAGGCTCTGTTGTCGTCTCAAGCCCTCAATTATTTTAGGTCACTGCCAGAGAGAAAGAGAGATCATCGACATCACTGGGATGAAACAGAGAGCGTGATGGGATTACACCCAGCTTTGTGGGGAATGCAAAAACAAAATAAAGAAGAGCCCAAATTTTATTCTGAATGAAGACCATAGCACTAGATGCAGGCACCATATAACAAACAGGAAGTGGAGAACATAAATGTGGACTAACTGCATAATAATTACACTATGCATCTATGTGGCTTTCTCTGACTATGACTCACGTGAGTCATAGTCAGAGAAAAGCCATTTAGTAGTATATGTCAGCCTTTAAACAGGTCTGCCAGTCACCACTTTGATATGTGACTTTTCAAGGAAAAGGTCTTCCTTTAAAGGAGCTCAGTAGAAATGGCTGACTGATTTTACATTGACAAAAAAGCTGCATGGTAACAAAGAGGAACACTGGTTGGAAGTTGAAGCCACAACTTTCATCAAAACAACACAATCAACCAAAAAAACTGCAGAACTGAAACAACACCTCTTTGACATGGTCTCAATCAAAACTGTACATCTTGAGCTTTGAAAAGTTGGCATCTTAGGCAGAGCTGATGTATTATTTAGTACAAGCCTTTTTCCAAAGTTGCATCAGCTGTTGAACCTTTGACTCAATGCAGTGGAAAAACAATCTGATCCTTGATTATCTGATATATGGACCAGTTTGTGTTGTTTGCGTGTGGGTAAAGATTGTGTTCATCCATGGTAATGGATCTGTAATTACAGACAGTATATTGTGGCTTGCAGAGTTATGTCACAGGAGTCATATGGTCCACTTATTTCTCTGCATCGTTGTATAACAACCAGCCAAGGCTATTTTATAGGATCAGGTGCTCTCGATTGTACTAGCAATGATATTTCCAGATGTTTCCCATATTCTCACATGGAAAAATCCCTGCAGACACGATAGACATCATTGAATCATCATTGATACTTTGGTGTAATACCATAGCACATAGTTCACACTCCTCATTATTTATTGGATATTTAATTATTTTTGGTCTTTCCATTGTTTTGGTAACTTGTAGTCAGAAGCAGTCCTTTTGAGTACAAGAACACAAGGAATAGGATGTGTTTAATTAGTGCATCTGCATACATACTTTGTATGTGTTTGTGTGTTTATATATTTACATACATACATGTTTGTAGCTACACATGTATGTGTATGTAAACACACTATTGCTAGTGCCATCACAGATATCAGTGTTTGCCTTGTCACGATCAACAATTCTAGTTTATAGGTTGAGCGTGTTTTATTTTGCAACACTGTTTACTGCACTGATAAAAGACTGATAAACAGCATGTGCCTCTGGGTGATTGTGCTTGTAATTGCATTGCATAAGTTAATTTTTTTACCTCTTGTTTTTTTTCCTTCCCTCACAGTTCCCGTAACAACAAGAGAAGGAGTTTGGCGGTTGGGACCCCGTCGCCCACACTCTCACGACCGCTTTCACCTCTCCCACTTGCCACAGGTACTTGTGTGTTGTATCAGTTGCGTGTCTGCTCGTGTCTGCTCGTGTCTGCGTGATATTGTTGAGTAGAGGTTCATTGGTGAAACTGTATATAGACATGATCACATATAAAACAGGGTAAGTGAGGATAGGTTGATGACATGAATGGTTCCATCTGTGACAGGAGGAGAAAACTTTATGCCTCGTATATTTGCCTTCAGCCTTGTGTTTGTTTTGATGCTGTATGTCACAAGACTGGCACTGGTTTCCCTGTGGTGTTCATAAGTTTTTAATTGCTGTTGGATTATAATGTGGCCACAGTATAGTGCATAAGACTCAATGATTTTCCTCCACATGATGGTGTTTTTCATGTAGCTTCCTCCCGGCTATTCATTCCTTGATCCAACTGCCTGATACGGGGAGTCATTCATTCTCTGACCCTCTATCACCCTTTTTTTTTTTTTTTTAAATGATTCAGGGTGTGACTTGGATTTGCCCTCAGGGGCTGGCATAAAAACCCTTTAGTGACCCTTTCAAGAGTATGTGGTATGGTGTGGTGTGGTGGGGTGTGGTGTGGTGTGGTGTGGTGTGATCAACAGCAGGACTCCATGCTGTCTGCTGAAACTGAGATTCTTTGATTGGGCAAGGAAGAGACCTAGTTACTGTGTTACTGTAATTAAGTTTGATAGCTTCAGACTGAAATATGAAGTGAAACAAGATGATCATGTAAAACAAGGGGACAGCCAATGGAATGATTCAACACATTAATAGTCATATACGTTGTTTGTTACATTTTCTGATCATTTCAAAGTTTGTAAAGTGTGTTTTTGTTTCTTCAGCTGGCAGCAGCCCTTCAGAAAGCCCCAGAAATGTCTCTGCCAGCACGTCTGCCAACTTCCAGTTTGCCCGCAGGTGAGAATTAACTCTAATGCTTTTTAATATGGATTTGGTCTAAGGTACTCCAGCTCAGCCAGCTTACCACAGTAATATTTTCCCAATCCAATGCATAAACTAGAAGATTAGTAAAACACAAAGAAAATAACGTTGTTGATTGATTCTTCATGCAAAATGTGATCTAATATAACTGCATATAGCCGACGTTCAAAACATAAGAAATAAATGCCAGTATAAATACTTTTCCATTCATAACTCATGCAAAAGTAGCTGCCAGAACCTGCAAGTTTGCCAAGGTGCTTTATTAGTGACTTTTTCCCCAGCAGTTAATGCTCGACCAAACAAAAACCGGTTCATAACGATTCAAACAGAGCATCAACTTTTCTCTCTTATTTTAAACTGTAGCATTTTGAATAAAAACACAAAAATAACTTATGAAATTTGGTGGTTTTTGGAAGAAGCTTGAATTGCATGAATAATGAACATGCCCTGGCTTGTTCCCTTTTGCCCCTGTGGTGGAAATGAGGCAATGGAGAAGCAAATCCCGACCAGCCGAAAGGCCCCAGGGCCACTTGCTGGACATGCATCTTGGCATTTGTCAAGCCAATTAAGGCGACAAGTCATTGCACACACTCATTACTCAGGACTCCTGTGATTATGGGGGAATGTTGCAGAGCTTGTCCTCGCATCACGCTTCTTGCAACGGCGCATAGACTCACTGGGATTTAGAGGAACATGCGATAGAACTGGCATCCTATTCCGGTAGCAGAAAATAGTGTGTTATTGATTTGCTAGTTGAGAGATTATGGGATAAAAACAGCAGCATGTTGGTTCATTCTAAAGGAGATGGTTACAATTATACATGCGTTGAAACTTCAAGAATGTGTCTATGTACTTTAAATGTATATGCTGCTTGTCTGAACTGTCATGTGTTATGAATTAGCATTTAATGTTGCAGTGCAGTATAGCATATTGCACCACAAGCTCAGGGACAGAGAAGGGATGTCTCTTGATAGAAACGCCTTGCACGAGCCTGCATGACTCATCTAAATTTATTGAGACTTTTTAAGCTGCCAGTGTGTAGACAGATGCTGTGACTGCACTTTTGAGAACTCCACTGGGTTTATTTGTTATTCACACAAGCTGTATAGCTCTGCTGTTTGTGCAATTATTTTTTCATGTAAACATGGAATATCCAGGCACATAATATCTTGCGTCCATGCAAAGAATAAAAAAAGTATTTTAATGCAAATGAAGGAAAAACGTGGTCAGGAACTGTCCCAAGAGTGAGGCATAATCGTTTAGTTGCAGCTCCCTCTTCGCCATTAAATATGCTTTTTTTTAACCTTGGGGAATGAGGATTGCCAACACTTCGGCCCACAATAGTTTTTTCCCTTTACACCGCAGGCATCGATTCTAACATCAATTTAAAACCTTGTTTTTAATCTTAACTCCTAGCCCCTTAAGCCTTGAAGGGCCTTAATACAACAAGCTAGCATCAGTAGTAAAGATTTTAATGACACATAATGGATGGCATACATATCAGATATGGACCAGATGAGAAAATACACACGTCTAATACACTTCACTAATCCTCAGATCTCAGAGCAGAACCATCCAATTTCATTGTGTCACCTCTGGTTTAGCTACATGTCCCCAAGAGCTGGTTTCTGTGAGAAAACATTTGACCATCCTTGTCACCACAGATTGAATCAGTGAAAGAAACTGGGCCACGTCCCCAGAGTGCCATATTGGATGGAAAAGTAGGGGGACAATGACGATAGAGGCACTGTTACAAGTGGAAATTTCACACATAAAGGTTGAGGTTTTCTGTGTGTAGTGGCAGTCTGGCTGGGTGCTTGTATATGTCTGCACTGTTTAGGGGTGTATTTTCTTTGTGTGTGTGTGTGTAATGAGTCACAAGCTAAGTGTCTGTGGCTGTCAGTGCTGCAGAATGATAGCAGTTTGGCAGGTCCTCTTCAGCATCAGCAGACCACCACTGGCTGAGAGTCTGACAGTGAAAACAGGACTGTAACTGACAGGCAGACTTACTCTGTCACTATCATTAAACGCTGTATTTTATTTCTCACTTTGTGTCTCACCCTGCCCCTCTTCTTCTCTGCATCTCTCTCCTTCCCCTTTGTGTCTTCCTCTTTTTTATATTTGTGTAGCCAACTGGCCCGAACTGAAAGGTAAGAAAATGACAAGCTCTCTGTCTTCAAACTTGCATGCAAAGATTTTTTTTTTTATTAAAATGAGATTTGCAGGTATAAAAAGGTGAAACTGAAGATTCGAGTGAGTCATCAGGACATGTAGGTTTTATTTACAATAGAAAGTGACCACTGAACAGTGTGCTACTGTTTTGTCTCTGCAGAGCGGATGGGCGAAGATGGTCTGTGGCGTCAGTTCCCTCATCTGGATACTGCACCAATGCACCCAGTTCATCAGTATCTGTAAGCTGAGTCTATTTCTGTATTTCAGTGTCTGCCTCTTCTCTTGTCTTCCTGTAATCACCATCCTCTGTAAGGCTTGTCTCTTTCCTTTGTCAAATATTCAACATGTTTCGAGACCACTGCCATGGGAGCATTTAGCTTCCTGTGTATCACTCAGTTTACAGTGCCGTGGTGTCTTGTGAACTTATGGCGCTGACTGACAGAACTGTAAATCCCATCACATTAGTGTTGGTGTTCCAAGGAAATAAATCTTCCTATAAATGGTTGTTGATTTATAATACACCCCTTATGGTGTGAATTGCTTTATAAAAGTACTCTGCGCCTGGACTGTATTTTAGATGAAGTGTAATCTAAAGCAAGGTCTTTCAGATTCCGCTTGTATTATAGGAGTTTAAAGTGATGCTTCATGAAAAATCTATCACCCCTTGTAGAATTGAAACTGTTCTGTGAGAGATTTGTAATGATGTTAAAACATATGCAAACCAATGCACACACACGCCTAGGCCCTGTTCTTCAGATATGGCTTAACTAATTCAGGCTAAATTGAGGCTTGATATGTTAATCCAGGATAAGGTTATATTGTGTGCACTTATTTTGAAATAAAGCCAAAATTAATAGATTGAAAACACGATTGGCTTAGTATTGATCATGTTATATGGAGTAGTTGTGTTGGGAACCCTCCCAGCATGCACTGGGGCAATAGATTCATATACATAAGTCTCATTTTATGTGTGTTCCTATATTGTTCCCTGTGTTATTTTGTTTGTTCCACTGTTCTCATACTTTCACTAAGCAATTAGATATTACCCATGGATGTTTTAAGACTACCAGTGATGTTGGCTGAATGATAGGTGACGTTTTGCCTACTGTGAAAATGGAACCTTATTAAATCTCAAAAAGCATTTTTATTTGCATGTAAATGTTTCAGAAATGTGACTTCCGCAGTTAAAGCTAGAATATGCAAGTTCTGGAAAGCTAGCACAAGCATGAGACTCGAAGCACAAACTGATCCGCTGCTCACACCCCTTCCTCTCCCTGCTCTGTTACACTCCTCCCAGCCCTTCACCTGCATTTTTGTTGTGTTCGCTGTCTCAGCTAACGCGGGATCTTGCCTGTCAGGCATAAATGTCTTCCAGCAGCTAATACCAGCTTGAAGCCTTGGTGCGAGAAGAGGAGTAGATCAAAAGCGTGTTCACGTATTGATCGGCAGCTTCCACCCCTGACTTTGGCCTTCTCTGATTGGTTAGAAGGGTGAGGCTTACTCAAATACTTCAGAAGGGAATATTTCTGCACTGCTGCCAGGCTGTTTGGGGCCTGGATCACCACCTCGACAGGGTCAGCTGTGATGTGATGATCGAGACAGAAGCAAAGTATAGAGTCATATTTTGGCAAAAATACAAGTGCTTCAAAATTTACTAACGATCCAGTGGATGACAGAGAAGTGGATTATGCTGCAGGAGTTTTTTTTCTTTGGATGTTTTCATAATTTTTTTCTGCTTTGAAAACTAGTCTCTGTTAGAATCACTCATGAATCCCAGCTGACGACAGCCTCTATTCATGGTGAAGACACAAACTGAATTTTTTTAACAACCACTTTTCAAGTCTACAGGTGGTGACAGTTTTATTTTCAAAAGATTTTCAATCGTTATTACTTAACATGGACCTGGTGGCAACCGTAGAGCGTTTAAATTTAACTTGTTTGAATACCTGACACGTTTGTATAAAGACACTGTGAGTACATTCTCGGGCAGATGGAAAACACTATTACACGACTGTCTGATCAACCATACTCTCAGCAGCAGTTGATTTACACAAAACAGCTGACTGGAACTGGATGTTGTATCATTTAATGACTCAGCCATAACAGGATACATCCAATGATGATGCATCCCTCCATCATCTGCCTTTTATCACACTTTCCACTGCAGAGAGGAAATAGGAATGAATCCTCAGATGCCTTTCCTTTTCAGGGTTTTCCTGAAATGAAACGGCTATGGTTAAAAATGCACGGTTTTATATATTATATATTATTTTTTAAAATAAGATTTTTCTCAATATTGTGCATTTCTCTGGCTAAATTCAACAATGAACTTAGTATTTGTGGTGGAACTAAAGAGAGATTAAAAAAAATTCTCAGTAGTTGGAAAGACATACAGTATAGTTAATGTTTTACCATGTGACCATCCTTATTAAATAAATGACTTCATACCAAAATGATTTTGCTTGTACTCTGCGTAGCCCCTTTAGACTGAGGGAAAGTACAGGAATAATAAGTCTAATCACTAAAATAACACAGGTCTTGATGAAACGCATGGTTTCTTTTTCCTGTGTG
Organism: Seriola dumerili; assembly: GCF_002260705.1. Taxonomy (NCBI): domain Eukaryota; kingdom Metazoa; phylum Chordata; class Actinopteri; order Carangiformes; family Carangidae; genus Seriola; species Seriola dumerili. The sequence continues at coordinate 3,545,043 of NW_019174481.1, forward strand.
ACATCACAAATGAGAAGGGACTGTACAGCGTTTCACTGTCTCTTTCAGGAAAAGTCAAACGCAGGGAGCCGGTTGAGTTGCCCAGCTACACCCATCAGTTATTTGTTGAGGGTTTCTGTGGTGATTATCTTGAGATTTTGTCTTCAAAGTCATTACTGGAGCTGCCTTTGGTTGTAGAAAAACAATACCCGGCTCCTCTGTCACGACTGTAATTTTGTATGGCCGACCACATGGCTTGGAGACGGTGAGGTCAGCCTTCCTCACACAATGCCCCTTTCAGGCTGGCTGTCAGTGAGGTCTTTATACTGCTCTCGCTCGGTTCTGACATGTCTCTAGTTTCCTCCTCAGGGTATCTTGGCCCCCCCCCTTTATATCCCTTATTTTCTGTTTCTTCCTTGCTCTTTCATGCTTTCTTTCTGTTTCTTTTCCTCTCTGTTGTCCTTTCACTTTTTCCCTTTGTTAGGCTTTTCTCCTTTCCTCTTCCTCCGGTGAAACAGAAGATCCCAGCCAGATGGGAGTTCTCTATAAATTCCAGGCTGCATGTTACACATTTTGGCTTGGAAAGAGAAATCGAATGCATGCATGGCCAACACAACAGCTGTTGCTTCCTTCTGCAGGGCATGCTGCAGCAGGAAAGACAAAATCCTGCTTCAGGGGAGCAGAACACTAAATCTCAGAGTCCCTTTTTTAAAAGTGAAAAGAGATTGATGATGTTTTACATTACTGCAGCCTTTCTCAGCATGACCTTGTTGAGTGTTACATCTAATTCAGGTCTATACTAGAACATGAAAGCCTTTAAGACTCAGAGTATTAACAGGATAATGAGTGAATCTGAGAGAACAGTGGTGTGACTCTTATCAGAGGAAGTCTTTTAACACAGGATGTTGTATCATCAAAGCTGCAGAAGCAAAACCTGACATAGAAACAAATGTGCAAATAAAAGTAAACAAAAGTAGGAAATAAATGGTGTTTGAACATTCCCTAGTTGACTGTGTTTATCACACATTTAAAATTCATTCTAATTCTTCTTTCCCACTTTTCTGTTTCTCTGTACAATCCCACTTCCCTCTCTCCCTTGTGTGCTTTTCCCTCCCAGTCTTCTTCTTCCCAGGAGTTATTGCACCAGTTGCCCTTCCAGCCCACACAAGATGATCTCCACTTCCTGTTCAAACATTTCCGGAGTACGGAGAGCGTGGCAGATGAAGAAGGAGCACACGCCTCACCCCCTGTCAGGCTCCGCTCACGTAGTCTCAGGTAGCTTGGAATCATACAACAACTATACCATCCAGATGTATGGACTGTTTGCATTCATTACACAAACATTTGCATAACACTGTACTGCACCGGAAGAAGAGATAATCGAACAGACTAGTTTGATTTGAGTGGGTGGAAGCAAAGAGCCACAGCTCTCCTCCTTGAGGTTTTAGTTCAGGTTCATGTTGAAATGAATGTTGGGCAAAAGATAAGAGAGATATCATGAGGTCTGAGGTCGAACTAAGCTCACCTTCTAATGTTAATTTGTGAAAAATAATTATTTAATATATTCCATACTATTATGATGAGATTTACAATAACTAGTGTGATTACACTGCAAAATGCTTTCTTCTCTTTATAAGAGTGGTCTTGATGGACACTGCACAACAATGCAGTGCACAACAGAAGTGGAGGAGTTGCTCATGGTTCAACTAAAACCTCTAACTTCACTTGTGTTAGTGTGGCTAAAATTCAGTCAAATGCTTTTGTGTTAGCTGGGTTGGTTAGCTAGTTAGCAAAGCTAACGTCTCTAGTTTAAACAACTCAGTTAAGCTTGTGGATCAGTAGAGAACTAAATAGTGAACCTGTTGAACATTACTGCCACAAGTGTGAATAATACAAAAGTAATTGGAAAAAAGTAATTACTAACATTTGTATTTTTCATTATTGAACCAAAGTTTCTTCTCTGTTAGTAGAATTTTCCTATAAGCAAACATTTACTTGTAATTTTTTTTGGCCTAGCTCAGAGATATGCCTAACTATAACTGCAAATGTGACCCTGCACTGCTGTTCCTCCACTGTGCTTGGAAAATTCTGCAGCACTAATTGAAGTTGCTAGCTGTGCAGCTCATATAAAGCCTACCACCTCCACAAGCCTAAGGCATATAATTACCCTACCTTGTGTAAACTTCCCTCTATTACACAGTTGCTTACCCAAAGATGGATTTAAAATCGTTTTTATGAGAGACAAAATTAACAGTTAGCAGCACTGCAGCAACTGAAAAGCCCACAGATAGCGTCAGTGTGCTACTTATTAGCAGAGCTGTAAACAGAAACGTAAATAAGTAATGCCACATTTGGTAAGATTGTTGCTCAGTCCCCAATTGATAAAAGTAGGCCTAATGTCCTTGGCATCTTTCATGTATGGTTATAAATATTGAAATACTGGCTTGGAGGATTTGAATATGGTGGAATAATTATTTTATGTGGTTCTGGAAAAAGCCTCTGTGCTGGTTACTGGTAATCCCTTGGATTAGAATCTAGTATTTCCTCATCAAACAAGCCCTCTAAATAGCTCTGGTGGTGGGGAGTTGTGAGGTTGCTGGAGACTTTTATGCACATGGCACATCTTGATGTGGTTGTTTTTTCAGTGATGTGTTCCTGCCCTCGCCACATACTCACACATACTGTAAACACACAAATAAAACGCGCACACATGGATACAGTGTATACTGAGGTGGGCTGAGAAGGTTCTGGATACTCTACATATGGTTACTGTTCCAGGTATGCAGTAGTGGTTGTTTTCTAGATGACAGGTTACAGTCAAGACTTGTGTACAAGGAGGTCAGTATCATTATTATTGAATAAACATAACAAAACATTAAAAACAACAAAAATACTTCTCCAGCATTTTCTTTCAGGTGGTTTGTTAATGTGACTGCTGGCTAATTGGTTGTTCACAGATAAAACATGAGATTCCACAAACTGTGTAACAGTTACACCAGAGAGAAAACTCCACCTGCTAAACTGTTGGACTGCGTAGCTTATTAAATTAATGTAATTGACTTTTGTAATGCTGTTAAAGCACATAAAAATTTCTGCACGCATGGATTATGGAAATAGATGACTGACAAGAATCCATGTTCCTCCAAAATAGCTCCAGTGGGTGTGTAAAGCATTTCTTATTGCCCTCAAATAGTTCTCAAGGGGTTAACGGTTGCTAATGCCCTCAAATAAAACCACACTGCATGTGCAACTGTTGTGGTTGCCCAGAAATAGTAAAGTGCTTGTCACATGTTGATATTGTTATTTGTAGTATGTGATGTATAGGGGCACACAGGGTTCCTATTTTTAACATTTGTGATGACAGTTCATTGATTTGTAATGTGTATGGACAGTTTAAAAGGTGCCCTCTCGTAACTGAAGCCCTGTGCACACAACAGATGTGGTCATGGATACTGCAGATGAGAACCTGATCTGAATCACATTAGTGTCATTTTCGAACATGCTGTGTTTACGACTTGGAGTGGCAGTAAACACTTTCAGATGTAATTTACACTTAAGAAATTCATAGATGTTTTGTATCTCTAATAACATATTTTGTGGTTGACATTATTTTACAGCTTCACTGCAACATTATTGATTTTAAAAGACCAATTACTTAACTTTAAACTTGCCTCTGTTATATGAGCCTCTTCCTTCTTTCATCTTTCCATCCCCCGATCAGTTTGAAAATCACTTCCGTTGATTTTATATGATTCAGATTTCGCATCCATAAATTATTTCATGGATGCATTTTTGCACTTTATCTGTGCAAAAGTATTGAATGGTATTTGTTGTTATATAGTATTTCTGATCTATTTTTCTGTTTTTATCTTTTTTGCCTGGTTCTCATCCAGCCCTGGACGGACCTGTGGAACATTTGACAATGAGATTGTCATGATGAATCATGTCTACAAAGAACGTTTTCCTAAGGTATAGTCAGTGCTTTTCTGGCCTTTTTTCCTGCCCCCTCTCTCTCTGACCTGTATTAACTAAACATCTTCAATGTTGCTAATGTATCTGCAAGCAAAAGGACGATCTACAAATGTGTGCAGGAGGTTTTTTTACACATGGAAACCAGGACAGGAGATTTTAATCCTCCTGGCAAAGTCAAAATCTTGAGCCATTCACCGATGGGATTTAAAGAAATTGTTAATACAATACTGCTGTCAATGTTTTAAATGAAGTCTTCCATCTTGGTTGTTTCCCAGGCGACAGCCCAGATGGAGGGTCGGCTGCTTGACATAATTGAAGAGTGTTCCCCAGGCACTGCTCTGCCCCTGGCCGATGGTGTGCTGGGATTCATTCAGCACCAGCTGGTGGAGCTCGCCAGAGACTGTCTGGACAAGTCCCAGAAAGGCCTGGTCACCTCCAGGTACTTTGTGGAGCTACAAGAGAAGCTGGAGAAGTTGCTGCATGAGGTAGGTGTTTTTTTTTTTTTTTTTTTATCTTCAATAAATGTTTTTTCATCTGACTTCAAGAAATACACTCATAATTTTGTTCACTTTCTTGATAGTTATTCAGCCATTCAGCCAAGTTTGTTTCTTTTAATTGAGTGCTAGTGGATTTCTGATTGTTGGTAGCCTCCTGGAACATTGCATGCTCATCTGTAGCTGCACAGGGAACATTGAATTGAAATTGCCTCTGTGACTGGTTCTCATTTGGTGCCAATTCCAGTTCATTGGCAAGTAATGGCGTTGCCATTTTGCATTATTACATATATCTGTGCAGTGGTCAAGTGTTTGATTATGTAATGATTTATTACGTAACATTTCCGCCAACAATTTTACTGCAGCAAATGCTGCCTCCTGCGAAATAGATTACTGCTTCTGCTGCAGACTCAGACCGCGAATGACTTTCTCTTTTTACTCAAAAAATTGGATATTTTAACATTGAGTTCATTTATAATAGTGCCACAGTTAACAAAGTCAATCAAGTGCTTTTTTTGTGTTCATCCAGTATCCTTAGTAGCCTACGGTCAAAAGGGGATAGCTATTTTTTTTTGTCTATAATTTCAACTAAACCACACTTCTGTAATTATGTTTTCATCTTGGCCCAGAAAATAATTTCCCAGCTTAGAAACAGTTTATTTTAAGAAAATAGTCCCTTATGGTCACATGTCTAAATGTTTTAATTTATCCATGTGCTTACTAGTTTTGCTCTGGATTTATAGTTGCTGTTTCTTAATGGAACTAACAAATCTTGTAGCAGGTTTGACAGGGTAAGACATGGAGCTGGTTACAAATTATCAGCTGACTAACTTGAACTCTGACTGACATCACTCTTTCACCGCCTCTGCAGCTCAGATTCGGTACCTGCTGTTTGACCAAGGCAAGGCAATGTAAGAGTAAGATATGGAGACAAGGAGAGATAATAAAAAATGTGTTCGCAAGTGTTTACTATTATTTATTAATCTGCCAAGGCAGCGAGCAGAAACAAGCATCGATGCAATATGTCTAAATACCAGCCACAGTCCCTTGAATCAACAACAGATCATGTAAGAAGATGAAATGGATGCTAAAAATAATGTGAGCCAGAGCAAAGTGCAGACAGCCTCAGTGGGTGAGCTGTGCTGCCTCATGGCTTGTGCCAATTGGATTAAGTTACAGTAATAATCCATCATCCTTTGTCCTTTCCTGATCAGGCGTATGAGCGTTCAGAGAGCGAGGAGGTGACCATCATCACCAAACTGGTCAAGAAGATTCTCATCATCATTTCCAGGCCTGCCAGGCTCCTGGAGTGTCTGGTAAGAATCATTTGCAGACAAAGTAGTGATTATTATGCAGGTATGAAAGGTGACTCACATACACTGATGATATGCTGTAGTAATGATAGTTTACCATGTCTATCAATGAGGACTGAATGTTTGTTGCAATAACATTCATTTTGCATGGTACATATTATCTTGTTTACTTTATTGAATCATACTAGAAAAATGCTGTTCCAGACGCTGCAACATGTGTTTCCTGTTTTATTCCCGGCGCATAGTTTGCAGCTTTTCTTTTTAATTATTTCCTGTTTAACACTTTGTACTCTCTTAGAAATCAGGGCCTTTTTTTGTTTTGTTTTACGAAAGCCATACAATAAATAAAGATGCTATGAAATCACAAGACGTCCTATATCTTTTTTCTCCAGGAGTTTGATCCAGAGGAGTTTTACCAACGTTTGGAAGCTGCAGAGGGTCAAGCCAAAGTGGGCCACGGCATCAAGACTGATATTCCCAGATACATCGTCAGCCAGCTCGGCCTCACCAGGGATCCCCTGGAAGGTGCAGCACTGACTTATTATTTTGTCTGCTCCATCTATCTAGGCATTTTTAAATATTTTCACTCAGTTGAATTAGTGTAATATTATTGTTGCCATCATAATTAGAGCATTACCTTATCATGTTACAGTGTTTATTTTCCTCAAGTGTGCGGCTATTGAAAATTACATTCTGTTGTGCATTCTATTTAGTAAAATCAATTTTCACCATTATACCACAACAAAATCACATGAAGCAAAATCTTACGTGAAGAACTGATAAAAGATGAAATCGGCACCTTGTGTTCAGTTTCCCTTTATTTTCCCCCAGTATAAGTTGTTGCACTGCTTAATCCTTCCCGTTCCAGTCAAGCAGGTTGTGTCTTTGCTCTATTTGATGAGAATATCAAAACACTTCTTCTACCGGACTGCACATCGACACTGCTCTCCACATTGATATCCTGCAGAGTAGAGCGTCCTCCCTATGCAGTCCAACATTAATCATTACACTGAGCTGGCACATTATAAACGAATCACATAAAAAAATCTGTCAAGAAATATTCAGTGAATACAGTGACAGGTGATTTTGTTTTATGAAGCATCATAAGTGAGTTAGAATCATTGCAGACAGTTGAATAAACATTCATTGTCCTCATTGGAGCTTATGTAAGTTGAGATTGATCTGCGTGTCTGATGCTGTTACAGAGATGGTCCATCTGGAGCAGACCAGCCCAAGTCACAGGTCGGCCAGCAGAGAGACTGATGACACCGGAGAGACCACACCTACACAGGTAGAAACTAACACTGAACAGTCAATTGACTTTGGGTTTGACAGAATAAACAGTGGTGGTTGGAGGAATCTTGAAGGCAGCAGAAGTTGTACTGAAGGAATATAAAATGTTAGGAGGTTGCTGGGATAGATACAGTTTTAAGTGATGAATGCAGCACTTGTTTGTAAAGGCAGACAAAAATCCATCACATTATCACAATGCAGTCATGAAGTGCATGGAGTCATGCTTTTCAGCAGTAATGCAGCAGTTAAGTTCCTGTTATTTTCCATCCCTTTTTTTTGGACGTGTGTGATTCAGAGCCGAGCAGCCTGCACCCCTCCTCGTAGGAAACCACTGGAGAGTGACTTTGAGACTATCAAGCTCATTAGCAATGGCGCCTATGGGTGAGTAAGACAGACTTCTTTGTTTGCATTCGACTGACTCAGTCTCTTTGTGGACACGACGGAGTGCCCAATAAAAGCGGAAAAGAAACCAAAATGAGGATTTGTTTTCATAGTATTTTTGTGTTTACACTGAGAATTTATTTGGGCGATTTTATTTCAAGTCTGAACTTGTGTGCATCAGTAAGTGATGCGCATGGTTCCTCATCTTTTTAATGAAATCTCTCAATTCATCTCCCCTCCTTACCTCATTTTACTTAATATTCCTTATTTCCACTTCTCTTCGTCCTCCCATTCAGGGCCGTATTTCTGGTGCGCCACAAGGACACCCGGCAACGTTTTGCCATGAAGAAGATCAACCGGCAGAACCTGATTCTAAGGAACCAAATCCAGCAGGTGTTTGTGGAGCGAGACATCCTAACCTTTGCTGAAAACCCATTTGTGGTTTCTATGTTCTGCTCATTTGAGACACGGAGGCACCTCTGCATGGTCATGGAGTATGTGGAAGGTAGGGTTGGTTTGGATATTAGAGCAGTACTCGTTAAGGTGTTATGTCTTCCCATTAAATGTTAAGTTTCCAGGGACTGAGATCTCTAAAACTATGAAATGCATATTTAATCTGGTTTTCCACTTTTTTCACTCTCATAAAAGCCTACAGAAAGAATCTGATCTGAAAGTTTCCATCATGTTGGCATCTTTTGTACTTCAAGGTGGGGACTGTGCAAACCTATTGAAGAACATTGGCCCGCTGCCTGTGGACATGGCGCGGATGTATTTCGCAGAGACTGTCCTGGCGTTGGAATACCTTCACAACTACGGCATCGTACACAGAGACCTCAAGCCTGACAAGTGAGTCTCCAGCCAGTCACAAAAGAGAACAATCCCACACATTTCACATTTTTCATTCCTTCTATCTTTCCTTTCAGGCAGCGCCTAGTTTCCTTAAAGCTTTCATCATTTTTAGACTTGCCATCATTTTTTTTTAAAGACTTCCAATCCTTCTGAAGTTGGAGCATAATTTTCTGAGACATTCAACCTTTGATGGTTTTTTTATTGCATCTGAGATTTATGATTTGGTTAGCGTTTGATGTAACATTAAACATCTTTGTGTTTTCCGTCCTTTGTAGTTTGTTAATCACCTCCATGGGACACATTAAGCTGACAGACTTTGGATTGTCAAAGATTGGTCTGATGAACATGACCACCAACTTGTATGAAGGACACATTGAGAAAGACACCAGAGAGTTCATTGACAAACAGGTTTGTCTCTTCTCTTCTCATCTTCTCTTCATCTCTTCTGTCTGTTGCGTTTATGACTTTAACTAACATCAGTTCCTCTCCTCTTGTGTTCTTCCTCTCTACAGGTTTGTGGGACTCCAGAGTACATTGCTCCAGAGGTGATCCTGAGGCAAGGCTATGGAAAGCCTGTGGACTGGTGGGCCATGGGCATTATCCTCTATGAGTTCCTAGTGGGCTGTGTGCCTTTCTTTGGAGACACACCAGAACAGCTTTTTGGTCAGGTGGTTAATGGTAAGAGATCGTCACATTTATTGTTGCATTGTTATTGTTAGTTTTTCTATACAGGTTTAACTTTTTGTATATTTTTGTCTTCAGAAATGAAGTCATCACCTTCAGTTTATGTACGGATAAATTTAAATCCTGTCATTAAATTACTGGTGTGTGCTTCTTTGTCCAGATGAGATCATCTGGCCAGACGGGGAGGACGCTCTGCCAGCTGATGCTCAGGACCTTATCACCAGACTGCTGAGACAGAGTCCTCTGGAGCGTCTGGGAACAGGTTGGTGGCAGCGTGACTGATGGTGGGTGGGTGGGTGGACAAGGCTCTCTGGAGTTAGAGCCTGCTGGGTCCCAGGTTCGCTCAGCACTGTGACCATCTGCTGGCCAAGAGGAGGCACGTACAGATTTTCTTGTCACTGTTACCTGTTCAGTTTTGAGGCCAGTGGTGACATGAGGCATCTCACTGGAAAAGGAGAGTCAGTACAAGTCAGATGAGGGGAAATGTAAAGTTTTAAAAACACTTAAAATGGCACTTTCACCTACAGTATAAAGTACATCTCAGCTCTGCTGCGGACAGTTCACGCCACTTTTGTAGCTTTATTTGATACAAATTGCCCAACCCATGTACAGTTAATAATGTAATGAAGACAGTGTTAATAAGGCAACATTTTGAGTGAGCAACTATTTTGTTAATCAGTTAATAGTTTCAGTAATTTTTCAAGCAGAAATGTTGAACGTTTTATGTTTCCAGGTTCTCAAATGTGAGGTTTTACTGTTTTTCTTGGTCTTAGCAAATTGAATATTTTTGGTTTTTGGACGTTGGGTTGGAATAAACAAGACATTCGATGACAGCAGCTTGTGCTGTAGGATACTGTAATTTTCATTTTTTTAAAAGTTTTTTTTTTACTGTCTTCTGATATTTTATAGAACAGACCACTAATTGAGAAAAATAATTGTCGGATTAATGGTGATGAGAATAATTGTTAGTTGCAGCTCTAGAGTAAAACATTCTAATCATTAAGCTCAATGTTTTCCCAACAAAGGAATATCCATATATTATGGTATCAAGGGAGCCACTCCTCACATTTTGGGGGAGGAGTAGCTGTAAATCAGGCTCGACATATCAATCTCTCTCTCTCGTCTTATTTCTTCTCCAGGTGGAACCACTGAAGTGAAGATGCATCTGTTCTTCCTGGGTCTGGACTGGAACGGGCTCCTGAGGCAGAAAGCTGAATTTATACCTCAACTAGAGACTGAAGAGGACACCAGTTACTTTGACAGTATGTGGATTTACACAGGGTACACAGACAAAGCTAGACACACCTCGGAAAAAGGATGTCAGAATTTTTTTATTTTATTTTGGCAAGCAGGCAGGCCCTGATTTCACAGTGATGCCTCTTAGCAATTTAATTTAGGATAAAAACAATGTCACCAATTTTAAATTTTTTATCGCACTGTCATTGTGATCCCTACAGCCCGATCAGAGCGCTACTGTCATCTGGGTTCAGATGACGATGATGAAACCAACGATGATGAATCTTCTTTGGAGCTGCGACAGTTCTCCTCTGTGGCCCACCGCTTCAGCAAGGTATTTCTTCTGGCTCCGCTTGCGGATCCTCACACAACCTCCACTGCTGTACACTATTCAAAGGCATACGTGAAGCCCTTGATATAGAATACAAAATTGGTGTGATTTCTCAGTAAAAACGCATCTATACATGACAAAAGGAGAGCAAAGATTCACCACACTCTCTGTATAACCTCTAGGTGTACAGCAGCACAGAGCACCTGTCCACCTCCACGCCGTCCAACCAGAGCCTGTCGTCATCGGAGCGGAGCCACAGCGAGGAGAAGGAGGAGCGGTGGGAGGGCAGGGGAGTCCTTTCCCCTGGCGATGGGCACAAACACTTGGCTAGTGGAGACAGGAGGGCAGATGGACACAGGGGGAGGTGAGAGCATGACACACCAGAGAGAGTGATGTCCTTGTTATGAGAGGAAAAAAAACACAGTCGTCCTCCTTGCCTTTCTTGCTCCAGATTTTATGAAACGTGAGATGGAAATGGAATATTCCCTCTCTTTTCATGAAATACCGATGAAACCTTGGTGTAATATGACTGGTTAACAGCCACACCCAGGTCTGATCCTTTTGGTGTGGAGTTTTTAAGTGTGTTTATATGATTGTCCTCAGTATGCTCCGACTTCCTGGCTGTGTGTTCACCACTTGATCTTGTGTTTCCTTTTGCAGTCTGCGTCCTCGTGCTTCATCCAGTTCCTCCCAGTCAGAGCGCAGTGCCAGCCCGCTGGTGATGAACAGCACCCAGAGCCTTGACATCATGCCTCGCTTCTCCATCTCTGCAGAAGAGGAGGGTAAGACTGACAAACGCAGATCTCTGTTTAGTGTTGTGTCCTTTTATTTTGCAATTGCAACACCAGTGCTGACACTCTTTGCTTCATGATTGTAGACGGGATGGTTTCCAACCTGCGCCGCATTCGTCTCCGGAGCAACAGCACAGGCACCAGACCGTCGTTCAGGAGAGGGGCGTCCCGACGCATTGCCCACCAGCTGGAGACCCCAGAGAAACCCAGATCCCCAGCTGGCAAAGTCCCAAAGTCTGCCTCTGTCTCTGGCCTCTCTCTCATCATCACCCCAGGTAGACAGGATGATAATTATCTGTACATGTAAACAAAATGGATGTAGATTCAGTTGTTTGTCAAATTTCAGCCGTAATTCTTTTTAATGAAGTCTTTTAGAGGAACAACTGTAATTTGACTACATTTGCTAAGACTATTCATTTGTTTACAGTGCCCTCTACAGCCTGATCCTGTGTGATATATACAAGAATCACACAAACCATAGATATTTATACGGTGCCCAAGATAACTCTTTTACCTTGAAGCGTAATACATAGTGGAATAACCTCTGTTTGTAGGATTATTATTATGGTAGTTTGGTAGAAGTAGTTTTTATCAAATACTGAATGGTGTGAAATTGAATGTGCAAAAGTAGAAGTACATACTATCTATAAACACTCAACTGATGAATCATTTTCCTTTCCTGATCCAGACGACTCAGCGGGTCCTCCCACGAGCCCCAAATCTTCCTTGTCCCTGTCGTCCAACCCCTCATCCAGAGACTCGTCTCCCAGCCGGGACCTGTGTGTCAACATCAGCTGCCTGAGGCCTCCTGTGGTCATCCACAGCTCTGGGAAGAGGTTTGGCTTCGCTCTGCGAGCTATCAGGGTCTACATGGGAGACAGTGATGTCTACACTGTCCACCACATGGTCTGGGTATGTGTCCTTATCTCAGGTGTAGCTGGTGGTGTTAATTACATATGAAAATTCAATATATTCAACAAATGTCGAGTGTTATTATTACTATGCAACATGTTGAATTCTAAAAATGACATATTAAACAGTCAGTATAAGGGTAAAAACACTTATGTGCCGTTGTCATGGTCAACATTCAATAACAGGCGAACACTATAGAGATTTTATGATTGTACTGAATCAACTCTGTGTTTTATAGTTTTTATGGAAGCATTTTGACTTGTCTAATGCCGTTCATGAATGTGTTAGAATTCGTATTTGTCCTTCTTTTCTCCGTGTAAATAAAATGAAAACATTGATTATTATAATTAGGTGAAACATTGTCTATAGTGGTAACAGCTGATTAGATGGTTGCTTGACCAGTAATTTGGATCTGAGGTTGTGTGTCTTTGTGTCCACAGTGTGTTGAGGAGGGCAGTCCAGCACACGAGGCAGGATTGAGGGCCGGTGACCTCATCACTCATGTCAACGGGGAGTCAGTCCAGGGACTCGTCCACACTGAGGTGGTGGAGCTCCTGCTCAAGGTGAGAGAGCTTGTTAAATAGGACGGTTTGAATTTACATTTTTTTTTCTATTCACATATTGTATATTGATAAGCACAGATAATATCCGCAATGTCTTTTTAGTATGTAAAAAGCTTAATTTACGGCCTTGTTCTTAAGCATTCTCTCTGACAGTGATAACATGTCAGTCTGTGGCTCTTCTCCTGCCTTGTAGATAGGTGTTTATATTAACAATCTGTTTTAAACAGAGTGGCAACAGGGTGACCTTGCAGACGACTGCACTGGAGAACACTTCCATCAAGGTGGGCCCTGCCAGAAAGGCGAGCTACAAGGCCAAGATGGCCCGGCGCAGCAAGAAGAGCAAGAGGAAGGACGGGCAGGACAGGTACATGCAGGGAGAATGAAGTCGTTACTGTTTGACTTTTTGAGCTATTTTCTGAAACTTAATATTTGAATTCAGATAGACTTCACTTTTCTTTCCTTTTTTGTAGTTATAACACTTAAACACTTGAATAATTAAATTAGACAGTCATGACACAAAATGAATATTCTTATCATCAAAATTCCAGTTATATGAAATATAGTTGAATGGATCTCAGTTTATGGAAGTTGTCTTTTTTTTGCTCAACAAGAGGTGCTTTGTACTTGAGTAAGCATGGAAAAGGTTAAAGGAAAGAACAGTGCTATAAGCTAAACACAGATCTGACACCCACGTTTTTCTTTTGCAGCAGACGACGGAGCATCTTGAAGAAGTTGTCTAAGCATACACCTCCTCCGCCCATGCAGAGCAGTCGTAGCTTCTCTTCAGGGTTCCACCAGTCGTCTAGTGACAGCCTCTCTGGTTCCCCCACACAGTCTCTCTCTCCTGGGCCTTCCACACCATGTCGCTCCCCTGCTCCTGACCACTCTGGAGGTAAGTGAGGATGCCTTGTATCACTTGCAGAGTGTAGCCGATCTGTATTTTGTGGTTGTCGTTTTCTGGAGGAAAAATACGATTTTATCTCTCTCCTTATATCAGATTCAAGTTCCTCTCCCTGCTCCAGCTCCCCTAACTCACCTGTGCCACAGGCCCGCCCCAGCTCCCTACATGTTTTGGGTCGCTACACCAAAGCTGGCCGCTGCAAGTCCACCAGCAGTATTCCTCCTTCACCGCTGGCCTGTATCCCACCTCCTCAGCCTCTCTCTCCCCAGTGCTCTCCATCCTGCCTCCCCAGTCACCCCAAGTCCCTGCAGGGTTTCCATGGCAAAACATTGTCCCCTCCCACTATCGCCCGCCATTCTGTGCGTCCCCGCAGTGCAGAACCACCACGCTCACCGCTCCTCAAGAGGGTCCAATCAGCAGAGAAGCTGACAGGAGACAAGATGACTGGGGGGTACCACGCAGAAAGGAAGGCCTACAGCACCCGACGCCACACCATGGAGGTTCCTCTGTCTGAGGGGGAGGGGCTGGAGGACATGGAGGGGGACACTGCCACTGGGTTCGTGTGTGTCGGTGAGCACGGCCGTCAAGGTTTGTACATCGGAGGGCAGAGAGGCCACCAGGACACAGCCAGCGGAGGCAGCGAGCATCATCGCATTACTGCCTCGCCACAACACCGTGGCGGCAACCACCACTCCAAAGAGGTGGTGGTGATGAGGAAGCTGGCTCTGTCGGAGCGCAGGGACTCCTTCAAGAAACAGGAGGCCGTGCAGGAAGTGTGTTTTGATGACTCGGAGGAGAGAGAGGTGACACCAAGCCCCACGATTCCTGTCATGCAGCCGAAGGCATTCAAGGCATCCTGGATCAACTCAGTCCAGGCAGAATCCGGTGTGAAGTTGGAAGGAAGAGGATCACAGGGTACAACAACACAGCAGAAAGCCAAGTCAAAAGACAAAGCAGGGTTTTAGTTTTTCACTTTGCCAGGGATAATAGGTCAACAAAGTGAAGCGAAGTCTTTGACCTGCTACTGTACTTACATTTGAAGGCCTTGCATGTGTGTCCAGAAAACTGTGACCCAAAATCATCATAAGCAACTGCTAGAAGAAGGAAGAACAATTTCAAATTGATTTTTTTCAGTAATATATGCATCCTGCAACACTGTTAACAGAATAATGACTGCCAAACTGTGTTTACTTCCAAGTTGCTTGTTTTCTCTCTCAGTTCTCAAATCACTGTGGCACCAGTAACTGACATACTTGTAAATATTTTTTGTTTTAAATGAAGAAACTTATTTATGACTTTTTATGCTCATCTTGTTTTTTTAGTTGTTGAAAATGCCTTGGATGCTTCAGCTGTTCTTATTTCAGGAATTGCACAAAAGAAAAAGCCACGCAACAACTCAGTGTAGTTTCACAGTAGGTGCAGAATAGAGGAGGTTAAGTCAGTCAATATTGTACCATGTTTCATTTTTATATACCACAATGCCTGTCTAGAACTGGGTGTTGATTTGTGTTCAGATTGAGTCTTTGAAAGAAACCTATAGTGTCTGTCCTGCAACATATAACGTATTGTAGAATTTGAAAAGATATTCTGCGCTGCCTCTCAGAAGAAATTTAACATAGACTTTGTGGTGGTGAACATTTAGACTCATCGATTCTGAACGCAGACTTTGTATAAATATTTTAAAGGACAAAATAACAACAACAGAAAAGTCTAGCGCTGGTGCCAAAGCATGGTTTAGCCATAGGAACCATTCAAAAGAGGTACTGTAGTTGTACATAAAAAAAACATTTAAAAAAAAGCTTCATGCATGCATGGGCTTTACCTCCACTTGCTGTCTGTCCTGTACAAAAAAAAAAAAAGCGCAAGTGCTGGCACTCCTCTAGCAATGGTTTAAACCATAACCTGATCAACATACAGGTGTGTAGATAAAGCTTTGCGACTACCTTTGGAAACCAAGCTGCTGTCTCTGTCTTCTAATACCTTGTTGAGTCAAACCTCCGTCCAGCTCCTTACAAACCTAGTCTAGCTCAAGTGTTTGCACAAGTCGTTGTAGCCGTAGACAGTTAGATTTATATTCCAGGACGATCTCTTTCTCTGTGTGATTCAAATATTGTACAGTGGATGCAACAAACAAAACTGGCTCCATAGCTGTTTTTTTTTAATGTGTATTATGAATGAATGTTTACATTTTAGTGCAAATATGTGTGTGGACTTATCATGGTTTTTTGTTAAATTATTATGGGAAAAAATGAATGACAGGGAATGGCAGAATTCAAGCAAAAGTGCTGAATGGATGAAGGAATGAGTCCAGGTGATCTCCTTTTGTATATTTTGATATGGAAACAGTCTTGTTGCAGTACTAATAACCTATGCTGTTGATGTATATTGTATAAACAATGGTGGACCTTATAGCAGCTGTAGGTGGTGTTTTTTTGAAAGTGACCTTGTATGGGTAGATGGACTCAGAAATAATGTGTAATGCCACTTATGTGGTGTGGTCTTAATCTCCTGTTGTGATCAACCTCAAATGATTGTGCATAGTACACATCCCAGTACAATTTCCCCACAATTTTAGATCACATTTGGGGATATTTTTTTTTTTTAAGATTGAAGTCATTAATCTCATTGGATAGGCCTTGAATTCTTGAATTTGAGTCACTGATTTTGAGCTTTAAAGTGAGGGAGGAGATATGAACATATGGGAATTGGTATTCAGCTATGTATTCCTTAATTTGTATCTTGTTCCCATTTTGAAACTGTTATTTTTTTGTTTTCATTCAGGAACTGTTTGGATCAACAACCAAAAATGCTTCCAGTTTCACTTGTTACACAGAAAAAAGTGTGTCTTGTGTTCTCAGTTTAATGAACACACACATAGTAGTGTTTTGCAAAGTAGAAGGAACTTGTGGGAATTAATAATCCTTGAATAATGGTTATAGACTGTTTTGGTTCAAACTAGAAGTTACACATTTGTTCATTGTAATTTAGGTAAAAAAAAAACATGTCTGTGTGGGATTTATCATTGAATTTCTGATGCAATATATACATCTTGGTATGTTCTTAGAATTTAATCTTTTTATTTTGCATCACTACCAAACTGTCATAGTATCTCTTGACCTTAAGTTGTATCTTCATGTTATACTTTTTTAAATTAAGACTTTATTTTGTGGAGAGCTCAGCAGCAGTCCATACCAGCGGTTTACCACACGTCAAAATGAAGCATCACAAAGAACTCCTCATCTCTCTTTTTGCCTCCGTGTGTGTGCGCGTGTGTGTGATAAACTCCATGTCTTCACATGGGTGCTCAACTGTCATACTCCATATTTGCCACACTTGTTTTAGCGTGGTTGTGTGTTAAAAGTTGTTGCTCCCTACTCAACCCCCTTGTCACCGAATGACAAACTGGCCTTTGTGAAATTCTTAACATGTGGGTATCTGGTGCAGACTGGTGTGACATTGTCTGTTTTTCTATTGTCTTAACAGTGCTTGAAATAAATGAAGAGGACTGGAAAGTCCAAGACTACAAAGTGTTTGTAATTGTCTTCTGTCCCCCATACAACAATGTGTACACAATAACTGTAACCACATACAATCATAATCTTTGTTCAATGTACTGATGATCAGGTGTAGCAGGCTACACTGATGTAGTCACTTATATAATACTGATTCTCCTCTGGAGTAATAATACACCAGAAAAGATAAATATTTAACTCGCTGACAAAACACACAAATGAAATCCAGACTTTTACTGTTTCTCCTTGTTGATAATAAACCAGCCTCACAGCAAGATATAGATATAGATGAGTAGTTTAGATGATGAAGGAATTTAAGCTTTGAGAAAAGTCAGATGTGGGTTGTATAAAAATGGGGCTGTTACTCAATATGAGAAGATACCCCTATGTAACCTAACATGGGATTAGACACGGATTTAACATGTGGTTGACCAATTTTCCTTTTTCATATGAACTGGAGTCTTTGCAGTAAAACAGAGCTTAAAGTATACGGTTTTGGGGGGGGAGAAAAAAAAGCAGCCTCAAAGCTTAAGATCCGTCAGGTTCAAATTTCCATCATGGGCCGAGGCCATTCGGTGACCCCTCACTAATCGTTCGGATTTTTCCGCTCGGGTTCGTCACTTTCCGCTCTCTTCATATTAGTTCCCACGCACTCTCCTTCCCTGCGCCGTGCTGAGCTGGAAAATGGCTGTGTGAGGGAGCAGGGAGTTAAGGACGGGAAAAGAAAGAAAGAGCGAGAGCAAGAAGGCGAAGTAAGAAGTGAACGGAGGGGTTTGCTGGAAGTTCAGTGCACACCGAGGAGGCATCGTCCGCAGATAAGGCGCCACACGGACTCTGGTCTCTAACTTGTTAAAGTGTTAAAGCGCCGCAGCCAAAAGTGAGAAGAGTCAAGAAATATCCGCGGGTGAGTTTTTCCAAGTTATTGCACATTTCCAGTACAGCAAGGCAGCAGCCACTGTACTGGAAAATGGTGGAAGCGCTGCAAGTGTGCTCTCCGCACGCAGCTCCATGCTGTTGACTTGTGCCCTACTTTTAAAGTTTAAACTCAAGATTTTTTCCCCGTGTTTGTTTTGTGTATGTTTTGCGCTGAACACATTGCACCAAAGAGTGATTTTTATTCGTGCAGCATGTTGCTCGGTGCTCGCGCTTGTCGACAGTTGACGTGTATCAAATGTCCGTTAAGTTACTGTAACAATAACATTTATTTTGTTTTAAGTTGCTTTAGACTCGAATTAGTGAATAATTTTTTGAGTTTGTTGTTTATTCCTGATATGAATGTGATAAAGACGACTTTTACATGCTAGCAGCTCCTGAAGTTGACACTTAATGCATTTAAACCTCCGAGTTTAGAGTTGTTGTTGTTGTTGTTTTTCTGTGTAGCTTCATGCTAAAATTCAAATATTTTAGATGTTAAAATTGAAAAAGTTGCACTGCAAAAGTTACAAGTCAAACGTTGCTATGTCCCTGTGTACAACACTGGTAGTATGAGGTACACTATAATAGTGCCTTTACATTGACTGCAGACTGCAGGCGGCCATGCAGTGTGGAGGCCTCACATAGCTGAGGGCCTGACATGATGTGTGTTATGTCCCTGGTTTGAGTATTTAGCATGCATCAAGAAGTTAATGGAAATTGTGCCACTTTCATAATAAGAGGAGTCACTAAACAGTGTGGAGACACCCCCCTCCTCCCTACCCCCCTTCTCTTGTAATTACTGAATCCAGTATTATGCAACCAAATGTCAATCCTCCATTATGCTGCTTTATCAGTGTGAAGCATGACTTGTGGCAAAAGCCTTCATTCTTTCTCTAAATGTCTTAAAATGCTCTGAATGACTTGCAGGGCTTGTTGCATTAAAACTTCCAAAAGAAGTGGAGCTTCGCAAAATGCCAAGTGTCACTTCTCAGAGGGGTTGAATAAAAAAAAACTTAAGCTAACTTCAAGTTCCACCTGACGCAGTACAGCTGTGTCATTTATTTTTTGTTATATGTCCTTCAGCTGGGGGACCCAGTTAAACTGAAATGGTGTTATTTGATCAAAATAGCAACAGAATACGGCTTTAAGGCCAGTTTAGGCATGACTACACTGAACGTGCTGGAGACTCTCAGCTGGGATTTGTACCAAAGAAAAACCAAGCATCTGATAATTTACCAAAGAACGGCTTTCTTAACTCTCCAGGGAGATAAATGAGCCTATTTGGATTCTGAACCTGCCTCCTTCATGGTTGTTGGGACCATGTTAGTGACATGTTGACTGTTTTTCCTCTGCTTATTTCTATGATCCAGTAAAGAGGTTCAGAGCATAATACTACTACTGATACTATATTTTTATAGTATCAGAATGTAAAATGACAGACTGGAAACGAGATAAATGCACCCATTGACTGACAAGTTAAATAAATTTGCTGTAATTGCTACTTAATTTGTATTATCACATTACCAAGCAAGTAAAACTGGTTCCTTGATAATCTTTCTGTGTCACAATGTCATAAGTATTTGATTATTAGTACACAGTCATTGGTGTGTGTTGCGATTGAGACCACTGTATATCACCGACACATTTTCATGTTTGATGTAATAGAATTGGTTACGGAGAGGTCGATGTGCAGTTTTATATATTTATATTTAATTTGTGCAGGGCACATAGGTATATGATTTAATAACCAAGAGAAATGCAATAATCTGGGTGAAAGTATGAGCTTTACAAACGACCACATGCAAACTACACAGCAAAAAAGGCTTGTGCTATTTTCAAGTGGTGCAGACTTTGGAGGTTTATCAGATTTTTCTTTCTTTGTCGCAGTCAATTCAACATTGTGGTTGCATTGACTTAAAGTAGCATTTTTTTTTACCATCTGAGGTGTGGAACAGCCCCCATTTCACATCTTCTGATAAATACAGTAAGTCGTCATTAACTAATAGAGCCTTGTGGCACAGTTGACTTTGCAGAACAGTGTCGTCTCAGTGCTGCATAATCTTTGTAGCAGATGTTTCTATTTAGCAAAGTCAGCTTTTCAGCTTCATTAAGGACAGATAGAATTCAGGTGAACGTAACTTGAATTATAAAACTCCTAATCCCCTGTTGTAGGCTGAAAAATAAGTCCTCACAAGCTTCTGTGTTGTTGGCTCGTCCTCCCTGCCTGTGGCGCAGTAGATTTTTCATTTCCATGTGGACAGATGGCCCGAGGCCAGGCTGCATGCGTGGTGGCTCTGTAGTCAGCTCCTCACCAGCAGGGCCGCAAAGGGCCAATGCATAAACAAACTTTAAAGAAATAACTGTGTCCATGTTAATGTCTGAACTTTGTACACTGCATTTATTTGTCTCAGAACAACAGGAAACTGGTCCATGTGAAATCCATAAACAGTGTCTCTGAGACTTGCAACAATGTGTAGCCTCACGTTTTGCTTTTTTTTTTTTATCCTTTTATAAAGACGGTTTAAGATTACATTGTTAAACTCATCAACTCTTCAGCTCTTCATGAAAAATCGTTACATGCAGCCGTGGGGTGAGCTGCTGCTGATATTTGGACTGGATTTGCCAAGGCATGTTTCCCTTCAAGCTTTCAAAGATATGGTGAAAATTATGGGTTCACATAATTTTACACTGACCTACATAGAGATGTGACTGTTGATGAAACGCACAAAAAAAAAAGTCACGATTGACAATGTGGTGGGATGAAAAGTAAAAGATGAACACTCCCTCAGGTCTACAGAGAAACTTGTTCATCTGCATTGGTAGCAGATCGCTGGCTGATAGATGGACAGGGGAAATTATTAGCAAACATATATTCAGGTTTGTTTCGTGTAAGTTATTTAATGTGAAGCTAGTAAACCCGCCGTGCCAGTGTATTGACTGATATTAGGTTATTGCAGATATATCAGTATTGGCGTTTATGTTGGCCAATAACTAACAAGTTACAAAGTTTCCACCAGAGAGCACTGACAAGTTTGTTTTTTTAAAACGTCACAGTAAAAAATCGAAGGCATCTGTGTCTAGATTGTTTGTTATGAGTTAATGTTAAAGAAAATTATATATCGGCCAAATTTTCATCATCACATTTTTTAAAACTTCCAAATATCGCTGATTATTTTTTGGATTAATCGTTGGCTTTTGATATTAGACTGTATGAAGAATGTGATTCTCAGTCTCAGGTGACATCCTCCCGTTTTTTGTTTTGTTGGATTAGCCTTCCAAAACCCAACCATATTATTTTATCAAAGATTTCCATCATATAAAACAGATCAAAGCATCAAATACTCACATTTGAGAAACTGGAATCATCAGATGTTTGGCATTTTTCCTTGAAAAACATTTTAAGCAATTCATTGATTTCGAAAATTAGCAGTTAAGTTTCTGCTCAACAACAAATCGGTTAATCAGCTAATTATTTATTTATACGTCCTAACGAACTACCTCACATTTTTCATATGAATATTAGAGACCCACAGTGAAGAAATCTTTTGGTTCAATTCATATGTATTGGTCTACAAGCAGTGACAGTAGCTCGTTATCACTCGACTGTGTTAGTGATGCTCTGAATAGCTTATTTGCCAGTTTACATTATGCATACTGGTGTTTAATGAACAGGTCAGAGCTCCACTGGCTGACTAAACGCATCAAGAGTCATTCGATGTCTGCAGACAGCAGAGTAAAGGCTAGATGCCATTTTAGTTCAATCGAGGTCTTGCTTTCCCCACAGTGAAATGTCTGAAATAACAAGTATGAAATCATAAGAATAATAACTTATAGTTACTCTGGAAGTATTGACTCACCTCAAGTGTCTTTTAATTAATCTGTATAATGAATAGATGTTACTTATTTACCAGATATTGGATTACTTCGGTATAATTCCAGCACTTTTGAGTTAATTTTTGTCATCATTTGTCATGATTTTTGAGCAAATAATCACCACATTATGTCAGTAAAACAAATATCTCCTTTCATCCCTTTGTCCGACTTCAACATGACTCGTGGAATTCTCTCCAATCACACTCAGCCTTCAGTTTGTCCATGTTATGTTTCTCATTATTATCCTGTGGCAGTTTCATTTAATTTAAACAATCATTTCATCACGGTGATTGAAGAATCTTCAAGGCTGCACAGATGAAAAAAGTCAAGTGCGTGGGAAAAGGTGGAGTTGTTTGGGTCAGATGTTTGATCACTGCCTAGATACATTTTCTAATATTAGAACATTTCCTTGATTTGCCCGGCTTCTTTGGTGACTGGGGAGCACATGGCCAGAGCAGCAGCCAATCAGAGTGCAGGATAAGCTTTCCCTCTCTCTAGCAACAGTGAGTTACTTGCTGCCTATTCATTAATTATTTTCCTGTGGTCTCCCTCAGCCGTTTGGACTCTGCTGATAGCAAAGTGCTCCGTCTCTCAGTCTCACTGTTTTTTCACTGCTTTCTGTCGCTCTCTGCTCTGACTGAATAAAAAGTCTTTTTTTTTTTTTTTTTAAAAAAAAAGAAAAAAAAAAGGGATGGATCCAGTGACGCTGAGCTTGCCAACTGGTGCTGCTGCCTTGAACTGTGAGCTACTACAACACTATGAGACCAGGACTGTCACAGAGATGACTCTTCTCTCACCTCGTACGACTTTCTCTGCCTTGGAACTAAACAGTAAAAAAGGATTACTGAATAAGAGCGCTCCGTTTGCTCTGCTTTTTCTTCTACTCTGTCTTCATCTTGTTTTTGCTTCTTTTCTGCAGCAGCGCTTCGACTATAAACAAATAAAACATGGCAACTGGAAAAACGACTGGACTTTTTCGCTGGCTGCGGATGGGGGGGTTGACAGTTGGAGGCAGGACTCTGTGTTTGGGAGAGGTGGGGGGGGTGAAGAGCAGGTGGAGAGAGGAGGCGGGGGGGAGTTAGGGTGGGGGGGGGGTTATGGTGGTGTGAGGATTGCGGGCTGTGGTTGGGTATGCCAGTGCCACGTGTCTAGCCTGGCACCTCTTGCTTCTCGACTCGAAGGATGTTGGACTGAGAGTCTGGCTGAGCCTGTCGGGCTTCTCTCTGAACCAAAAGTGGGGTGAGTGTTGCACTCTGCTGCATCCTGTTATCACGATAAATCTTAAACCTTTATTTAAAAAGATGATATTCTTACATGCGAAGGTTTGCAGTGAATGTACGTTTGCTTTCCGAATGTGGTGGGGGGACAGAGGATAATCTAGACTAAGGTTCGAAAGCAATGGTCCTTGGCATTCAAAGATGCAAACCGGAGGTTTAGGTTTATTTTTTATGCTTTCGCCTAATTTTATTTAAGCGTCTGCAATGCATCACTCTAAACATTGTCCATTCAGGAACGTTTTCGAAATGATTGCACAACATCGGGCCTCGCAAACCAGGCCTATGGTTATTTGGATTTGGACATTTTGGGAAATTGCCCCAAATAGCTCCTCAGTCTTGGCATAGAAGACCAAAACTTCCATCCACCTTCCTGTCGCTTTCACCCTCCTTCTCTACCTGCTTCATCTCCTCACTGACATCCTTTCATCCCGTCCAGATAGGTTAACAGGACCATTGTCCTCGGTTGGTCCACAGACCACAGATGTCGTACTTAATCTGGAAACCCTAATCTCTCTCTTCCTCGCCCACTGTCTCGTTTCTCAGTATATTTTCCATTTTGAATTTTACTCTTGCTGTATATATATTTTTTTTCTCCGCTCAAATCTCAGATGACCAAACAAGATAAATGAATTTTCCATATTTTATTGCGGACATCACAATATAGTGTTTTCAACTGCAGAAATTTTTTGAATCGTCTGTCTGATGGTTCTGATGAATTTGGTTTACTAGAACCATTTACACTGATAAAATTGATCCTTTTGAAACTATTATGTTGCTATTTTACAGTAATAATTGCGCATTTGAGCTTGGCATATTATTGGGCCTTGCGATCATCTGTATCAGAGAATATTCGTTTTGGGTCCATGGGTTGACCTTTTGCTATATATTGACACCATGATGTAATGCACTAGAATGGGTGTTATTTTATTTGCTTCTGAGTGGTGTTTTATGATATTGTGCCGGTCTTTGGATGCTCAGTTGACCGTCCAATTGGTATTCTCATCCGGAATAGACTTGGTACAGTATGATATAGCTATTTTGACAGAATGAAGCCGGAAATATATCTGAGGCATCACAGATCTGCCTTTTTTGTCTCCTAAGGAGAGGAAACTGTTGCAAAAGGTTCTGCA
The DNA here is from genome assembly GCF_002260705.1 of Seriola dumerili. Taxonomy (NCBI): domain Eukaryota; kingdom Metazoa; phylum Chordata; class Actinopteri; order Carangiformes; family Carangidae; genus Seriola; species Seriola dumerili. The sequence goes on from NW_019174481.1 coordinate 3,569,449, forward strand.
TGTTTCAGAAAATTCTGGTTACCCTAAAGCCATGGTGCAGGTCTTAGTTACTTCTGCATGCTCATTCTGCGAATTTCTTCTCAATTTTGCATGAATTTCTTCGAATCCTGTTTATGGTACGTTGTTGTGTAAGTTGAAGGGACATTTATTTCACAGTAAAACTTCTTGTTCCTGTGGAAAGTGTGATGCGTCAGTTAAGGCAATGAGTGTGTGAATGTAGAGTGGAGGGAATGGAGGCTCTCGTCCAGGGACCCAGTCTGCTGTTGGTTATGACGCAGCAGCATCATCCGATCTCTCTGTCCTAACCGAAGACTGCACAAACGCATGGAGCTGCTGCAGTTCGCCATTTTCATGCACCGCTTTAAGCTTTGTTTCACATAGATATGGGCCGCTTCACTTATGGCTATTTATCGAATAGAATCGACCTGTAATCACAATTCATTCTTATTTTTCAGTGTTTGTTTTTATTATCGTTATTTTTCAGACTAATTTCAAATATTTTTTTCCTCTTTTCTCAATTTTTTTTGGGCTTTTTATGTTGTGCAGGTCGGTCATAATCCCTGTCCAGAACATGTGGGACCCTGAGAGAACTGAAGAGGATTAAAGACCATCCCACTCTGCCACTCGTCCTCCAATCAGACCACTTCATTTGACCGTGGAGAGCCAACGACACAGGGCCCTCGACTGGCAAAGACTTTTACCCGGCTGCTCCAATAGCACCCAGCCAGCAGGTTTTCGCTGCTTGAAAGAGCATGTTGCCAACGCTCTCCCTCTGCTCCATCATCTGGCTCAACCGGGGAATCAAGCTGAGGAAAGTGCACCAGGCCACCAACACCGGTCAGGTCTGAAACCGCTGCAGCCACAGACATAACAGCAGCAGAACGCCACCTTACCGACTTTTGAAAATGCTTCTAAGCTTCGGGTGACTCCCCCTCCTCCCCTCATCCCCCCGACCCCCTCCCTCGAGCCACCCATCTAACATCCAACACCAGAATTTAGTGACTCAACAGCCTTTTTCGGTTTCTGAGGAGGATTTCTGTAAAGCCGAAGCCTGTTGTTGCAGTAGCACTCGGGCTGCACCATCTAATCCTCTATTTGGTGGCCATTTTGATTTTGTTGTCTCCCTAACAAAATGGCGGCGGAAGGTTTTCAGTACCGTGCCCTCTACGCATTTACCAAGGACCAGGAAGAGGACCTGGATCTGCAGCCTGGAGACCTCCTGACAGTCAGCAAGGCCTCTCTGCTGTCCATGGAGAACTACCAGGAGGGCTGTGAGGAGCAGCCGGAGCACCTGGGCTGGCTCCTCGGGTATAACGAGCGCACCAAGCAGAGAGGCGACTTCCCTGGGACTTATGTTGAGTACGTGGGCCCCGTCAAGATGGTGCTCCCATCGAGTCAACCCAGGTCCCAGCGGCCACTCCCTGCTGCTCCCAGATCAGAATCGTCTCAAGGTAAGGATGTTTTCACACTGACAATGTCTGTCACGTGGTTTTTCTCAGGTGCGTTGCTGCACAATAGGTCCGTCACTTTCTTATAATTTGTTGCACCATACCATTGTGAATTTGAAGGTGTCCTTACAATATAGTGTAACAATATTATGAATATATGAATTATTATATATAAAAGTTTTCTATGAGGAAACAGCACAGAATTGAATTGACTTCTCATTATTTAAATGAGAAAAATATAATACAACGTGATGTTGTCTGTGAATTTCACTTTACGCAACATCACAATGAGTTATTGAACTCTTCCAGAACGATTACTGTGCATTTTTCAAACAAACTCACACCACTCTCCTTTTTCTACATGCAGTTTGTCGTGTTTATTTTTCCTAATTGTCCTACACCGTTTTTCCAACTCAGTTAATTGTATATATTAAATTTTGTTTATTTGTTTTTAAGGCTCAAGTATGCAGAAAGTATCCAATTAGAAAGCAGTAACATAACAGTCAATCATGTTCAGTCATGCATCCTTTTTTGCTTTGTGTGTGTCCTTATTCTTCTCAGGATATTTTTATAAAGACTTTTTTTTGCAAACAAACTAAAGCAAATTTTCCTTGACATAGCTTTTAACTACAGAACTTCCACTCAACACTACACTTTCCTTTTGTCACTTCTCTTGGTCATTGACTTTCAGTGTGCAGAATGATGTATGTACAGAGTCTGTTTTCACACTCATCTGCTGAAGGGGGGAAAGTTTTTCTGTGCTCACCATAAAGATGTAAAGAGTTTAAGATGTATGTTTACAAGGTGGTTTTGTGACTTGTGACAGTCTTGGTCCAGTATGCAACTTACAAAACTGTTTAAACTTGAGTTGTTCAGAATTTACCACAAACACACAGAGAGGACTTTCCAGTGAAGAGTCATCATCAGCTGTTACATTTTTGAATCGAAAAATATTTACATTTTCAGAGATTCTGGATTTTTTTTTTTTCATGAGGGAGAAAGAGGAAGAAGTCATTGAACTTTTTTGAGGAATAAAAACATTTATATATAAAACATTTCTTCAATCAATGCCCATTGTATGTTAGTTGGAGTAGTCGGTGGGTTTCTGGTCAACCACCTTGGGAGTTTTGATGGGGCTCCCACATTTGGCAGTGACCTTGAGCTGACCCTTTAATCTATACTTAAAACACGTCATAAGCCTCACCTCTTTGGAAGCACAGCTAACCAAACTCTCTGCCGAATAATAAAGGGCTAATCCATCTACTTACTGGACTCTCCTGTACAGGTCTGCCCAGTGATTCTGTCCGTCTGTGTGGCCCTCTTTACATTCGACGTTAACATGTGTCTTTGGCATTCCAAACTGCATCTGGGCTTATCTGCACAAAAATGCCTGCCGCTCCCTCATTGTGATCTCTTATTGACCCCTCTTCTCAACTGTGGGTAAAGGATTGCACAGGCAGGAGGGGTTGCAAGGACTATTTTCAACTCTGCTATGACCAAGACAAGAGATATGAGGGGCGTTTTTGACATTCAAAAGTTAAACTTACTTACCGACATATCGAGAAAGACTAATGTTTTGATAGGTGTGTTTGTATTTAGTGCAAATTGAGAGTTATCCAACAGTTCAGGGAATACAATGTCACGTGTTTTTAATCAGAGATAAGTGTTCTTTCACACCTCTCTTCACTCCCATGACTCTGGGAAAATAGGCCCGTCTGATATTTATTCATAATGGTAAGAGCCTGCTTTCAGCTACAACTGTGTCCAAGTCAAATATAGTCTTGGCATGGATTGGTCGACCTTAGCAAGCTCAACTTCAAGTAAAAACTTTGATTTGTAACCAAAGTTCCTCTGCTCTTCCAAGATTTCCATCATTTTCTCCTAATTTGCATTCCCATGCTTTTGGCTTCAGCTGGAAAAGATGCATAGGGCCAAAATAGATAAATAGAAGTTTTAATATCATTCTACATATGAAACCAGACATTCCTCTTCTGCCAAAAGCTGTATTCTCTTCAATTCCTCCATGCTTTCTTTATGACAGATGGGCTAAGTACCACTCTGAGCACGTAGGCTGTGAACTCTGAATTACCTCTGGTTGAGCCAATTGGCTATTCATCGTGTACAACAAAGTACACTGGGCCTCATTCAGATTCATTTCTCGGTATTTTTCTCTGAAAAGTCCTAAAAAGCCAGTGATATCGTAGCTGCAGCACAAATCTTTCCAGAACTCTTATCAAATGAGATTTGTCCTTGCCAACAGTATAATAAAAACCTGAGAGTGAAAGTGATGTATTGGTGAATAAGGCACAGGCCTTAACCTTCTCCAGCAGAGGCAGGTGAGGAGGAGAACAGTATCCTCGCACTTTGACAGACAGTGAGACAAACCAGTTGGGCAGCTGGCGTTTGTGTCTGTGATTTGGAGAGACAGGGGCAGAAGAACCAAGTGAAACCCTGAGAGAGAGAGAGAGAGACAGAGAGACAGAGAGAGAGAGAGAGAGAGAGAGTGGAGGGGAAAGTGATGTGATAGGTTGGGGGTGCGGGGGTAATTTTACAAATATCATCCTCATTTCCCTGAAGGAACAGAGGCCCTGGTCGTTGTGTGAATAGAGCTATTGTTAGTATGGCCCATTTACTATTCACAGAGATCGTAACATTTGGCATCGAGGGGCAGTACTACGGCCCAGTGGTCAGGAAAGTTGACCGAGTTACAGGTTTGATCCCAGTGTCCATCCTGTAACATAGAGCTGAATGAAATACAAAATTGAACATTAATTTATTTGTCTGAACTGCGGTGTTACAACACACAACTTTTTAGCAGTTTATTTGCTTTTAGAAGGAAAGTGCGAGTAAGGGGAAACGCTGCCGCACTTTGAAACACCTGCACACAAAACAGCATGATATTGGATGAAATGCAGTAAGAAATCTGTAACCTGGTTACTGTAAAACCCACATTTACATGCAGCTGGCTCGTTATCAGATTTCTGCCCAGCCCCAACAACACCAACACTGGAACATCAGAAGTTTATTAGTGATATTTATGTATTCAGATTGACACTGAGAGGCTAACTCTGTAGTGACAGCACAGATTTCTTCCTTACTGTTGTGAATGTAGACGTGCGAATGTTGAAAATTGTGTAGTGAGACTAATTTATTTTATTTTCAGTTTCAGTCAGACTTTTGAAAGTAATTGTGGTTTGTACAGCTACAATTAATAATCCTTTCTTCACTATGCTCTGCTGCTACAGCAACACTCGGTCAGGAGTCTTTGTCATGCAAATGCACATATGTAAAACCCGGTTACGTGTAGACAAAAAAAAAAAAAAAAATCAGGTTTCTTTTGCAGAAAAGTTACCGTTTACCGGGTTTTTCTTAATCCCTTACCCCGGTTAAAGAAACCAGGTTTCTCATTTGCATTTAAGAAATCAGGTTACTGCTGTCAACAACAACCCGGCTACTTAAGTGCATGTAAATGTACCAATGTTTTTTAGCAGTAGCAAGCAAGATCCAAAATGCAGATGCAAATGGCTTTTCTTCTGTCTAACATTGCATAGTAATGGGAGGATTCTGGATCAGCAGGTGATATTTAGTGTAAATATCAATAAAGAACAAGAGCGGCTGCGGTTCTACTGATGTATGCACCTACACTTGAATGTTATGGGTAGATTTCTTTGTGTGTTTTATTGTTGTGTATATAGAAATTAAATGTAAAAAAAAGACACTCTTTATCAACATTAGTCAGCCTTTCTCGTGATTTGTGTTTTTAAGTGTTGTATTGGCCGAGTTTCCACACTTCAAACCAGTTTGTTAGAATCAATTTTGGTGATCTAAAACGTATCATGTTACGAGGTGCATATTGCTTCAGCACAACTAGGAAACAAATTAAAGACACATAACTTTTCTCAACTTGCAGCAGAAATAATTGTACAAACTCAGAGTTTTTTTTTTTTTTTTGTTGCATTCCCTCCTTTCACTCTCTCCTCTCCCTGGCCTCACTTTAACTGCCTGCTGAAGTGAACCATGCCTTGGCATTTTTGCAAACTCCTCCCTTCGTACTCCCTCTCTCTCTCTCTCTCTCTCACACTCTCTCTCACTCCCTCCCTCCTCTCTCCTTCTCTCCCCCTTCTCTCCCATCCTCCCTTCCTTTTTGCAGCCTCTCTCCCTGATTCACATACACGTCTGATACTGTCTCTGGGCAGCTATAAACCATGTTAGCGGGGCCAGTTCTCAGAAAGGAGAGGCCTCCACTCACTCTGCACTCCCCGTGCCTTACCAGGAAAACACTTTCAAAGAACCCATGGAGGGGCTGGGAGAGGGGCTGAAACAGTAGAGAAAGAGAATGGGAAAGATATGGAGAGGTGGAAAGGGAGGGAGTCGAGGGCCACGGTGTAAGCCAAGGCCACCCTATCCAACTGCAAATATAGGAACCAGCTGTATTTGGTTTCTCTTCTGACTGTTGTATTATTCTCCTGGACTTCAGTAAATTTAGCATGTTAGTTTGCAGAGCTATAGAAAATTTTATTTTCTGGAGCATTTCTTTACCGCCAGAGCAGCAAATGAGAACTCATTTAAGCGTGAAGTTGTCTCACTGAAAGATTAATGGCTTTAGCAAACCAGAAACACAGTAAAGTACATTTTGTACAGTTGCTTACTGAAGGCAGGAGTGAAATAAAGTCAAAGCTCCTGTTTGCTTTGACAGAATGATACCACCAAAGCATTTATAATTGACTATGTGGATTTTTTGTCCTAACAATAATGATAACCATGCTAAAGAGGACTAGGAACCAAATCATGCTACAGAAGCAGATCTGTACTTTACTCAGCATTACATTCATGTGTGTGTGGCAGTGATCTGAAAACTGTTCATTTATGTATTCAAGCCCAGGGCTACGCTTGACACAAACTAGTTTGTACAAGGTATTGACCAACCATGTCCAAAGGCAAAAGTGTTTATAGCTGTTCGAAGGTGTATGTGTATGTATGTTCGAAGGTGGTGTTAAAAACCTGTCACAGAGCATGGAGAGACATTACACACATTAAATTACGATAACATTACCTAATCTCTTCAAAGGCATTCATAGCGTTGCACTCGTTTGTGCATACGAAAGGTGACGAAGAAGTTGTGTGAAGAATTAGAAAAGAAAGTTGGTGAGAGAAGTAGCATAGTCAGCCAGTTGCTGGGTGAAGTGGGCATGGATGTTGGCTTGTTGGTTGTCAGGCACAGCAGCCACAACTCTTACCACTTTCAGACGTTGTTCAACAATTTGACTCACTGACTGACTGATAAAGTTACACCATTTGTCAGCCGAATGCCACGTGACTGAGTGATGAAGTTGTACTGTTGGTCGGAGTTCTGGAGTTTTCTCATCTGTTGTTCATTCAACATGAATTGGCATGAATAGTTTCTCGAACATCCTCAGGGGGAGTTTACAGGTGGTTTTGCCAAATTAGCCACTTTGTTACTAGATTTACCAACTTATCAACATGTAGTCTTAATGTGCTGCGTTTCAGTCTCTATTTAAAACTTGTTCTGTGAAAAACATGTAAATGCAAACAGCTTTATTGGAAATTCGGCCGTATTAAAATACTGTATATGTGAGCACAGAGAGTAGCAGAGGAGCAAACAGATAAAGGGGCTGAATACAAATACGACATGACGACGTCATTAATATGCTCATTAGCGTATTGCATCATTTTTTACATCATTTACAGCATTTCCACAACAATTTTCAACTACAACCTCAGTTTTGCACATTGACTTACACAGATAAGGTTTTGATGTAGTCTTGCGACTGTATATGTTTGACTGTAACCTTTAAAATTCTCTAGTCACGTTGCATTAAAAACCTCTCAATCAGCTTGCTATTACATGTTTTATTGCACATTTCTGCATTAATCTCCTCTGAGTTCGCACCTGCAGGCCTATAAAACCAGATCCAGCGTGGTGGGGAGATCACCTGTGTTTGACTTGGTTGCAGGGGCTCACTTGTACACGTGTAGCTTTGAAGCATGTTGTGACAGAGGAGTGGATGGTGTTTCTGGTCATGATGCATTGCCTGTCTGCATAGTTGGGATGCAGTGAAGACATGTAGCAGTGAAACCTGACCAGCAGCATACACACTGTTACACACCATTCGTGAGCCAGACACCAACTGGCCTTGTCACCACTGCACATGAGAAACACATGCTTGGAGTAAACGGCATGGTTCAAAAATGTTTGAGCAAATTCTGTCCTCATTTGTTGATAAAGGTGTTGACTTGCTATACAGCCTTGAATATTTATGTGCTTTGGGAGGCCAGTGAAACCTCAGTAACGCACTTACACGAGGTGATATAATGCAGATAGTAAATAAGAGAACATTTCAGTGGAAATATTCAACTTAGTCTTCTATTGTCCAGTCAAAATTAATTACTCTATTAGTTGTTGGGCATTTGGTGTTTATTCAGCAGTAGTCTTCTTTCTTAATCTTAGAAAGCTTAAAAAAGCATAAATTGATTTCTCAACCGTGCCCTCCTCAAACCACTGAAGAAGAGTCTCTGAGACACGTGAAAACCCTTGATCACGATCACTTTGATTATTGTAAAATAAAAATATTATTTTTTCAATGGTCACTTATAGCTGTGACTTTCCTGGCTTGATTTTTTTTTAAATCCTCAATTGCCAGTATATGATTTATATATCGCAGTGTTGTGTCAAATAACTGAAATCCAAAGTTTTTCCCACATATCAAATGATAATTAGTTGTACAGGTAGCGGTGCTTGAAATGCATACCCTAACTACTGTTCAATAATAAGACATTCACATAAAATCAACACAAATCCGCAGTGTTGCAGTTAAGGTGAGGAAATTCCTGAGGTTTAATTCGACCAGTGAAATCCTGTGAATGAATTCATGCTGTATCTCTGCACTTGGAGAAGCTTCATTTTCTGACACACAGCTCTGAGAGGGAGAATGCAGCAGAGCCAGCTACGTATTACATAAGCATACTGATGCAGAAGATACAGAGCAAATATTTTGCTTTGCATAGCTTTCCTTCATCCAGTCTACTTTTGCCTGTCTGCTGCTTGCCTTGGACTGAGTGAGTGGGTCAGTGTAAACACACAAAGACAGGATCTGCAACATTCATCCGACCTTCACGCTCTCAGCTTCATGTGTGGACAGCAGCACACACAACACGTGACTCTGTAGGTTTTTCTCCGTTTGATCATAATTTACTTGCTGTAATGACTTTATCAAAGCTTCTCTGGAGGAAAATTGAAAACACAGTCATGAGATCTTGTCCGTAAGAATCTCTTACAATGGATGCATGCATCGACTACACTTATAGCCTCAAATGCACCAGGACTCACTGGATAAAATGAGAGTGCAAAACTACACTCTCTTTCATGTTTTTTTTTTCCTCTTTATCTCTTTCTCCCTCTTTATCTCTCTCTGTTTCTCCCATCGGCTACGTCTCAGGACATGTCAAGTCATATGCCTCTTTCTCTCTCTCTCTCTCTCTCTCTCTCTCTCTCTCTCTCTCTCTCTCTCTCTCTCTCTTCCCATATCTTTTCAAAACCCTGAGAAGACTCCAGGGATACAGCTGCTTTTTGCAGGAAAAAGAAAAGACTCCTTTTCACAAAAGTCAGAGTTTGCACTTTTTTTTTCTCTTTTTGAGCAAAGAGAAATATACAGTGAAATAAATGTTTATGTTTTTTTATGTAGGAGTGAGAAAGTTCCTTCCTCTTGGGAAAAAATATGGCAATTCATGTTTTTCTCCCTACTCTCCTCCCAATTAGTTGGAATGTGTTCATTTTTGTGGTTTTATAGCCTGTGCATGTACTTATTTCCCTGTTTCGTGTCATTTCCCTGTTTTATTGCCTGTAGCCTGCCTAAACACAACTGTTCCATGAGGGTTGGCTCTTGCTCTCTTGTACTGAATAATTAATACATTCTGCTTTCTAAAGCAATGGAATTTGCATTTTGCTGCATCTGTATTTATGTCAATCCAGTCTTACTTTGACGGTGCTTATTTTTCCTGACAGCAATTCTATAATTAAATAAAGGCATAGAATTAGCAGTATGGAAACTGAATTGGTCTGTGAAGTTGAAGTAATTTTTCACAGCTGTACATCAAGGAATTTCATGATATGTGAAACAGTTAAGTGTTGATGGTTTGTGTAAACTGTCAGCCAGCGTTGATTGTGTTCTTAAATGCCAAATGCATCATATTTTACCAAACAAGGACCTCCAGTGGCCATGTGGATTCTCTTGTCTGTCAGAAGCAAAAGCAGAAATAGTATGACTTTGTTATAGAGCTGTAAGAAATTGGAGTGGTTGGTTGGTACAGCAAAGCTTGTGACTATGACAAAGCTTTACTCCCTTTGTTGGGTTCTGATCGCCAGTTTCAGATTTGAAAAAGATTCTACCTGATTTCCTGAGCCCCAAAGCTAAGGAACTCTCCTCGCTGCAGTGACAACATAAATAAACATAGCCGGATTCTCATTTTAATGCTGGAGGTTACTCGCCAAAACGCAAAAATGAAACTTTGGTTTCAGCCAGCCTGTCTCTGTCCTCAAACCAAAGATTTGTTAGGTAAAAGAAGCAGCAATCTGTAACATCAAATCCTGCTTCACAGTATTACAAATCACTTTACAGTGTGTTGGTGTCTGAGAAGCCTTAAAACTCGTGGATACATTACTGAAATTGGACTTCTTGTATTGTATTTCATCTTCTCATCAACTCAGCCCCTCGTGTTGTTTTAACAAAGTGCTGGTTTTATGCGTGCACGCCGGCGACGGCCGGGGCCAGAGGCATTATGTTTTTAGGTTATCTGTTCGTACGTCCATAAATCCCATTCTCGTGAACCTGATATCTCAGTAACACCTTGAGGGAATTTCTTCAAATTTGGTACAAATGCTCACTTAGACTCAAGGATGAACTGATTAGGTTTTGGTGGGCAAAGGTCGAAGTCATTGTGACCCAACAAAGCAGGTTTTTGGCCATAACTCATGAATTCATATGCTAATTATAACACAATTTAACCCGAATGTGAAAAATGATTTTAGTGATGACATTTTATATCCAAAAGGTCAAAGGTCAACTTGACTGCGCCATCATGATGTTCTGCAAAAGCACTACTGGCTATTAGTCAAAGCTGTAACTCAGGAACTCCTGCAACTTGGCTGGTTGGCGGAGGCATACAACCGCGAGACAGTAATTCTAGTTGGTCTAAACACCAGGTCAGAGAGGAGACACAAGAAACTACCATCAGTCAACGTTAGTTTCTTTTAACCATGAGCACAATCTGTCCCTAAGTAGTTTTTATGCCTGAACTAAAGTAAACCTTAACCACAGTGGTGGCAGATGGGAAAACAGGCATATAAAGGTTTTGTTATCCACTATCAACTATGTCGTCCTGCCGATAGGGGAGCCAGATCAGAAAATGCTCATGAGTTGTTTCGGAGGGCAATAACAAATGACGTATTTTAATGTTTCGTTTGTAAAAGCTGTACAGCACAATTAAGAGAGAGAGATACTGCGAGGAGAGGGGGGGGGTCTTCTAGCCACAATGGCCAACAGGGATAAGGAAGAGGCAGAGGTCTGTTTGTGTGCTCGCTAGAGAGCTGGAGACCCTGCCAGGCAAAGTTTCCATGTTAAACTGGCAGGCATGGAGACCGAGAGAGAGAGAGAGGGAGAGAGAGAGGGAGAGGAAAAACAGAGATAGATCGCATAATAAACTAGTAAATGAGACCAAAAGGGAGGAAAAGAAAGAAGGAGCAAGAGAGAAAGTCCAGCAAGAGCAAGAATGCAATAGAGCAAAAGAAAGAGAGAGCGAGGGAGTGAGGGAGTGAGGGCCAGAGACAGAACAAGAACCAGGGGGGTGGGGGGACGGAATGTGCTGACGCGGCGTTTCTTGTTTGAACTCCCCAAATTAATAATCAGCAGCGGTTTAGCCGAGCTGTGCCAGGAACAGGAGCCTACTGCCAAGCCCCAGCCAGGCCAGGCCCTCCCTGCTCCCAGTGTTACCCCCACCCCTCACCCCCTACCTCCCCCTACTCAACCCCCAGCTCACAGCCCTGCTCGGGGGCCGAATAGGAGGCGCTGCCTGTCTGCCTGTCCTGGTCGGGCCGGGCCTGGCACACTGCCACAGGGCTTTTGCTTGTTCAGGAGTTTTGATTAAATCCTTTATTGTGCTCCACTCACGCAAAGAGCTAAGGCGAAACACCGAGCAGGATGGAACGGAGGGGAGGAGAGAAAGCGAGAGGGGAGAAAAGAAAAGGGAAAAAGAGAGAGAGAGGGAGGGGAGGGAGGGAGGGAGGGAGGGAAATGGGATCTGTCTCTTTTTTCCCTCTTGCTTTCTCCTTTTCTCTTTCTTTCGGACTGAAAAGATGTTTGATTTAGTCTATGGGGAGTTGTAAAGTAGATAAAGTTTTTTGCTCGCCATCAGCAGTCTGGATTTTTGTGGCCTTTTTATTTTCACTCGTCTGAATAAAGACCATTTTCAATCTTTTGTACAGTTACTATATTGTTCTGGTTTTATTATCATTTGTCTCATCAGCTAGACTTCCAGACTACAAACCAGCACAGTGACAGGCCTCAAATTGTCTCTGTATGAATTCATCTTAGGAGAGTTTGGATAACAATACTCTGCAAACAAACGCAACACAGAATACTAAATCCTCCAGTGCTTTTTTTACACAACAAGTGTGCTTTTTTCGAAATGGATACTGAACTCCACCTTATCATGTTTTATAGTTTTCTTGTATATGTACTCACAACATTATACACGCTCTATATCTCCAACTGCTCCTAGTTAACTGGACCCTTGTGAGTGCTGCAGCCCCCCCGTGGTCTTTCGGAGGCTTTGTGCCAGAAGTGTAACAGTGATTTGTGTTGTTGTTTCAGCTGTTTCTGTGCTGGACCTGAGCGAGCAGTTCACACCACCAGAGACGGCTCCCCCAGCTCTCGTCAACCTGATCCAAGCCATAGAGAGGAGAGGTATATCCATGTCAACCAGCCATCGTATTTGTCTGTCTCGCTGACTCTGTCCGCCTCCCCGTCTTTCCGTCTATGTGTGACTGTCTCCCTCCCGCCATCTGCCCCTTGCTCTCATGCCAGCATTTGCACAAGTGTAGACATATGGACATGTGAATGCAGTCAGGCAGTCACACAGATGTAGAAGAGTACACACAAGTTCATGCACACTCTTTGGACCTCCTCAGTTGGTTAGGGACTTGATAAAGGTTTTCTACACTTAAGTTTACTGTGGTTTTGAGCAGGGCTCGACATTAAAGCTTGTCCGGGACAAGTGGACTTTTTGTAGGGCAAGTGAAAGAGAAATTTACTTGTCCCACCAGACAAGTTAAAAGGCATAAACAAACAAAAAAAATACAGTGTTTCTTCATTATCTCCTTTCCTTTTGTAAGGGAAACTGTCTTATGCTAAAGGAGATAAGCTAGGAAGCATTGAAGCTCCTTTCCGCAGCATTTAAAGAATTCATCCAGCTCTTATCATGGCTGCCACCTCGATACTTTTACAGCTTAGATACTTAGACTTTTCAACTGCAGCTCTCATCTTTTCAGAGAGAGTGGGCCGGGTCAGGGGCCGTCGACACCGCTGGTGTGTACAACCAGCTGAGATGAGATATCTGATAAACAATAAGGTTTATTCAGAAAGGATCCAGACCCCTTGTTTTCACTCACGTTTTGTTATGTTGCAGCCCAATGCTAAAATTGTTTCAGTTCATTTTTTTCCCTCATCAATCTACACTCAATACCAATACCAGTTCCTTTGCCAGGAGTCTTCCTAGAGCTGGCTGCCTGAACAAACTCAGCAATCGGGGGAGAAGGGCCGATACTAGTTCCTTTGACCATGGTCCGGTTATTTGAACGTGTGCATATTAAACCTGCAGGGTGGAACCTCTGTCTCCAGGCAGTGAGAGTAATTGAGATAGAGGTAGAGTAAATACTACATAACCTAGTTCAAATATTTTACAAATGCCAGCCTGTGCAAAAGCAGTAAGGTGATATCCAGTCCCATCCTTTCTCAGTCCCTTCTCTACTTTCTCCACTCTCCAACGAGGAAAAGCCGCACCAGTGGCACTAATGGTGTTGGTCTTCACCAAGTTTCTTTTTTATCTGGCGCATCAGAAACTTTTCTTGGATGCTTCTTAGGTTTTTCTTTCCACCTATTCGCTGTAGCCTCCTCCGCTCCTTCTGACATAGTGTTCTGTTGTTTATATGCACATTGTAATCATATCTAGAGGCACCCAGACGGACAGCTGCACGTTGTTTCCCGGACTTTTAATGTGTTCCCCGAGTAACCCAGTACAACATGCTGAAGGTTCCTAACCCACGTGTTTCATCTAGGAACCTTCAGCATGTTGTACTGAGTTGCAAGGGGGACATATAAAAAAAACATCCAAGTAATAATGCAGCGGTGTGTCCAGTGCTTAATCGAGCCTCCAGATGTGTTTACAATGAACACATAGACACCAGAACACCCTCTTCACTCTCTGGCAAACTCACAGGTTAATGTAAAACGCATCACTACCGGTTGACAGTGGAAAGTCGCCACAGACGGGAGATTTAAACTCTGGTGTACAGAGAGATTTACCTACTGCTGATAGACTTTAACAGTATTGTGTGAACTTCTTTGGCAATGGCTTGAATATAATGGACGTTCATTTATGTTTAAAAGTCACACTCACCAGCTTTAACCCTTAGAGCCTGATTGATGCAGTTTGAACATTCAGGTTGAAACATGCACATGTGAAGAAGCAGTCCGCTAGAACTGAAACTAAACCATTTGGTTAGTGCTGGGATTCGATATTATTTTATCAAATCTGAATCCAGTATGCTGTTTCTTTGGGATTGGATGTGGTTAAATAGATCCAAGTTGAGTCAGAGCAGTTTTCATTGGCCTCACTGAGAGTCCTGCACAGTGGGTTTCATTCACACTATGTTATTAACAAATAGCGCTCAGTGGGTTTCCATTCACACTTTTTCTTCTTTTTTTCTGTCTTTCTTTTTACTTTCTGCCTGTGTTTGTCTCTCACACACACACATAGAGTATATGTAGGCCTTCAGCTAACAATTATTCATGTGATTTATTAATCTTCAGTTTATATTTTCAATTAATCAATTAATAGTTTAATATAAAAATGTCAAAAATTGTGGAAAAAAACCTCAATTTGGCAATATACCAGCATTGACAATAACCGTGATATTTATTTCTTTTCACTATTCATTAAATTCTTTTTGAGGCTTTTATGCAGTTATGATTACACACACACTCTCTCTCTCCCCCTCCCTCCCTCCGCCTCCCTACTGATGAACTACATGCAGATACTCTGATCATCCCTCTCATCCTTCTGTCTGACTTGTCTTCAGAAAGCCACCAAAATTCTTTCTAGTAAATATTTAGATATTGCTATCTACTAGAAGGGCGGCAGGAGGTCTTTCTCTGAATGTAAATACTATATGTAGCAGTAATATTAAATTATTTCCCCATGTTGCATGCGCACACACTCTGACTATATGGTTTGGTTTTCACAACTACCTGAGAGACTGGCTTGTCTCAAGGAACTGCCTCCTAGATGCAAGCTGTCTAGACCCAGTGTTTCTAAAGGTTTGTTTTATTTCAAGCCTGTGAAATGAGTAATGTAGTCATTCAGAGTTAAATGTTTTCCTCGCGGACATTTTCACAGGATGTGTGAAGTCGTTCCCTTTTTTTCAGGGAACAATCAGCTGAAAAGAATCTCGTGATGCAGGTTTCAGTGTAGAGTTAAAATTTTCTGTGCTGTGTCTGGCACAGAGCAGAGTCACTAAATGAATCACACATTTTCCACAAAAAAATAGGACAAACAAAAATGAAACACTTAACACAGGAACATTGGTTGGCTCTGCTCTTGTAAATATTGCTTGTACAAAAACATTTGAAGGATCAACTCTTCCCTAGTTGATTGATTTCCTTCTCTCTGTTCTTGGATGTGAGACTGGAATGAAAACAGCACGGAGCTGACATGTGCCGAGAGTTTTCAATTTATGTCTTATTTTATCTTTAGTGCTTTGTCATGTACAAGTTGTTACTCGCAAACTGACATTGTCCAGCTGCTAATAAAATGTCTGTGTTGCGTGTTCACCATTACTCTTGTATTACTTTGTCATAAAGTCATCCCCTTCATTAGAGTGAGCTACTGGCTGCAGTGTGGGGCTCACATGTGCATTTCATTTTATGAATATTTGTTACTTTGAATTCCTCTTGTTGCCCTTCAGGTTTCTACTTTCCTTAACTCAACTGCTTTTTCTGTCTTTCTCAGGTCTTGACTTCAAGACATTGTACAGGACAGCTAGCTCCGTGGGTTCAGACAGCCCAGTCAACAGCCTTAACTCTGGTGAGTTAGTTTTAATCCTAAATTGGATTTTTCAGAACGTTTCATTGACACGTTCGGATTGACACTTGCAGCATGTATGTTGCTTTTCACCTGCGCCTTCATATTTATAATGTTAAAGTATTTATATCAAGGAAATTGGTAGTTCAGCCAGTCGTCTACTGTTGGCCATCAAGTAGTTCAATGGTACATCTCACCTGCCTGTTAAAAAATGTAGCCCATTCGCTTTCCCTGCCCAGACCTGCTCAGATACCCTAATCTGTACTCATGACCCTCAGGTTGCCTCTAAATGCCTTTGCATATGTCTTTGTGGTCCAGAGAGTGACATGGGTCAGAAAGACGTGGGTTACCTCTCCGAGTGTGTCCTGCACTACCTGAGGGACCTCCCGTCACCTGTCATCCCCGCCTGTGTCTACCCTCACCTTCAAACTGCTGTCACACTGCAGCAGCAAGTCCTACAACAATCAGCAGGTGGGCCTCATGCTTAAAGCTGACACTTGAATCATGTCTTATGTATCTCCTTACTGAAATGGCTCATTAATGGACCATTAGCAGAGGTTTTAGCTGATACAAATCACAGATTCTACTCATTCCTGCCGACCATTTTCCCAAGCATACCATTACGCCATACCATATTTTTTACAATAACTTTCAACTTGCTTCAAATAGCGACATTTTGCCATCTTTCTTTCTTTTATTTTTTTCAATTGTGGCTCAGGAGACAGAGTGGGTCGTCAAAAGTAAGACGGACCACATGTACATGTTCTCTGTGATAGATTATCTGTCTCAAGTGAGATTCAAGTCTGTGCAAGTGGACGTCTTACACTCCTAACTGGAACCAGTGGCTTCCTGGAAAATAGGAAAAAATGCATTTTTCAGCCTAAAAACCCCGGTATGCTTTGTAAAATGGTCCACAGTAATGAGAAGCACACATAATTTGTAGATAATGGGCTTAAATATGCAAAAAGCCACTGGTATGTTCCTTTAAAAGACCAACTAAAGATTTATTGTTATAAATCATTCAGATTTCCTGACTACTTTAGATCCTGTATTAACATAATAATTCTAGACAGTTCTTGAATAAAGTTGATCTGTTTTGAAACAGAGGAAATAATCTCATCCTGTTTTATATTTAATTAAATATTTTTTTTGTTGTTGTTTTCAGAAAATATTTTTTGGACTTGGACTTGGAAAAACTGACTTGTTAAGATGGGGGTATTGTGCAGTGTAATAGAAAAGCATGAGCCCAAAATTGAGCGGTTTGCTGCTGATGCTGTGTTAGTTAACAGAAAGGCACCTTTCATTGCTTCGATGACTGTAATTCAAGTAAAAGAACTGCACGAGGCCTAAACTGAGTCTTGTATACTGGTGATCGAGGTCACTCGCATGTCAGCGTTGAGAGAATAGAGTTAAGTGTCGAGAGAGGATGAGCTCACTGAGGCATGTTAGAAATGCTTCAGCTGATTCTCCTTTACACAAAGCATACCATGACTCATTTCAGATATATACTAGAACTATTTACAGAAACATCCACTGTCCATGCATTGTCATTATCTGAAAAATTCCAAACTATAGATTATTTTAAGGATCTAAGTATGAGTCAGTTAAATACCTAATCTTTTTTTTCTTTAACAGCTTCATTCCTCAGGCACTCTGAGGAATGATCTGATATGGTTGTATAATTGAAGTGTATATATAATTGTTGAGCTTGTCACAATAGTTTTAAGTATAGGTCTTCTCTTCATATTTATTTGAATCACTCTTCCAGATGGTGCGGTCGCTGGTAGCCATGACAGAGAGGTGAGCCAGGTCCTTGAGAGCTCCACCACCGTCCCTCTCCATCACCGTCTCACCTTGCAGTACCTCCTCACACACCTGACCAAGGTCACCCAGGTGCAGGCCAGCAATGGCCTGGACACACACACGCTGGGAAAGATCTTCGGACCGCTGCTCATACGGACGGGCGCCTCTACTCCTTGGTAAATGATTTTGTCCTTTTTATACAGTAAAGAAAAGTTTACTTCCAGTAAAGAAAGTGTGTGAATTTTGGAGTCATTATCAAGGACTGGGCATCGTGGATTTGTCAGTTCTATGAGACGTTAGACTTGTAGTGAATCTAATTTGAATCTATTGAATATGCCATTGTTATACTGAACTATTGCTGTTGATTGATTGATTGATTGATTGATTGATTGATTTGCAGGTTGTCAGTGGATGAGAAGTTCCCTGCCCTTGTGGTGGAGAGGCTGTTGATAGAGAGAATTACAGAGCAAGACCTCACTCCTCCAGGTTTGTTTTATTATTATTATTATGACTGCACAGAACGATGTTTATATTACTTTACAGCACAAACACATTTTTACGGACAACTTTATATTTGTAGGTACTTTTTTCAGTTTCCAGTGGGTTTATAAGTTCAGTGACTCAGTGGCTTTTAACACAGATTTTTGTTTGTCTATGTGTGTGTCTGTGTCTTTTTGCAGTTCTTCCAGCAAAGCCAGTCAAGTCAAAAATGGCACCATCAGCCATGACAGACACAAGCAGCCTGCTTAACGATGCTGAGTGGTACTGGGGCGAAATCTCCAGGTAAAATATTAACAGTAAAGTCTAAAGTGTTTTTAGGGGAAATTTGATCACCGTTAATATTAGGTCTCCATCTATTTAAAGTATTCTGTGTTGTATTTTAGTCACCAATTACCACGTGCATACGCATCAATTTGCTAAATTTGTGATTGTGGAAATGATGTTATTATTTTGCAGTTAAATTACAGCTGATCACAGTAATCGTTAATGAAGTAAAAATGTTGCTGAATTTGCAGAGAGGAAGTGAATGAGAAGCTGCGAGACACTCCAGACGGCACCTTCCTGGTCCGAGATGCCTCAAGTAAACTGGAGGGCGAATACACTCTCACCCTCAGGTAAAGCACCACTTGTGGTTTAAAGTTTCTTTTTGAACATCAGCAGTGCTGACATACCATCTCTAGTCTGTGCACAGCTAAAAGTGTTTTTTCTTCTCATTTGGCTCCTGTCTCCCCCTGCAGGAAAGGGGGGAACAACAAGCTCATAAAGATTTACCACAGAGACGGGAGGTACGGCTTCTCAGAGCCTCTTACCTTCTTGTCAGTAGTGGAGCTCATCAATCACTACCGCCACGAGTCCCTGGCCCAGTACAACGCCAAGCTGGACACCAAGCTTCTGTACCCCATCTCCAAATACCAACAGGTTGGTGATGCTGCAGATTATGGAGCAGTTTGTTGTTTTTGTAGTGAGTCTTCAAATTCACTTCACAAACTTTGTATAATCTAATTGAATTACAAGCAAACTCCTTCTGCAAGCCTCCTTTGATTTAGAAAATGCTTGGCAATGTTGATCTCATTCCTTTTATGAACAACAATGAGTACGGCCTGCTTGAATTGTGTTTCATTGTTTCATCTGTCAAATTGGTGACATCACTTTCCGCTGCTTTTTGCCGTTCTCAGCTGGTGAAGGAGAACAGTATAGAGGAGGTGGGAGAGCAGCTGAAGGTCTACCATGAGCAGTACCAGGAGAAGAGCCGCGAGTACGACTCTCTGTACGAGGAATACACGCGCACTTCACAGGTATCAGTTCAACACATATGGACACAGAAACACACACACACACACACACATACGCAAGCACACAGTATTATGAATCATACTTGATGTAAACTGAAGTTACATTAACATGGATACATCTTAAATACACATACAGTTTATCCTGAAGATAAAAATGAAACAGTAATTATTCCATATGAGAAACCTGGTTGTAGCCAGAATAGAATATAAATAAACTGGAGCCATATGACAATGCATGTTAAACATTTTCTTATTAAAATAAGTTTAAAAAAATTCATGAAAAATATGAGTATAAAAGAGTGAATGTGTGCACGACACCAGATCACAAGGATACAATTTGTATGGAACCATGTACAATAAGAGAGCACATAAAAAACAGAATATATCTTGAATTTAATAAGAGAAAAACTCAAAATGTTGATGTATGCAGTATAAAGTATGACACAAATGAATGAAGTGCAGAGCTGTGTAGATAACATAAGCATGAAAAAGAGGTGATAAATGGGATTCAGCAGCCCCAGACTTAATGAAATATAAAATGGACAGTCACAGTTTGTCTCCCTGTCCCTTTATTCCACAGGAGCTGCAGATGAAGCGCACAGCTATTGAGGCCTTCAACGAGACCATTAAGATCTTTGAGGAGCAGTGTGAGACTCAGGAGCGCTACAGCAGAGAGTCATTGGAGCGTTTCCAACGCGAAGGCAATGAAAAGGAGATTCAAAAGTATGTTTGTGTTTGTGTGCATGGGATTCGATAATTCAGCTGCAAAACCAAGGCAGACAGATGCAACAAATAAATGCATTTTGTTTTAGTGAGCCGTAAACCTGAACCAAGCTGCTGAATTAGAGTCGTATTTTGTTTCTTTATTCAGCATTTGAAGAACACGTTCATAGAGATTATCATTCTCTCAAAATCAGGATCCAGAGCAACTCGGAGCGTTTGAAGTCTCGTGTGAAGGAGATCCACGACAGCAAGCGTAAACTGGAGCAGGACCTGAGACAGCAGGTGTCCGACAACAGAGAGATCGACAAGAAGATGAACAGCCTCAAGCCGGATCTCATGCAGCTCCGCAAGATCAGAGACCAGTATTTGATGTAAGAAGGAGAAATTAAACATTTACTCCATGCCTAAAATACATCCTCACACAAACTGTAACAAAAGTGTCAAAACTGTCAGTCAGCACTGAATCTGTGATGTTCTGGCTTTGCAGATGGCTGACACAGAAGGGGACAAGGCAGAAGAAGATCAATGAATGGCTGGGCATAAAGAATGACGCTGATGAGTAAGTGTTTGAAATGAGGCTCAGCAACTTGTTTTGTGATGTCGTATCTCCACCTGTAATTTTGAGAGTGGTTGGAGCTCAGTGTTTTGTTCACGGTGTGACACGTGCTTCAGTGTTTTCTGCATCATTTCTGCCTTTCCAGCTCCTACTCGCTGGAGGAAGACGAGGGCTCACCCCACCATGATGAGTGTACCTGGTATGTGGGTGACATCAAACGCACCCAGGCTGAGGAAATGCTGAGAGGCAAATGTGACGGAACCTTCCTCATCCGTGAGAGCCAGTCACAGAAGGGCTCCTACGCCTGTTCTGTAGTGTAAGTTTGTGTTTATGCTTTTTTAAACGGGACACAAATCCACTCAAAGAGAGATGTATTTTACATTTTGAAATATGGCAATCTATTTCTTTATTCGCATTGACAACTGCCCAAAAGTAGAAAATATGACTTTGACAGCATTTTAACTACTGCTGAACAATTAAATAAAATATATAATCGAACTCCCAATCTGACCAAGTGCAATATCCAAATTGCAGGAGCTGTAATCTTTTCGACAAAGGTAAAATGCGTCACGACATCGCTGTGCATTGTTAGCACCATAAGCAGTGACACCCCAGCCTACTGACCATATTCTCCAGACATAAAGGAACATGCTTGTTTGGTACAACAAAAATCACATCATCATTTTTATATTTTTTTGCAAAAACCATTCCAACTGAAATCACATATTACAATATCTGCCAAAATAATAGCAATATGATTTTTCTTGCATATCGTGCAACACTAATTTTAACCCTCTGAACACTGAAACAATAAATGCTGGAGGTTAGGTTTTCGTGGCAGTTCTTAAAGGAATAATTTGACATTTTGACAACTACACCTACTTGCTTTCTGGTGGAGCGCTAGATGAGAAGATGGATACCAGTCAATACTGTATGTCTATATGGTAAATGCAAGGCTACAGCCAAAAGCAGGGGAAGTAGCTGGCTCTGTCAGACAGTAAATTCACCTAGCAGCAACTGTTAAGCTCTCCAACATGTAATACCTTGTTTGTTTAATCTGTACAAATGCAGAAGTCCAAGAACAACAACTCACCGTTACACAGGAGGGTTGTGTGCAGGACTTTGTACCTTTGTACCACTAACTATATTTCCTCTAAAGCCGTCTCATTAAACAAGGATGCAGAAAAACATATTACATTATACGATACATTTTTATAATGGGGCACTACTCAAGTTTACATGATTACTAAAGTTCTTACATGAATTCTCTCACAGTTACTGTCACTAATTCACTTCCCAAACAAAGCCCAAATCACACCAAACCAAAAGTTCTCTCTCATTGGTGCTTTGAAAACACTGGGAAATGTAGGAAATTAAATAGTAGTAGATACATAAAATAAGTAATTTATATATTGACAACATTTTCCTTTTATGACAATAAAGAGCTTCTGTCCTTCTTTCCAGTGTGGAGGGTGACACCAAGCACTGTGTCATCTACAAGACGGTCACAGGTTATGGATTCGCTGAGCCCTACAATCTGTACTCGTCCCTCAAAGACCTGGTGCTCCACTACAAAAACGTCTCCTTGGTCCAACACAACGACCAGCTGAATGTAAATCTGGCCTACCCAGTCCTGGCCCGCTCTCAGAACCAGAACCAGAACCAGCACCCGAGATGAATTATCCGCCAGCAGTGTAGGACGCCAACCAGGGTGGGGAAACAAAATTTTCACTCAAACGCATCGGGGAAAAAGTAAATGTCCGAACAATGCTTGTTCATGTGTTTAAAGTGATGGGTAAGATAAACTCAACAGCCACAATTTAAAATTCATACTTTTTTTTGGCTGGAGGCTGGTGCTGATTTCCCACACTGACCCCAGTCCAGCAAAGAGCACTCCTTGCTAACAGCATGGCTTCAACATAAGCACACTGCTAGCACTAACTAAACACTGTACAGTTAGCGTGGCTGACACAGCGAGTTTTATCTTGAGGAGAAAGTCGCATCAGCCAGCCATGACTGTACAGTGTCAGTTATGACAAAAAGTGTGAGACATTTACAAGAAAATACCTTTGATACAGAGAAAAAAAAAAAAAACAGCCAAACTTGTTAAAGGAAGACAAAATAAGCACACAAAAAATATTGTTTTCAAGATTGTGAAGAGGAGAGACCAGATGGGATGATGGGAAATTTTACAGGGGGCACTTTTGCTTTTTTTTTTTTTTTTTTTTTTTATTATTGCCTTGAACACATGATGACTCTCCTTAGACAAAGGCCCGATCTGTCATCCCCAGACTGCCTGCAAACTCTCCGTAGACAAAAGCCTGAGCTGTCATCCACTAAAAGGACTGGCTTGGCTAAACCAGGCTGCTCGCTTCACACCTAAAGGCGGCTGAGAAACCATGGACCTGGGGGGTGTAGTCACTGGACCCTGAGGGGGAGGGGGTAGGGAGGGGGATTTCTGGGGTTGATGTTTTTAGGGGTTTTAAAAAGATCAATTCAATTTAAAGCTTGCTCAAGTGCCATAGTAATAGCTTTGAATGACCATAAGCCTGTGTCACTATAACAAGGGGGCACGTCGAGGTTGGAAGAAAGAAGAGAAGGAAGGAGGGAGTGAACAACATTGACTGTGCTACAGCTTTAAAAAAAAAAAAAAAAAATACACACATATAGGTATATTTTTTATGAAATGATCTTTATTTCCAACTGCTTTGGCTTGTTGCTCTCTCTCAGTGGGCCTCATTCTGAATTGACGAGGTACAACATCCAGTAAATACTGTATTACAGGATAGAAATGCATGGTACATATTTGGTACATTGTGAATACAGAAATACTTTTTAATCACAATACACTAGATGGAAAGGTACATTGATGAATGCAGTTCCACATGATCCAGGTTTCCTTCTAAATGGAAAGACTCCTGCATCAAACGTCTCTTTGTTTCAAACTTCTTCCTTCTTTTTTCATCCTCTTTAATACTGTAGCACCTGTAGCCATTGACTTAAGGCATAACTGTTAGTGCTCCTCTCATGTGTCTTGTTTCTATATGCTAAAGACACTCACAGAGCATCAATCTATGTGATTATTGTATCTTCGGTACTGTATTTGCTTTGTCTCTAGTTAGATTAGACTGATTTAGCAGTACAATGTCCTTGCAAATGTTTATTGTTGTTGTTTTGTTTTTTTTGTTGTTTTTTTTTTATGCAGATTTACTCACGGTATTTCCTTCCCCCTTGCGCTTGACTGTTCATTTCAACACAAGCTTGACTCACAGAGCTGTAAAACATTGATGTACAAAAAAAAAAAAAGAAAGCAGTAATATAACTCATGTACAGTATATTTCAGACACACATGCAGTCAGTGTATGTGACTTTATACAGTTTAATCGCTGTGTTTCTTTATGTTTTCAGAATATTTGCTATGCTCTTAGATTCTGTTTAAGGATGTACACAGTATCCAGCTAATGTGAGCCAAATGAAGGATGTCTTTTCATGTAGCAAGAAAGAGAAAAAAAGAACCAGTCCTTTTGCCATTTAGCATGGCCTCTGTGGTCAGAGAGATTATCTAGTACAGTATGCATGGAGTCCTTCTTTGGGTTGTGTTTTTTTTTTTTTTTTTTTTTACTTGGCACCAGTGGTTGATAATTGTGCTTTTTGTAGTGCATATACAGTATGGTGTGTGTTGATTATAGTAGTACTATGATATTGTAGTACTAAGCACAACATAGTGGGATGTTGATAGTAAGTTTTAGATTTACAGACAGTTCTCACATCAGTTCCCTCCTGTTGTTCTGTGCTGTGGCAGTAAATTTCTCTCATGTTCATTCGGCTTGAGGTGAAGATTGTACCACCTCTGTTCAAAGCACAGTTCACTTGTGTGAAGGCAGGGTTACTCAGTTATTACTGAGTGGTTAATGATAACAGGCGTCACATGATGTTACTTTTAAAATTGATATACATAGTTGAATTCTTGAGATAAAAATCTTTCAAATTTCTCACACATAGTAGACTCTGATTGCCAAAAAGAGAAAAAGTATTTTTGTGGAAAGGTAGAGAGGAGTCAAAATTCATTGGCAGTAGAAAGTTTTAGAAAAAATGCACTGCTTTTAAACGTTACACATTTGGCATTTTGGGTTTATTTTTTCCTTTTGTTGAGGAGGGATAGAAATTAAAGTTTTGTTCCTAATGAGATATTCACCTACTCTTGTCATGAAAGTCGATTATTACTTGATATTAAACTTCTTCATCTGTAGACAGATTCACAAACTTCAGGTAGCAATGTTTTTCAGACAACAGACCAATCCCATTTTCAACCTGAAAAGTTTAAATCAAGACATCTTTTTGATTTGAGTCAGGACGAATCAGTTGTACTGTACTTTGCACAATTCTTGGCAAATAGAAATCCCAGGAATTTAAACTAGAGGTGACAGCGGTGCTTTTGATTAGAGGGCTATAAAAACACGTGAGTGAGAAAGATTAGAAGTGCCTTTAGTCATTGTGATGAGCTTGTTTTCTCCTTGTTATCACTGGAGCGTTGCTCCACAAGATGGTGCCACCACCACCACATGCTGTGCCCTATGGTTCACACATTTGCCATTTGTCTAAAACTTAAGGGTATCTGGCAGATGAGCATGGTCGTCGTCGTGTGTGTGATTGTGTGTGATTGTGTGTGTGTGTGTATGTGTGTTTGTGTGTGTGTTAGAGCAAACCTGAGCATGTTATAGATAAGAGAGTGACGGATTTTAGTTGTGCCTCTTTGTCGTTACATCTGTAATTGTTACATATTCCTTCTTTCTATAGTGGGGGCTGTACAGTAGCTTGGTGCTCACGGTGCACCCAAGCTAGCTTTCTTTGGTGTTTTTTTTTTTTTTTTTTTTTTTATTTTGGCTGGTATATTTTTTAATAAAACTCAGATAAGATAGAAATGTGAACCGTACACATCCGTGGCCCAGCCCAGTTGTTTGAAGCTCATTTGATAAGCTCTCAAGTTATTGCATGCAACATTTCTCAGTATTTTGTATTAAGAGTCAGTTCCTTTGTCAACGGGCGTTCTGGTTGAGTCATCCGCCACTGCTGACACATCCATTATCCAGTTTGTTGGACCAACACTTTTGTGACTGCACTTTTTTTTCTGTTCCACACACTCAAAGTAGTGTGCCTAACGCCCAACAACCATAAACTAACAGACAGTGTGAAGCTCAGTTGTCAATAGTGTTTTTAGTTGATAGTTTTAAGGTCTTTCCATACCGTATATCAGGAGTGATTGACGTTTTTCTTTATGATATCGGAGTATACAGTGTACAGTATATGCTTTTGTTGTTTTGTGGTCAACAGCTGTCATGTAATTCTGATGCTTTTGACTGATTGCAATGTTTTTACTTTAACTATATGGACTGTAAAAACTCTCTAATATTTTAAACCAACTTTATGGAGAGCCTCTGGCTCATTATGCAATTTTGTGTCCACTCAGCAAACTTGTGCAACTTAACAAGACAAATAACATAAATTTTCTTAAATGGTCTGTTCATCTTAATAACAGAAACACATCTTTTCACTTAGTCTTAGTGGTGTGTGAACATGCAAATACTTTCAGTTTCATTAGATTTTGAGATTTTTTTTTTTTTTGCAGTTTCTTTCAGCTGAAGAAATCATCCTTGGAAAACTGTCCAGAGTAACTAAGACATTGCTCTTGACTATTTGAAATGTAGTTTTTGGGCTTTTGCCAGCAGAAAGAAAGTTCTGTTCACCTCCATTGTACTCTGTTGTACTATATGTGGTGGCAGAAAATCAACATCTCAAAACCTCAGCACAAGGAAGTGAAACTAAATTATGGCAAGATGCTACAAGGACTAAGTGAAAACTATGTTTTCTGGTGTTTTAGGGGGATTTGGTTAAATCAGCCATTAAAAATGTGTCTGGGAAAATCCTGCCAATGAAACAAGGTGGTTTCAGTTTATTCCACAACAGGTCCACTTGTTTCAGAGAAGTTCATGACCCAGGCAGATCTGCTTCAGATTTAAAAAAAAATTTTGTTCCTTAAAAAAGAAAAGAAAAGTATAACTGAATATCTTACTCCATCACTTGTTAAGATGAACATTTTTGCAGTGAACTTAAACACTTTCATCTGCCATATATGCCATGTTAATCACAGATGTTTAATAGCTAGAAGCAATGCAACTTCAGTAGCAATGAAACCTGGTCACTCAGTGCGACGGGCATGAAACGGGCAGAAGATGAAGATGTATTGAGCTTTGACTTAGAGGTGAGACTTCAGTCCCACTTCAGCTTTCATCCCGCTCATCTCTTAGATATGCATTTGTGTCGGAGCTTCTTGAAAAGCATTTTTCTATAAGACAAGTGATCATTCAAGGAATGAAATATTTTTTCATCAGCTTTGGTACACTGTAAATGATCTTTCTTGAAATGGCCTCATACACAAAGCACATCTTTCACTGACTACAAGGAACACATATATTTGGTGTCTATTAAGGTTTGAAGAATGAGAGACATAATAGAGAATAAATATTTTGAAATATATTCTTAGATATCTATATTTTTGGATTATGTAATTCTGATTTGGATTGTGCTTGAAACAAATCAGAAAGAGGCTTTGATGTGAACATGATCTTTAGACTTGCTCCACGGGTGCTTTGTATTCGAGCAGTTATTGAAACGCAAGCATTTTTACTAATCAGCTGCAGTGAGCTTCATCATGATCAGCAAGTTGATCGACATACATGTAATCTATTAAGCATGATTATCAGGTGCGTTCAGAGGATGAAGCAAGCTCATGTACATGTGTTAATATTTACAGAGCTAAGTCTATATGTTAAATGCAGTCTTGGCTGCTTTGCATTTATTAAATATTAGAGAAGAGTTTTTTGTTGTTGTTTTTTTTGTTTTTTATGAACATGAGAATCTGTTATGTCATATGGAAGATTCTGTTTTTTGTGAGTAGATGCAGTGTTAAAAGTTGCACCACAAAAGAGACACTTGGATGCTGCTACAGAGATCAACCACAGATTAGACGCTGATGCTGTAAAAGTGAACTGTAAAAGTTACCACTGTATCTTCCTCTGGTTGATCTCTGTGGTCGCTGAACGGGAAGTCAAAGTAAAACCTGTTAATCAAATAGAGAAAAGGTACATGATTCAACGGTTCATGATCACTCCTTTATACAGATCTTTGTACATGGAACAATGATGGCATTAGAAAGTGTTCTTTTATGGTGCCTGAGTATATTTTTTATTTTTTTTATTTGGCTTTTTAAAAAAGCTGATAGATTTGTCTGTCCAAGTGTTGGTTCTTTTTTTTGTTTGTTTGTTTATATCTGTTAATGATAACCTTACAGAGCCTATAAAGAAAAAAATAAGCTAGCTTGAATATTTTTCCTCCATACAGAAAAAAAATACAAATGTTTACAATATGTAATTAACCAAATGGTAAATATGCGTTTGAGAATCAATCTGTCTGTCCCTCAAAGTGGCTGTGATAGATTGATTTATATTTCTTTATTTCCTCTGTCATTTTAAACTTGAAAATGTTATGAATGCTTGTTCTGCTTTTTTTTTTCTGTTTTTCGGTTCGTTCCTCTTTTTTAATTTTTACTTGTGAGAACAGTGCTCCCTCAATTTCATAATAATAACTCAACAATTTAGTTCAACAAGATTTATTTGTCCATAACACATAGGTATTCATCAGTCTGTCAATCTATACCTGCTGACTACTTCACCTTACACTGAGCCTTGTATGTGCAGGACTGAATCCTAACTTGAGACGCTGTTGCATCTTTTGCTGTTTATATTATGTACAGTGTGATAGATTTGGCTCTGCCAGGTGTCTCTCTGGGAAGGTCTCAGTTCAAAGAATTTATAGTGGGTGACACCCACATGTTGTGAATAACAGTAAAAAAAACACGCCACTTGAACATGCTTGTGTACAATTTTTGTACATGACAAAAGTTGGAAATTCAGGAATAACTATCAAGAGGCACCCTGTTCTTGATTTTGCACTACACAGCAAATGATACTCAAATGAAAAGGTGAATCAATTGCTCTATTGGTTGGTTAACTCAATTGTAAGACCAAAAAGTATCCAATATAGTCTCAGCTTGTGTGTGTGATTTCCATTTA
Organism: Seriola dumerili; assembly: GCF_002260705.1. Taxonomy (NCBI): domain Eukaryota; kingdom Metazoa; phylum Chordata; class Actinopteri; order Carangiformes; family Carangidae; genus Seriola; species Seriola dumerili. The sequence continues at coordinate 3,598,274 of NW_019174481.1, forward strand.
AAATAAGATGACGTTAGCAACTGCACTTTCATTTCTCCTTTTTCTGCCTGTATCCAACCAATGAAAGTTTGCCTTGTGTTTGATTCAATCTGACGTGAATGTTGTAGTATTTTTCACTGGTGTACAGTAGTTCATATTCAAGACCCAACTCTGAACGGTAGAAGTTTGGCAGTGATCCATTTGGCAACGGCCTCTGAGAAGTTACAGAGCAGCAACAATTTTAACCTTACAACACCAGTCGCTTTTTTTATTGTTGCTCAACAAGTTGCCCAGTGTATCACTGCCTCAGCAGCAGCAACAGATATATGGTTCTTAGTTAATAATGATGTGATGTTCTCTTTCTTTCAAAAACGGTGAATGGTAACGAAGAGGGCAGTCCGATAAAGCTACTCTACACCAAAGTGCAATTGAACTCAGAGGGAGCACTGTTGTTTCAGCCAGCTGAGGCCTACTGGTTGTTGTGTGCCCAACCCCTATGCACGAAAAGATGGTTATTCTTCTTCTCTTGTGTTATCCTCCCTCCGTTGGTCTGTCTTAATTCAGATGCGACATTTCTTTCTTTCTCTCTCGTGTACAGCTTGCTTCAGAGATGTGTTTGTCCTCAGACAGGTACTCTTTCATCTGTACGGTTCTTTCTTTAGGCTGATGCAATGATTCTAAAAGACAATAAAAGATATATAAAACAAAGTGTCCTTCCTTGTACTTGCTCTAATCTGTCATTGCCTCGCCACAGTTCCTCATATATTCATGTCCCAGTTATACTCTAGCCGACTTTACTGGGCTTTAACATGATGACATGATTCATTTGTAGCACTCACTGAAAGATGTTATGTCATTTTAGGGGCAAAAAGTAAAATGTATTATATAAAACTTAAAAATGTGAATGTGATTGTGTCATCAATTATGTATTGGTGGCTCTCAAAATAGAAACTATTTATTCTACTATGAGATTTAAACATAAACATAGCAGAAATGTTCCGTTGGCCTTGTTCACTTTAGGGAAAGGTTCATCAAAATTGAAGGTTACCTGAGGAGTGTTGACCATTAGCATCACCACTATGGAACAGTGTTTTTAGGAGTGGGTCCCCATTTTGTTTGTATTGCGCATGTTCACAGTAATGCACATGTGCACACACACTCATAATACACCAAACATGGGTAGGGATGAAACAAGAAACGGTAGTGAAGAAGAAAACTAGCTAGCAATCAAAAATGCAGGGTTTAAAAAATCTAAAATTCAAAGTTTATTGAGGAAGGGAATACACTCAACATGTTTGCTAGGCCTAAAGGACACACACAATGTATTAAATATAAATATAACTTTTATTTGCTTATCTGTAGGAAAGAAGTTTTGTCTCACCTTTATCTGTGAACAAAGTTGTGTTTCCATAGGAAGTGAGTAGTAAGCATTTCCAAGCACAACATTAGTGTAGTCAGTGGTGAGGAGTAACCGGAAATTGTTTTTGTTTTTTTTCTGGAAAGAAACAACGCTGCTTCCTCTTTTAAAAGATAATTTGTGAATGCTTAGAGAAGCACAAATGAAATACCAGACAGTTCCACTATGTTAGAGTTGGACATAAACCTGATATGGATATCTCAAAACTTTGGCAAATAAAACAACTTCCTGGGTAGCTTGATACTTCTAGAATGAAGTGAGAAATGTGTGTTTTTGTGATTGAGTGGACCGATACCTTCTTTTGCAGTGTGACACACATTACACATTTCACACACTGTAGGTAAATACAGCAAAGGCACACAAAAGTGAAAGCTGCACCGATGAAATTAGTGAATTTTAGTTTTATCTGTTACACTCTGAGTCAACACTCAGAGAAGCAGACAGGAAGCAGAGTGAATCATGCAGTCATGTTATGTCTTGTCTGTTTTTTTTGTCACTCTGTCCTTGTTTTTTTGGGGAAAGCTGGGAGAGATCATCTGACAGTCACCAGGTAAAACATTTCATAATGTTCAAGGGTTTGAGCTGTTTTGCTGCAGTTTGTGTTTCTTATGATTGCTCTTGAGCAAGACCTTTGCACTGAGGAACTGAGCTGAGACATGCAATGGCTTTATAATTAGCCAGATGATGCAGAAGTCATGCAAAGAAGACTATCCCACAAAACAAGCTGAGTGAACTGATCATAAGACTGTTATTCCTCCTGGTGATATTTCCAAGTTCTTGATTCTTCTTTATCTGTGCAAGACCAGTTTGTAGAAGGGACCTTTTTTTTTAACCCCACCCCCAGGTGTAATTCACCAAACCCAATTAAACCTCCTTGGTATTTGCAGAATCCATGATATGTAGTGCATTGCATGTTATACGGAGAAATTTAAATAATACAATGAACAGTTCATGCTTTTAATTTTTCATGTTTCATTCGTGTGGGAACTTGTGTGACCACGTGACATTTAAAACTAATTTCTGTGGAATCACACTTCCTCAAAACAGCACCTGCCAGGTCTGTCTGCGGAGATCTCTGCTAGTTACAAGTGACGTTATCTTGATCATATGATCGAGAGCCAATCAAAAAACCAGGCAGCCTCCACAAGGAAGCATCGGGGCTGTATTTAAAGTTGCTCGGGACAGTGGTTTTTAGGTCAGTGTTGTGTTATTGTGGACTTTGTTTAAAAGTGTCAAACTAAAGCCCTAAGCTGCAGCTGAAGATGAAAGCCCCTCTGCTGCTGATTATGACTGTTTGGTTAAACACTCAGTACGGCGGCAGCTTTGTCTCCTCTTCATGCTCCCATCCTCCATCACAGTGGTGCTCATCTCTGGACACAGCTATCCAGTGCGGGGTAAGTTATGTTCACGTATTAGGAAAGCTTTTAAGACATTATCTAATTGTACGTACGTTTTTGAATGGCTGGCGTCCGTTAAAATCCCAGGACACATCACTCCGTGTAGTTCCGGGAAACAGTTCAACCACCGTTCAAAATCATTGTGCTGGATAGAACTACAGGAAACCATAGCAACAATATTGACAATGAGATACGTCACCGTAACTTAGTTATCTTAGCTCGCTAACTCACCGGTGAAACTTACTGCAAACTTTGAATGACCCTGGAAACACAGCTTCTCATTGAACATATAGCCACTGTACAAAATAATACACTTAGAGGTGTCCGGTTACACAAAGTAAAGATGTCGGTGGATGAATTTTCCTTGTGTAGTTTTTCCCGGTTAGTTTCACAGAGAACTGATACCCAAATTAAGTTGTCAGTCGACTGTATTCTGCTTCAGGTTGTATTTTTGTCAGCTAGCTAGACTCACTGAGGAAGTGAGCAGCAGCGTATTTTTTTCAAGTTAAGACTACATGGTGGGCTAAAGAAAAAATAAGCGAAAGAGGAAGTAATACAGTATACACTTCATACAGGACTTAACCTCTAGTCTTTCTTTACCTCAGTGTGTGGCTGCTAACAGAGACACTCCAGTAAACACAGATAGTGCCACGTATAATTAAAGAAATGTACGGAGTCAAAGTTACTAAAACTTAAAGCACATCTAGTCCAAGTCACATCTAATAGGAAACAAATATAAATAAAATAAAGTTGTGGGCATACTCATTTGCTCTGTAAATTTTGAACAGCTGATTTTACTGTGACACTCATTTAGACTGATAAATATATTAAAAAAATGGTACCACTTACCCTGAGCTCTCCTAGTACTGCGTCCAAATGGAAAATGGCCTGACCCTGCATACACACACACACACACACACACACACACACACACACACACACACACACACACACACACACACACACTGTTCTAGGTCACCTTTGGATACATTATAGACTTGCATTCATTTCCTGGAAACTTACCCTGACCCATAACGACTAATTGCCTAGCCCCTCCAACACTAATCTGAATCTAACCCTAACTCTGAAACCAAGTCTTAACCCTCAGACATTCCTTTAAACTTCTAGCAGTTTGGTCCCCATGAAGCTCCATGCACCCCAAAAGTATACTGGGAGTACAAATATAGTAAATCAAAATGCACACATCCTTGTTTGTTGGGACTTGTCATTGACATAATGTATTCCCTAACCCCTTACCCTAACCATGACCATCACAACTGAATTCCTAACCCTAACCTAGACTCAATTCTAACCTGAACCATAAAACCAAGTTTTAACCCTTAAACAACCATTTAAACTTGTGGGGTCCAGCAGTTTGGTCCCCACAAAGCTGTCTGACTTCAAAAGTATAGTGGGCTCCCGGTTTTCGGCCCCACAAATGTAGTAAAACAAACCCCGGAGCACAGAGAGTGATTAAACAAAAAATAACCTCTCCACTTTTGCCCCCTTGTGCAGGTTTTGAAGCATTGCCTTGAGTCTAACTTCACCAGGTCCCATCAGACAGCAGATCCAATCCAGGTGGGGCTTTACTATGAGAGTCTATGCCCTGGCTGCAGAATTTTTCTCACTGAGATGCTCTTCCCCACCTGGGTCTTGCTGCATGACATCATGACTGTTACTCTGGTGCCCTACGGAAATGCTGTGGTAAGCAGTGAACCAAGCACATTGGTAAATATGGGGTGGCTAATGTCTTAAAAAGATATGCGATGTTGGTTTTACTACAAAAAGAGGCACATGCAGGAGAAGTAAAATTGATACAAGAAAAAAAGCCTATATCAAACCATATGTGGTCACAAAATAAGCAAATAGATGGTTATTCAAGAGGCAATTTAGCTTTAGTGGCAAGAAAGGGGTAAGTGAAGTGAAGTGTGAAGTGCATCATAATCTTGGTCAAGAAATGTGTTTGTTACTAATTTATGAATCTATTGCATTTTCCCCACCGCCCAACCCCAACAGGAGAAACCTGATGGACAGAAATATGTTTTCGATTGCCAGCATGGAGAACAGGAATGTCTGGGTAACATGATTGAGGTAAAGTTATACAACTAATGCACAGAGAGAAAACTGCTGAATAATACTGTAACTACTATTTGAAACATGTTATCTGCCTTGGTTTGTTAAAAGAAATACTATGCAGAAAATACTGTGTGGATCCATGTAAACCTGAGTGTTGTGAAAGCATTATAATTCCTCAGAGAAACACTCCATACTCAAAGTAACTTTAATATTTTTATTCTCCTTTTATATGTATACATACATATATGTGTGTTTCTGTCCTATTCCTTTCAGACTTGTCTACTAAACATGACATCTATTGCTTTCCCGGTCATCTTCTGTATGGAATCCTCAAGTGATGTCATCAAGTCAGCCAAAAGCGTAAGGAAGTCAGAGCGAGTGTGTGTGTGTGCATGCGTGTGTGCTCATCTGCCCAGTCATTTGGCTGGTGTCTGTTTGTCTGCCTCCTTCTTTGCACCATCTCTTCGGTCACTGTCACTTCCCCAATATATTATTTTAAAAGGGTCAACCCCTGCGAAGCTCGTCACTTATACCTCTACACATAAATCCTCTTTTTAATATATGTATATAGTGTTATATTTTATTTATATCTCATTCCATCTCTATTTAATTTTATCTTATATTCTCTATTTTATATGACAAGTGCTCTTTTTAGCTGAGCTGACCTGTTTTCTTGTTCAACGCATTTCATTGTAGTCATCAGTACAATGAAATGCATTGCTTGTGTTAACCTACATATGAATAAAACTGAACTGAAGTTATTTCACCGCTGAAATTCATGTGTGTGTATTTCCATTGTTGTTTATAGTGTTTGGAACTCTACAATCCCGGGTTGAGCTGGGACAAAATCATGGGCTGTGTGAAAGGGGATCTGGGAAACCAGCTGATGCATCTGAATGCCATGAAGACCAAAGCGCTGAATCCACCACACAATTATGTGCCTTGGGTGACCATTAATGGGGTAAGGCTCCAGTGCATTTAGCAGCTCCTGTGGTATTCTGCAGAAAAACCATAACTACGAGGCAGCTAGACACTATCAATTTACAGATCTAAAGAGACGACATCAACCTGACTTGGAGATCGAATACATGCTAGTCAAGACTTGTGAAATTTCCATTTTTCCATCCTGACTCGTTTTGAAGCCACTCTCTCTGCAGTGATTTTTAATCAAGTGATGTTACATTTACAGTGACGATATGATGTTGTGATCATTTTGACACTTGATCTGCCCCAAAGTTTCAATCTATAAGTGAAAGAGAGCTGCAACTGGTGCATGAAGCTACAGCTTGATGCGACTCCAAAGCTTAGCACAACAGATGCCGCTGTCTCTCTGCCAAGCAGCCTGAGACCAAATGCACAATAATGACTTGAAACTGCAGTTCACTCTAAATCAATTCCATAAGAATAGAAGAGGGGAAAAAAATTAATCCTGTCTACATGAAGCATCAGGCAACAGAGAGGAGCTGGACACTGCTCAAGTTTTATATCCAACTGGCTTTGTCAAACAAAGCCTGAACTGAAAAATTAAAAGCAATTTTAAAGTTTATAAATTACTGGGATAAGAGAATATTTGTGTTTCTGAGTTTCTACCTCTGTATGTACAGTGATCGGGGTGTACAGGGTCAAATAACATTACACTTAACTCACTTGATTTGAGGACAAATGGAAACATTTTACCATTTTTGAATTGGGATTTTTGCCATTTAGCCCCCAATTGTATTTTATTTCTTTTATGAAAATATTCCAAATTTGCTTACAAATCTGAATGAAGGGAAATACAATCTTGGACTGTGGGAAAATCACATGCAGCAGTCTTGGCACCAAAGGGTGCTCTTGATTGTAAGTGGCCTGAGATTTCTTGGCCATTACATCATCATCCAGAAAATCCTTCATATCTTAAGACTCCCGTGAAATATCTGTCCCTATCAAGACTGTATCTGCTACAAGACGCTGTCATGAAATCATACATGTAACTTAAGTGTGAAGCTCAGAGTTTGCTTTTTCACAGAGGTGATGTTCAATATTCTAAGCAATAGTCTCGTCATGTTAAGCAACAATCCTATTGTGTTCACTTGGCCCTGTTGGGAAGCTTTTACTGCAGCCACCGTTCCTCTTTGCCTTTGCGGTGACTGTGTTTGGGTGTTCCTTTCCTACCATAATAAATAACATGCAGTTGTTGTGACCAAGTACACCAGCAAGTTAGTTGCTAACAATTTGACCTCTTTTAAATGTTGTCTGATAGACAGTTAGTGCTATTTTTTAATCTTCATAGTGAAGTTAGTGATTGTGAGAGCTTTAACAGAAAAATGACATACTACATTTATTTTAACCACCGTCCTTGCAGCTCTGTCTTAATTTTTTCAATGACCACCTTTTTTATGCCGGTCTTTGGGAAACCAATCTTTATTTATTTGCAGGAGCACACAGACGATTTGCAGGACAAAGCCATGGCTTCTCTCTTCACTCTCGTCTGCAACATGTACAAGGTACAGTTAATCTCATTCATTGACTCTGTATGCTGAACTTTTGCCTTCTTAATACAATTTTACCGTGTATATTTTTAAATCGCAAGCAGTTCATAATTTTTAATTCGCTTAGACTTGAACTTTGAACTTTGACCTCTAACAAACTCTTTTTTCAGGGCACCAAGCCTGCAGCCTGCGGAGGGGGCCAGAGACACTTCAAAAGCTACTGCCACAATGAGTGAAGGAGCAGCACTACACTTGCCTTTATACTTGCTCTGCTCCAGGTGTGGCCACTAAATAAGCAACACTGAGGAATGTCATCAAATATATATTTTTTAATCTTTGATTTTACAATCTGTTTCTATAAAGGGAATAATTGATCACCTCACTTTATAATTCAAAGCATATAAATACAGTTGACTTTTTAAAAAAAGAAGTGTCATTACTGAAATGTTTTCTACTGAAACCATGAAACCATAAATGCTTTTTGTAGCATTTTGTCTCATTGAAAAGTTTTCTGGTATTTGCACTTTCTGAAATGCAGTGTTCTCACTGTCCTTCAGATGGCGCCATGTTTCATAAACTCATCTTCAGTCCCCTGTTACCTGAGGTAATAAAAGAAATAAACAGTTACATGTATATGGCGTTTAGATAAAGAACTTGTCATACTACACTCACTTTATTTACCAGATTCCTTAAATATGAGCTCAGCATTGTCTGCCAGATTGTGCATGGAAAGTTTTAACACAACTGATATAACATTCAATTACATCTTATTCAAAAATAAAACTGCAAAATACACTTAATTATACATTATACACGTTATTAAGCGAATCAGAGAACATAACTAAAGCTGTTAAAAACACATAAGTGATTCATGAGTCACAACTGACGTTATACTTAATGTTTTATATTTGGTTTTTAAACCCGGGTTCATGTGGGTGTGCGGCGGAAGAGGCAGGGTCATTAAAGTTCACAAAGTCTCCTGGGAATCACACTGAATGTTTAACACGCACTCACATCCTTTTACAAATAGTAAATCTATCCGAAGTTGTGTTAATGTTGTAAAAAAAAAAACAACAACCATTAAATAGAATGGTTATAGGCAGCAGCTTGATCAAAGCCAGAGTCTGTCTGGCCTAACCAGAAGGGCTGGATGCATGAGGTCCACTGATTCTACAGGCAGATAGATACACATGAATAATGGCCTGTCATGCAAGCAGCTCCACTGCCTCAATCTCACTACCAGCTAACATCTTCAGGCTCCATATACTTTCGCATAATTCTCAATAGACTAAATATCGCCATTTAAAAAAGTATATACGTATATTCGTTGCATTTGGGTCTAATGAGCTTACAGTTTAAAAAAGGCCACAGCTGAAGTTTAAAATGCAAACTCACAAGTGTGCTTAGAAAGTTAGCTGTTGATCACTGAAATAAAGACAGCTGAGGGTTTCTGAAGAGGCGGGGAAATACTTTTTTGCTGAGTGACAGCCCAAGGAAGTATTAGTGCCACAGACTACTTCATATCTGATCTTAAATGGGGTTCCTGTATCCTCCTCTGGTATTTCCTTCCCAGTTGTTTTGTTCCCATGATACAGTAACTGAAAATATGAGGAGAAATAACTCATCAAAATTTTTCAACTTCACCGAGGTAAGAGTCATTAATGAACCTTTAAGAAATACTAAAAAGAAAAATGTAGATTACAATAGTCAATTCTGCTTGTGGCTTATGGATCAAATTTATTATTATTTATGTTCTTTTCAGAACTCAAACAAAAAAAAGAAAGTTAGCTGGTTTAACTTTAGCTATAATACCAAGATGAGAGGTTTCTTGTGTGACTGATCTCTTGTACATCAGGAGTATGTAATTACACTTTGATGTCTTGTTCTATGTATTTTACCATTGCCTGACAGCTGTGCAGAAGAGCAATGGAGCCTTGAGTGTTAAAATAAGCCCCATCTAATTGCAAGTTCCGATTGTTAGCAATAAAATAATTTGTCCATTATGTTTATAAGTTTGAACAAATGAGGTTTGGCAGATATCGAACGACCATTTGACAAGAGGAAGTCAGTGTTTTATCATGAGTGAAGTTTGCACTGTTCCCTGTGTTTTGGTCACCTAAGTCAAAGAAATGGTCAACAATAAAACCGGAGTGTGTGTGTTGACAATTGCTTATGGAAAGGTGGAACTCCCAAACAGATGGAGAGATAAGGTCACGGGATAGCGGCAGAAAACAAGGACTCTTATCTGTTTCCCCTCAACACTGACGCTGAAAGAGAGATGCCCTAAGAGCTAAATCCCAAACACTGTCTCACTGTGAGAACCATCTGTTGTGTCCAAGGTGATAGTGCGTGGGTCTCAGGACCTGAAATCAGATAAACCTTTCAAAGATAATGCCTGAGTGGGGCTCGTCACATTTTCGGCAAAAGCACAAAAACAGCCCTGTCTGCAACTTACCTTTAGATCTCAGCAATTTTTTTTTTTTTTTCACAATGTCTCTTCAAGAGGTTCAGAAAAGGCCAAGCTTGACCTTAGTTAATGGAATATGCCAGTGAAACCTAAGACAAACACACACTGGTAGCTTTCCTTGGCTTTTCCTGCAATTTAGTTTTGTGATGAAGCAGATAAAGTATCTCAGCTGCACACTCGGGGATCTAGTGCTGGGTTATATGGAATCAGGTTAAGCTACAGTGTAGTATTTCATTTCATCTTCACTGAGCTGTAAATTGTTGTGACGTAGAGCAATTAGTGTCAGTAACAACAGTTCAGGTTCAAAAGTATTTGTGTTTCATCTGCATTGCCATGAAAAGGACATTGTGCTGACGCTTGATATAGTCGATGCAAAGCATATGGAAAGAAAGTCGGGTGGTGGAGACTGACCTCTGTCAACCTTTCCTAAACATGTTGCATTTATAATGAATGAGTGAAGAAAGTTTGCTCACCCAGCTTTGCCATAAGAGATCATGGTCTGTAAGTTACTGTCTGTGGAGCATCTAAATTTCACATCTCTTCATGCCATCACAGTCTCCTCATTCTCTAGTTTCACAATTAGAAGCATCTGATCTAATAATGTAATCAAATTGACCACATGAAATGACTGCTGTTTCCTTTCATTTCTCATCTCTGTTCTGTCATATCCTGGTCTTTGTTTCTTCTGCCATCCAGAGACAGTGGGACTCCTCAGAGCAGGCCTCCTCCGCTGAGTGTCTGCAGGACCCCGATTTCAAATGTGCTGTGAAGAGGCTCTTCTCAGGCACCCTGCAGCTGCCCAGGCTGTCCTGCAGACCCTCCATGCAGGACAGACCAGAGGATGGCCCCGGGTCCGGGTCCGGCCCCTTGGCCCACAGCATCAAACACTCCAGGAGCCTGGGGACACTGACCAGCTACATATGTAAAGGCCTGTGAGTCAATCATTCTATGTGTTGTCAGTGTCCTGCCGCAGATGCATTGGATCTTTTTGGTGATACGCCTCTCTATAATGTTCATGTTCATTCGCACCAAAACTTTGGAGTAAATAAATCTACATAATTTAATCTACTGGGGCTCTCTTCCAACTTTAAAGGAGTGTATGGGTCTACTTAGCTTAAAGAGCCATTTTTAAGTGTTTATTATTATTTTTATACTTGAAACTTCAAACCTGTGTGGAGCATGTGTGAAAATGAGTTAGTTTTTCTAGCTGGACGCGTTTTCAAGATTAATGATTAGAATTATATGTCATCAATCGATAACCAGCATGATGGAGTTTAAGGTAACTTTGCAGCGCCTTCTTCCAATTCCGTTTCCTGTAAAGAATTCAGCAGAGCTTGACGATTTTTTTTTTTAGTGCCTAAGTGCTTAATTTAGGTAGAAAAAGCTGATTTGCTTCTTGAGCATATGATCCAAAGTGTCCCGCTTAAGGCGTCGCTCTCCCCTCTGTCACACTGCTGAACAATTATCACTATAAAAGATCAAACAAACAAGGCTCTTATGATTGTTTCCACAACGACATTCAAGCTGCAGATGTAAATACATTTTTTTCCTCTCTACACTGTGTGTGTGCGTGTGTGTGTGTGTGTGGGTGTGTGTGTGTGTGTGGGTGTACTGCACTTTTGTTTTCTATTTTTACATGTTGGGGGAATGCACACAGACGTGTTTGAATTCATAAGTCGTTGTAGTGCATGTCAGAGGTGATCAGATATGGCTTTACTTTGGACAAAGACACAGTTGTATCATAGATATTTTTCTCTTTTACAGCAAACAAACCTTCATCATTGGTATTTATCTGTGCGACTGACGAAAGCAGTACACATACTACACGGTTAAGTGAGTCGCTCGCCAGTATTAGTCTGTATGAGTGGACATGTGCCCTGGGATGTCCTAAGATATAACCTGATGAAAAGTATATACAATGAATTGCAATGAAATCTATTGGTGCACTGTGACTTCACAGACCATGAAAAGGGCTAGTCAAAAATTCAATACTATTGTTTACCACCTCTTATATAAAAATGACGTTCTAGTCTAGGATTTTGTAAAGTTCCAAATTACCAATTGATTCAAATTGATAAACACTCCTTTAAGTTTAACTTTATTTGAGGGCGGGACAAGCAGTGTGTTTGTCTGGCACCAAATAACAAAAATGGACATTTATAGTGGCAGAGTCCAGAATTATTTTACTCAGATGATAGCTCCAAACAGAAATATAAACATTGCACATGTATTCATATTAATAGACTATTATTTCAAAACCAATTTTTACCGGTAGCACAAGAAATAGTGTCGTTCAATGGTTTTCAGTGACAACCCATTTGTTAACATGAGTCATGTGTCACTAACTATGGCTTTGCCTTCATACTCATATTTAGGCACAGTAAACTGTCTAAGACAAGTGAACTCCCATTCTGTACAATAGAACACAGTTTTTACAGAGTACATTAGGCAGCTTGACATAATTTGTCAAAATGTGAAGGCGAACACACTGGTGTGCAGATTCATCACATTTAATATGCCATGGTCAAAACTCTACAGATGAGGCACTGGAAAATAGGTTCATACATTGTGATGATTAGGCTATATTTATTCCATAAATGTTTATATACCAGCAGGTATAAAGCAACACTGCCACAGACATGACTCCTATGATAATGATGGACCTAAAAGCCTTTCATTGTGTTCCTTGTCTGGGGAGAGGGCCATGTGCTCGCCTGTTTACAAGTTGGTAGTGCAATTTTGATGCAGCGCCAGAGAAGTTGTTTATGGAGTAGCATTCGAAGCCACAGGTTGTTTAAACCTGACAATGCCACACGTGTTAGGGAAATCTAATCAGAATTGAACTGAATTATTTTATTGTGATGTCACTAATTTGATGTCATTATATATCTATCAAAGTTAACATTAAACTCGCGGTAACTACATCTAAAATAGTCACGATGTTGTGTTCTGTGGAGGCTTGTTTCTGAAAGCTGACCGCAGACAGTCATGTAGCCAGAACAGGCAGCGTCTACAATAAGCCATGTTCTTATAGATGAAAATAAGGTTAAGAAGTCCTTTCTGGCCTCGGCAGGATAAACACTTTGTTACCCCCTCTCCTGGAACAGCTTTTAGTGTGTGGTGGCTTTGGTCAGGATACAGGTGCTTGAACTCCCTGATGAGGTCCCCATCCAGAACATCTAACACAGGCACTGAAGAATTAACCTCTGGCCCATAACGCTCCTAGATCACAATAAAATTGGCACAGTTACGCACATGATGAGAGTCAGACACAGGAAACGGTGTAAATTATGATTATTTGAAGAGGAGATAGTGCAGGAGCGGCTGGAGAACAAGTGTTTCATTTGGAAAAAATGTGAGCTAAAGCACAGGATGGACAAGTGTAGATGAGGGCAGATGCAGGGGAAACAAGGTCTTTCTGATCACACTGCTCATGAAGTAGCACTCTTGTGACTTTCCACTTGAAAAGGAAGATTTCCAAAAGGCAAACCATCCTCAGCCCGGATCAAAGCTTGTCCCCAGTTGTGGCTTGAACATCACCTGAAATTATGACATCATTACTGGAGGAAAAATATTGTGAGAATAATCTGCCCACACCACTTGGGAACACAGTGTAAACAGGTTGTTTCTTCTCAGTTGTTTCCACAGTGGCCCAATGGACAAAGCGTTAGGATGCTGTCTACATGACTAGCTTTGTGCGGCGTGGAATATGTTGTAGCATACAAACGGATGCCGTCTCACATTGCTGAACTATGACAACTACCTTTTAATGAACTTGATCAACCCCACTCCAGGACCTGCGGGAGTGCCGCCACAGGAATGTACACTCTGTTCTGGCCTCGCTGAATCCAACGGAGAACTGGGCAGCCCTCACCTCTGCCTTTGTCATCCACATGACTGAAATGATGATGTGCTTCAGGGCCAGGATTTGTTTGGGCTCAGGATCATCCTCTGATGTGTTGAGCTGGGGGAAGAGAGAAGAGCATCTTTACTGCTGGGCATTAGAACAAGGCAGAAGTGGTTAGGAAACAATGCAGACTTCGTCTGGCAGAAGGTTAACTGCTTCATACTCAGGATATATGACAGTGGTACAAACATGTCCAAAAAAGGACTCACATGTAAGAAATGTAATTTTAGAAAACCAATGAAAAATGGTAAGATTTATCTTCTGCGAATGAAAGATCTGAGCAAAGAACAGGAGATTAAAGCAGTATGTTTTGGCCACTTGGGGGCAGCGGAACAAGCTGTAAACATCATGTTGACATATCATCACCTTTGTTATAACAGACAGTTGTTTATTTACATATTAAGCAGACATGGAACAATATTAGCATTTGTTTTTCTGTCGACTGTTCACCTTCCTTTTAGCTCTGTTGCATTCTCCACCAGCTCCTCAGAAAATATTATATGATGCTAAATGCTCCACCAAGTTCACCAAGTTCAGCACCTAGTTGCTATCTTTGTCTGCTGTTTGGCGCCGGGCAGGTTGCATTCACAGCGTCCATTTATATTTTTTATATTGTGGAAAACTGGATTGATGAGAGACGTGAGACTGAACAAAAACATTAAAGCTGCCGGCCATAAAACCAAAACACTGAGCTGATAGACGCTAAAAGTCTCTGTAATTCTGGTCATTTCTGGTCCGGTGATGATTCTCTGTAGGTTCATCATTATGCGTGGCCCCTTTCATATTACACATAGTATTAACATAAAACACTGATAAGGTGCAGGACATCATATCCGCGGTTACAGACTAATTTTTTTTATAAACAGGTTACATAAACAATCTTGACAAGCAGTTGACCTCATTATGACTAGTTTACATCCACAGTGTTTGTGTTTCATTTGGATGAGAACAATTTTGTCTATCTACTAGTACAGTACTGCTGCACCAGAATACATACGGTACAGTAGCTATGAGTATATACCCGTAAAAAGCCTTTAACCAAAGAATCGTTCTTCCCTGCTCTCCCTACCAGCTGTTGGTCATAGGTTCAGTCCTGTGTCAGATGTTCCAGCTCCCCAGGTTATTTCAGTTACGCTAGACAGCACCGGTGTTTAGCTGTGAGTCCTTAATCACAGGAGGACCTTTTCTCACTCTGCAGCGATAAACAAAAAGATTGGGTGGGGGTGAAGATGATGTTGCCTCTGGTCACAGATAGAGAGCGCCATCGTGACAGCACCCATGCTCTCTATAGCTTTTATCTACCTCTGCTTTTTATAGTCAGAGGCTCTTCATGTGACTTCTCCTGGTACGCTCAGAGCATGTGAAAGGCAAAGAGGCTGCCTTTGAGGAAATAGGCAACTTCACAACAAATGGCACCTCGGGGACCAGGGGAAAAGCCTGAGTATGCAAAGTCAGTTGGAGTGAGAGTAAGAGAGGCGAGCTAGAGGGCCGAGCCAGGCGACAGCTTAATGTTTATACAGTGGAGGAACTTAGAGAGGAAGTAATTATGGAGCACAGTTTGAAGTTGATGAACAATATGCTCCGTAAGATTAGGAGTGAAGGAAGAGGGGAGGCAGAGTATTGGAAAGAGAGAGAAGCAGAAGGGGGCGATCCGTCATGTGTCTCCTCCCTGTATATCAGACATCCATATTTAGTTGGAGAGAGGGAAGGCCTAGGAGTAATGTAAACAAAGCCCGGGAGAGGGAGGGAGGCAGGGAGAGTACATCAACACTAATGTTTGAGACTATTGCCCCGCACGACAGTCAGCATGGTCTTTTGGAAGAGACAAGAGAAGGACTGGTTAGGTTTCAAATAAAGATGTTAAAAGTCTCTTAGAGAGGTCATTCTGTTAACTTTTTGAAGAGGTTTTGTTTTGGGTTTTTTTGGGGGGATTTTTAAAGCAGCTTATTTGAGAGTTTTAACAAGAGAGTTTTGGAGAAGACAAGAGCAGGTCCAGGTTTTGTTCAAATGTGAGGAAGTGAGGACTGGACCCGAGGCACTAGCTTCACCTGGATTTGGCAAATCAAGACGGATCACTAACATACGCCCTGTCACAAAAACATCACGTAAAAGTTTATTTGAGAATCCAAAGAGTTCAGAGACAATTTCTTGGACCAAAATTACTAAAGACAGAGTGAGCAAAAGGAACTAATATCCTGATCCCTGACCGTCCTCTGTTCAGTATGAGTGACCTGTGCACTGAGAGCTCTGAGGAAGAGCAGTCTGATGTTGAGGACAGGCCGCAGGAACAAACGGTGACCAGGCTGCCAATCATTCAGCTCATGCCCAGGTCCAAAGCAGGCTCACCGGGAGGATCCCCAAAGAGCTCGCCCAAGGATTCCCCTCGCGGGTCTCCTCGTAACTCCCCGCTGCTCTTCAGAAAGCTACTGATGAACCGCAGCATCAACCTCCAGAGGCGCCGCTTCACTCTCGCCCACACGCCCAGGTAGAGTCTGTAACTCTGAGGCGATGATGACAAAGATGACAATGCTGTTTCACTGAATAAGCCATGTGTAGCTTTACCCTGTTTCATTTCAATTTGACAATACAGGTCATTTCCACTCGCGTCTGCACCTGTCCCGGGCTGCTCGGGTGAATATTTCATTTACAGCTAACAATGGTAAAAGATGAGCCAGAAATCCTCCCCAATATACTGACTTAAATTCATATACCAAACTTCCAAATACACACATATTTATTAACGCGCTCTCATTTAAGATGTGGGAGAAATGCTCAGTAGTATTTTGTCAGAACTTCTGATAATTGTTTCAGTGGATCTGTTTGTGTTGTTGAAG
This sequence comes from Seriola dumerili, assembly GCF_002260705.1. Lineage (NCBI taxonomy): Eukaryota > Metazoa > Chordata > Actinopteri > Carangiformes > Carangidae > Seriola > Seriola dumerili. The sequence goes on from NW_019174481.1 coordinate 3,614,822, forward strand.
TAGGAGCTGGTTCTTGTCTCATGGCCAATAGTCACTCCACTCAGCTGGAAATGTTAAATGTATTTTTGGTTTATTTTTATGCAGGCAGCAACCATTCACACTACAAAAGTGGTTGCCCTTAAGCTTATGTTTTGATGCAGACCACAAGATGTTCATGTACTGCTGCATTCCAGTTAAACACACTGTCCTCTACCAGAATAAAATCAGCTGTTGTTTCAGGGCAATTCTGCTCAATAAAATCCCCTAATGTGAGGATTATTTTGAAGGTGCTGTTTCATCCTCTTTAAATGTGGCAGGTGATATTTAAAACACAACACAACAGAAGCAGGATTGGTCCCTACTGGTATTTTTGCTTGATTCTTGCCATCTTTGTGCTTGATTAGAAATTTTATTATTCATATGGGTAAAATCGACTGAAAAGCCCAAATCTGTAAGTTTCTGCTGAAATGGATTTCAAAATATGGTGTCAGTTTTAGTGCTTCATTTCCTACAGGTGTGAGTGTTTTTCCTAAGCTTTGTACACCTTTTGTTTTCCAACTGAGCAGCATCCTCTCAGCAAACACAGCTCAACGTCACCGGATCAGCAGTTTATTGTTCCACTTCTTTGTCAAGCAAGTACTTTAATCTCTCAGGGACAAAATTACCGTTCTTAGTAGCCACACAACAATGGAACACAACTCTAGCCTGGAACTGGACGTTTTGTGCTTAACTTAAAACATTATTCATTTATTTTTAATTATTCATCCGTTATATTGCCCTTAACTCACAGCTGTCTCGCCACCTCCGCTCTGGTACCTGTTGATAGCTTTAGTTTTATGAGACAGTATTGCATCAGGCTTGGCTCTCAATTCCAATATAAATTAAACATTTACATGGTTAACAACGTCAAGGCAAGAGTCGTATGATCAATTAAACCATACTTGACCTTAACTTCTTGAAAGAGGAAGAATAAACAGGGCCCTACATACAGTATATGTGTGGATGGATATACAAACAGGCAGATATTTGTTCTTTTTGCTTCAAGCACACAGTGTATTTCCACATTGGTCCGTTAAAAACGCCTGTAGGACTCTTCAAAAGAAGTGCCTATTGTGGACTGTACTGTAAGTACTGTAAAACCAATTTTTTACGCACATGCCTCGTACCTCTTTGTCAATGTTTACCCTTCACTCCTCAGCATATACACATTCAGACGTAGGTACCAAGCAATGCTCGGCTGTTACAAGGTGTTTCCAACCTGCTGCAGTGATGTTAGAAATAAGATTAAAAGTCAGGGAGAAACTTTAGCCGGTGCCGTAAAACCATGCCTTACTTTTATTGGCAAGAAAAGAGTATTAAACATTCCTAAAGACACCAGTGCCTACTAAAAAACTAAAAAAAAAAGTGTTTACAAGTTCATTCACCTTTTATAAACGCGTAGTGGGTGGGGGTGGGGTGGGGTGGGGGGTCATTTTCGTTTTGCATCATTTTGTGTTTAATGGTCTTGGATTTGAGATAGCTGGACACATTTCTTTTCCAGGGTTTACTGTAACTCTCCAGCCAAACTGTTTCATTAATTTCAGCGTGTCTGTTGAAAATCTAAATATTAGAGGGCGAGAGTTCAGTCAAGAGGATTCCAACACTCAATCAGGAAAGTCAGATGCTTGCAGGATAACACAGATATTCAACATGTCAGAGCCTTTATATTATACAGCTCTGAGGTCAGGCCATTGTTAGTGTCCCTCTGCAGGGTATGTGCAGTGTCCCATAATGTCAGAGCTGAAATAAATGGACTGGGATGAGTTATTGCAGGATGGCTGGCAAGGAGGAGGAATTAAACAAACTGGGGGTCCAGCGGAAAATAAATGTCGCAGGCAGCTCAAATATAAAACATACCCGCAAAGTTATTTTCACTTAGTGTCTAAGTTGATTAAACCTCTTTTTCCACTCCACAGACGCCATGTCAAGTGGATGTTTTGGGTGAAAAACGTTTTGTGAACATCGTTTCAGTCAGTCAGGTCTAGTGTGAGTCTGGGGTGATTTGTTTCCATTACGTCTTTCATTGATAAATTTAGGACATTTCCTGGGCTGACACAACACAATGTGCATAGAGTACAGATGGTGCTTGTTTTCTAGGGGGGATATAGCAAAGTGAATATTAGCAAACCAGTAATGCATATACTGCATGTACAACTATTATAAATGCCGATGCCTTTCATTGTCATTTGAATGGAGCAGTACTCTGGACCAGATTAATTGGGGTGGGTTTTAAAAAAAGTGGCATTATGAGCCTGAAGAATTGAGATCAGCATTCCCAGTCTGACTCAGGTATATGCTACATTTACAAAAAACAAAAAAACAAAACAGGATATGTTCAGGATGGTCACACATTCTCCAGATGAATATTAACATAGCATTTCCTGTTTTTTTCCACTAGAGGATGCTATGTTGTGAAATGTGGGCAGAGAGCCTGTCAGGAAGATGTGTTTCAGTTTCTGTGATGGGTCACAGCAGAGGAAAGAGACATCATTCTTTGGCTGCGGTTTGACTCTGTGGGGGCTCAAATGTTTTAAGAAGGTGATTCTGGCATGGTGCTGTTTAGAAATATTGTTGTTGACCTTTTTCTCTGACATGTAATGAGTGGGACTGAATGTGTTGCTAGCAGATGAATAATAGTGTTAAAAAAAAAAAAGTTAAATTATGCACTGTAACTGTAAAAACTCTCATTGATTGAAGGTTGTGTCCTGTATTTTGACCTAAAGTTGTCAAAGATATGTTTAATAGTGGAACAAGTGAGCAAATGCTCCCAGCTCCAGAGCAGACAATTTACCTTGATGGGACAGATCTGTTGTAACAGACACTTCCTGTCTGCTCCTCCCTCACATTATGAAAAATTAGATGTTTCAGTCCTTTACTAATCACCTGTTGTCTGCACTATTTTCACAATCACGCATTTGGTGACACCAAATATTTGTTTAACACTGCAGGAGGATATTGTGTGAATCAGATGGATTATATTGTGGCATGAGAAGAGAACTCAATATTAAAAAGGAAAATTGAATAACCTCTAAAAAAAAAAAAAAAAAAAAAAGCATGTGCACACACACACACACACACACATACACACACACACACAATATTGAAGTATTGATTGACCAGTATGCTATTGCTGCTGCTGGCATGGAGGCAGGCTGGTTACACGTAAACAGAAACTGTACCAACTCTCTCTCTTTGCAGCGAACGTACTTGTGATCACAACACTATGATATAGCTCAGTGTAACAGGTTTTTTCTTCTTTCACCTCACCTCTACTAGTCCCACTACAACCCCAGCGCTGTTCACACTGGTCCACTTTCTCATGCAATAGCTGTCGTTATCTGTGCTCTCTCTCTCTCTCTCTCTCTCTCTCTGAAACACCTAGCACCCCACCCCTTCTCTCTCCCACCACATTATCTCTCTTTCTCTCTCTCTCTCTCTCTCTCTCTCTCACTCTCACACAAGATAGTGTTGTTGTTTGTTGTTTTAAGCTTGAGTTTGGTCCCACCACTCTCAGGAGAGAAGAGAGGGGAGAGCAGAAGTCTGTTGTGGCCCACTGACAGGGACTACATGGGACGGTCCACCCCAGGGAGCATCTGTTGGGATTATAACACTCTTTCCAGCTCACTTTTTTCCCACTAAGAATAACTCAGTGTGTTGGTGGTGTAGCATCACAGAGGCAACCCCCTTTGTTGAAATGGACAGCTCTATGTCAAGGTTGTTGGACTTGATTTTTAGAGACAGAAAAATATCTGGGGCCCATTGTTGAGGATCTCGGTTTTGTCTGACTGCAGCTCATTTGGAAGAACTCAAGCTTGCTGTTTCCTATTTAGGAGTACAAGGAGAGAGGAAAAAGAAACAGGAGAGAGCCGTTTATCTTGGCACGTCTGTGGTGGTGAGCTCAAAGGAGAACTGACAGCTGACACCATCCTCAATTTCACTTGATTTGATTCGACCCCATACTTCCATTGTCAGTGAGATGATATGCTAACTCACTCTGTGATAGGTCTCTAACAGCCAGGACTCTTTGCCTTTTTAGGCTGTTCACACACACACACACACACACACACACACACACACACACACACATACACACACACTCTTTCTGAGCTCTTAATTTTTTTTTATTTTTCTTTTTTCCGCAAAAACAAATGGACATATCCTTATCGCCTCGACCAAAAACTGCACTGCAAATTCAATTTCCAGCTTGATGCTCTTTGATCCATTGATTCTGCACTGAGCTGGAAGTGAATCGCTTCTAGCTAACAAGTTTTATCTAATAAATAGAGAAGGGGACCCGGCGGGCCTGACTTACTGTTGCGTTCACTTTCATCCTTACTTCTACCAGGTGCAGTTGTTGAGACTCTTGTTTTGCTGTTTTGCATCTTGACGTTGTTTTGCATCTGTCATTCTTGGACCTGTTTTTCCTGCATCGTCCTCTCAAAGGGACCTTTCTCCCGGCGCCATAACTTGTGACCACAGAGAGTGTAAAGGAATTGGGACAGTCCTTTTTGATTCATGACAGCATGGGGGTTTTTGATTGCGCCACAGAAGTTCACATTGTTTATCCCTCGCCTCCCAAAGCTGCTATTTTGATGCTGCTCTGAACTCAACCCAACTCTTTTTTAACCTGCCAATAAAATGATGAACAAAGACTCTCGCTTTTCAAGGAAAATGCACAGCAACTTCTCCACCCGCAGGCACTCGTGCATTGGGTACGTATCCGGCTGTGTGATTGTGATTACAGTTGCTGATGTACAGTGAAGGCAACATAATGCATGTGTGCACAGGGAGTATCTGGCAAGTGCTGCCTGTTTTAGCCTTTTTACAGTACGCGAAATATAATCAGCTGATGGGGAATTTTTGACTGTGCTGCTCTGTCACTGTGTTTACAGTGATATTGTGTTGTATCCATGTTGATGTCTATCTGGTGGTTTTATGCAGGTAACTGCGGCTCTGTATTTGCATATAGATTTTGTTGTGATGTGTAGTTGTGATGTTTCTAGCCCCTGTCTCAGAGTGCCATTTAGATTACATAAAATATTATATATATATAGGCTAGTAATACTATTATAATTATATATATAGTATATATATATATATATTGTTTGAAGACAGAAAACATTTTGACATGAAAATGAATGCCTTTTGCAGTTCTGAAGCACTACTGTGAGTTGTGTGAGTTGTGAGTCTGCACCTGAGTGCTGTTTAAAAATCTGGATTAACTTTAACAAATATCCGCCACATAATTTGACATACACTGTGGTGAAGGCTGTTGCTGTTGCTGTTGCTGTTGCTGTGCTGTGGTCTGCAGTGCAGGCCTTGGGGTGGCTTGGTGGATCAATGGTTCTGTCCACTGATGTCCCTCTTTGGGGTCCATGGACCCGCGCCAAGCCGAGGCGTCCGTGTTAGGCACGGTATGATACATGAGAGCAGCAGATAGAGCAGAGATTTCACCTGTTTTCCATCTTGTCCCGTTGGAAACAAAACAGAGAGAAATAAAAAAGAATGTGTCAAATGAACTCACTTCCAAGAGGTAAATTATTGTAGCAGGTCCTCTTGTCGACACACTGATGTGACTGATTGACTTAATTGTAGCTGAAACTTGATACGGCTGTGTAATCAGCAGGCCAGATTCAAAAAACATAAAATCTACTACAGCTGTCATGAGATCCCTGCAGGATACGATGTTATGTAAGTTTATAGAGACTAAAAAAAAGAGACTCAATGCATGAAACAAAAGAGTACACACACATCATAACCAGCATATGAGTATGCACACACACATATAAACATATAAATCTGCTGGATAACATGACTTTTTGGAGCTTAAGCTCCAAAAGCTGCACAGATTCATAAAGAATCTTTTCTTCCTGCACTGAAAAAAAAAAAACATATCAGAGCTCTCGTGGGATTTTTTTCAGTGCAGTGTGTGGTGTGGCAAACTTTTCTGAACTCTGGGCATAAGGCATGTGCCTCGCGAGTGTCATCCGAACTCCTCCAGCCGTGAGCCTGTTTGGATCATATGAGGAGATCAAAGCAGGAGATTTTAGACCACAGCCAGAAATACAGAAGTGCAGCAGGGAACAGAACAAGCCTCTATTCTCTTATTACCTGATTTGTTCATCAAGCTTACTGACTGAAAAAAAAAAACAGCACTGAAGCGGAGTCACTGTTGGGAGCTTCAGCTCAAAGCAATGTTCAGATCTTGTTTTTCAGTTTCAGCACAAATAAAGACAACGATTTTTTTTTATTGTATGATGATGGAGAGAATACCATGAGTGTTGCGGTGTTACAGCAGTAGAGGTACTTAAATTAGTTAAGTGAGCAGTTAAATTCTTTTACAAAGGAATAATTTTCTCTGCCCTCATGCAACACACACACACACACACACACACACACACACACACACACACACACACACACACACACACACACACACACACACAGACACACACACACATGCACACACCCTGAGACAAAGCAGTCTCTTGTAATCCAGATGTGTCCATCACAATAGAGACAGTTCTTATCCGCACTTGTACTAACAGTACCAGGGCACCATTCATCCTACCCTATGACTTTTACACACACACACACACACACACACACACCCACACACACACACACACACACACACTCCTAACCTTATCAACAATGCTTTTTATGGCTTCTCTGGCAGTGTGGTACATTTAAACAACACTGTGTCACTGCATTAAGCCAAACATGGCATGAGATGAGAGCTCTCAGTCAGTGTCATGAGAAGATAGTTGTTGCTGCAGTAACAGTTTGAGAAGATGCCATTTATCTGAAGTAGAGAGCGACGGGAAGAGACAGAGTGAGGTGAGAGCGAGAGAGACAGACGCAACAGTTGACTGACTGGGAAAAAGAGATAATTTACACAAAGAGGCTAACGGCACAGACGAGAGGGCGGTGAAGAAGTGATAGGGAGGACGCGGGTTGAGATAGCGCTGCTTTTAGCGCAGAGATAATGACTGGAAGCAGAGGGTTAGACCGAGGGGCAGGGGCATTACAGGGTGAGTAGAGAATAAAAAGATATTTCTGAAGTAGACAAAAAAAAAAAAAGAAGAAGAAGAGAGGCAGAAAGTGATTGTGACTAAAAGAATAATGGGGAAAACAAAAAAAAAAAGTGTCAAGTGAGGCCACCCCACCAAAGAGCAACAGTGTCAATGTCAGAGGTCCCAATATAGCCGCCAGCCCCCCCCTTCCCCAACACACACCAAGATTAGTCAATAGGGCCTGTGTGGCTGTGGCGGGCTGGCTGTTGTGTGCGTCACTGCTGTACTCCATATTTTCAGCATGACTGATTTCCCCAATCGCCTCCAGAGCCTCATCGATTCCTGAGGCCGGCAGCAGCAGCAGCAGCAGCAGCAGCAGCACAGCACTAACACCGCTGACATTCAAAATGAGCAGCTCTACTGTATTTCCTACTCAGACTGTGAGAGGACATGAGAGCCGTCTTTCCTTTATCCAAAGTTCACAGAGACCGTGGAAACAATCAAAAGATGAGAAAGATTAGAACTGCGAAGGAAATGACAGTTTTAAGTGATTTCTTTCTGACAGTTCTCTGCCCTGAACAGAGTGGAGAAGCTGCTACTTTAGTTATTAGTATTAGCAGAAATCAGGATATATCCTCCAAATAGATTTAAAAAAAGTGTGATTAGATACAGTCAAGTTTGTAATACACACCGATCAGCCACAACATTAAAACTGGCAGCTGGTTCAAATGTTGTAGCTGATTAGAAAATTAAAAAAATCATCATTTTTTACCAAATATTGTTTCACCTTATTATTGATGAATATGTGGATTGAGAATGGAGAAAGAAACTATTGTATCAGACGTCAGTGGTGCGTGTTAGCTCTGTGCTACAGCAGTATCAGGACGACTGTTCACTGTAACCACTAGAGGGGGAAACTGACTTGGTTATGCTCAGAAACTGATGGAGAGCAATGACCTCCTGTTAGACCAGGCGCTACTCGGATATGGGAAAATAAAAACACAATGTATCGGTTTGGTAGATTCAAATTTTATTTTTAGGCTGCTGGAAACCGGCCATGTTTCACTAATGAGACTTTCACGGTGCTGTGGAGTTTATGTATTTGTATTGATCATGCGGCAGAAGGCTGACACTTTTACACTCTGAAACACAGCATTGTGTGTTTATAGTTGGTTTGTGTTATTTTTCTGCTGCGGCTTCCTCTGCCTGCTCTGTATATGCAATATACCTGCTGCACTGTCTGTCCAGCTGTGCCAGAGGTTTCTCCCCTTTTCTTTTTCTTCTTTTTTCTTTTTAAATGACAGGTCTTGCGGTTCATATTGTACGGAGACAGATCTATGATTCTGAGTACACAAATACTATTACAACCCAACTACTGATAAGTTGCAAATTATTTTTATTTAAACACCTGGCACATTGATTTTATGAAAGGTTTAATAATCTCTTTGAAGTAATATTAATATTTATCGGCAAAATCAGACACTCAGCTCAGCTCCAATAATTATTTTATTTTCTAAGTTTAATTTTTACATTAATTTTTAACAGTGTCTTGCAGAATTAACTTCCTGTTAGGTACTTACAAAAATGTTGATGTATTCCTCTGTCGTTCATACGATACCTTTTGGCCCTTGTAACCTCAATGATCAGTAATTTATTATCACCTAAAAGTATATTTTAGTTGTTTGTTTTTTTTTTGGTTTGTTTTTTTGCTGGATGTACCACATGTACTACTAGTCTTACGAACACCTATACACATACAGTGCCCATGTACACACACTTGCAGTAAGCTACACACTAGCTCAGAGTGAGCATTTCACTTATATTTCCCACAAACACTTCCCTGCTGAGGGAGTGGCCACCTGCCACAGAGGTGTGCGCACAGACGTGTGTAAGTCTGAATGTCCATTTAATGTGTGTGTTTGAATGTGTGCCCATGTCCCTGCACACGTGCATGCATTAGTGAACTCCCTTGTGCTTAAATCCTGGCATTTTTTTTGGCTGTGTGTGTGTGTGCGTGAGCGTGTGTGTGTGTGAGACTGCGTTTGCATGTGTGCGTACAAGTCTGTCATCCACCCAATTCCCAAATCGGAGGAGCCCCAAACTCTACCGTCATGCTAGCAGATGGCAGCCTAATGAATCATGAGGCGACACACTGATAGCCTTTACTACAGTACATGCTGTAACATGACGTTTGACATCACTGAGACTCAGTTAAATATAGGCCGCTAGCAACAGCCACATGCTGACACCTGGTGCTGTTGCTTTGTTACGTCCGCAGTATATTAGATGACATTTGTACCAAGAAGAAATTTGCTTTAGTTTGTTTGATTTTCTCCTGCACTGTGGTAAATGCTTTTAATTTGAAATAACCAGGACAAGTGCTGTACTGTTTGGGTGCTTTGAAAGATGTAACACGCTGTAAGCCTGTTTTTCTAGTATTTCCAGGGAAGATACTGTCCATTGGTTTATCTTGCTCATTGCTGCATACAGAAAGTTACAGTTTAAGTGAAGAAATTAATCCTTTTTTTGTAAGGACGTGGTCGTACCTGGGAATAATTCTTCCTGGAGACCCTGTAACAGATATGGAAGACTATAGGAGAAATGGGTGGCCATGCTCATGCGAATATACCTGTGTGTATGTTATTAGTGTGTTTGTGTACCCTTTTCTTCTGCAGCTGCTTTTTTAACCTCTTGAACTGTGCTGTGCCCAACACTCAGTCCCTTTCTACAAGCTCACATTGTGTAGCTGAGCGTGGTTGAAACAGAAAGTTATTTTAAATTCTGGTGGAGACCCCAGAGTTTCCAAAGACAGCAAATACATTTTTTCTTTTTCATATAATAATGTAATATGTTGGGTTTTAATATATTATTCAGAGGCTAGTTTACTTAGGTTTTGAGATACTGTTATAGGCACTATAATGTGGCCACAGAGAAATTCTATTCTGGTAAATTAAGAGGAAGGCAGCGCACACTACTAACAGCTGCATGTTTGGATTGATGCAGCATATGTTTTATATGTTTAATGGCATATGTCGCACCACTATTTCTATATTAATTATGTAATGGTCTGGAAGACGCAGGTGTAAAATTTACATGTTTCTTAGAAGCATGGCAGCAGTTTCCATTTGCTATGATGAGACATCATCACCATTAAGGAATGAGAGGGTGTTTCTAAATTGCTCATCATTTTTTGTTGCATTTGAGGAGACTGTTAGGACATTATGCCTCCAACTTGTACCGTACTCCAGTTATTCAAATGTTTAATTTAGTCAGTAACCATTTTTTGACCTAACTGCAATATTTAATTGCTATTTCTTGTCATATAGCCTTTCAAAACAGCGCCTAATTGTATTTCTAAAATATTCTATGTGATAGTTTTCTTTAATATTTTAATATCAAGAGCAAGGAATACTTTCTCATGTAGTTTATTTTCTTTCAGACACGGGCAAACACATCCTAAACAGGCTGATTAGGCTTAATTGCATTCAAATTAAGCTGACTGCGGCTGTGCATTCATATCATCACTTTTGATAAATACTCTAAATTGAAAACTCGAGGCTACGTAAACTTTTTGTGTCCCTTATGGTGATTTGAGATAGGATTAGGAGATCTGCCCTCCAGTGTAGCATGATACAGCTGTGATTAAATATTTCGTAATATATACTGTATGTCATATAGTGGTGGAAAAGGTGTTTCTATATTCTAAAATAAATCCAGGAGAAATTTAAGGGAATAATCAGTTAAATACTTAAAGTCTATCACTCAAGGAAGAATCTTATTCTAGCGAGTGGTTCTTGTATAGACAAAGCAAGGAAAAATATTGCAGTCTCATCATAATCACAATGTTGACTTGCATGGATTTCACACAAAGGAGCAACATAAAGTGACTGACATGACTTTGGATTCCAAAGCCAGACAGGGTTGGTGAATATTCAGTTTTCATTAACCCACATGAGCGCAGTTAATACTGTTCTTTCCAAGTAAATGTCCTCAGATGTTGTTACAGTATTTCATTTCATTGTACATTTTCTTGTATTTTCATTTTAACATAATTGGTCAGCAGTGGACAATATGACTTTGGAAATTAGTCAGTGTCAGCTAACTTTACATACAAACCACAAACAGACATTGTGTCCACTGACAGGCAACAACTCTGACATACAGCGCTCCTCGCTCACTTCAAAACAGCTCGTTATCCAGGAATGCTCACCATGCCTCCATGTAGCCAACACATGATGTCATGAGGCCCCCTTTGCAAATAATGGACTATTAAACCCACAACTGAGGGGTCAGCCAGAATTTATGATGCCTCGCTATTTTATGAGTTATAAGAGATTACCTTGCCACATCGTTTCAGCCTCGGCGTCCAGTGCTTCACAGCGCGACTGTCTTAAGATGAGATGTGAAGATACTGTGCAGAAGCAAACATTTAATGTCTGTCTTTCTTCAGACATCCACTCTCTTCCACCACGGTGACGCAGACACATGGAACACTGTGAAATCCTCGGGTCTGTTGCCAACTGAAGTGTGTGTGTGTGTGTGTGTGTGTGTGTGTGTGTGTGTGTGTGTGTGTGTGTTTGCGCGTACATGTGTGTGCATGTCCACTCTAGATGACAAAGAATACTGCTCTTGAAAGGTGTCGTTTAAGCTTTATTCCTCTATCTGCACATGAAAACAATTTTCCTGTGATGAAAACCTGTCAAAAGTGCAGGTTGCTGTAAAGTTTCAATCCATAACATCCCTTCATCCAGCTTGTATCAGGACATTGTTCATCCCAGCGGGGATAAATTCTTCAGTTTTACAAGTCCAAAGTCAGGTCGTATGCTAATGTTTATACAGTATGTATTTGCAGAGGATAAGTGTGAATACAGAGCTAGGAAAATAAATGAACTGAGAGACTGCATAGTAGAAGTATTAAGTATATCCGGTTTAACTTGTAGCTTTTCTTTATCAGCCCATGAGGGGCCTGATCATGATTCTGACCCTGCACAGTAAATCCCGTTAAACCCAAATAGCGATTATTCAATTCACTGTAGTTGTGTGATAGGATTTATAAACTGTTGCTGCTGAATTCAGGCTCCAGGAAGCCATAACATACAGCATTATTGTAGGTCTCCTCAGTTTGTGGTTATGATCGGCCCTTTTGTGTGTGCACCTCTTCAGATTTCCTTAAATGGCAGTTTTTCTTGACACACACATCTTGTACAGACACAGACACTTTGTGTTATATTAAAGGATTATATTAAATACTTTTAGAGAGCAAATGCCACAGTTATATGTTATATGTATAGCGGCAAAAAATGAAACTATACCGTATGAAAAAAATATAAGCCAACTTTTTCACATAAGCAGTAATAAGGCTTTCATATGTAGGTAATGGAGCAGGGGTTCTGAAATACATTTTAAAAACCCTGGCCCCCTGAAAGGGGCCTGGTTCATATTAAAGATACCTATTGAGCCTCTGCTGTATAACCACTCATTACTTTTTCTTTTCTATCCTTACCTATTGTTGTCTCTCTGCCTAACATTTGTGAATTCCAAGATGATGAGGTGATGCCATTGATTGATTTGCCAATTTAATTGAACCATGTCATGCTGCAGAATGTAGCTTGAAGTCCTTTTATGGAGATGCTTTTTGTGCGTACGAGCTAGCTGGAGACCAATTGATCGTTCGTCAAGCTCTGCTATGCCTGTCGATCTTACAGTACTTGCAAGGCACATACAGTAATGCAGTTTACAATGGTGGCCAAATTTCTGCTCAAAATTCTTAGTAAGCCAACAGCTGTCTATTTTGCTGAAAAAAGTCATAAGCAGATTTTATCAGCTGTAGCTAGCACGCTATATTAAGCTAACATTAGCTCCATGAGTTGGTCGAAAATGCCATCTCGGGTTTCCTGTTGCCTCGTTTTAAAATCACAGTCTTGCTGACTATATACAAGATGTACAAGCTAAAAATACAAGACTGAGGCTAAAGCTGTATGTCGTAGGCAAAAAGTTTACATCTGCATGGTGATCCATATGTGGGACGCTAAAGACAGCATTGTTCTTGTATTGCAGTATAGCTAGTTAGGTTAACCCCTAGTTCTCAGACTGTCTTACAAGAGCGAAGGCTGTTAGGATGAGGACGAACTAATGAGTGCAACATTGGCAGGAGTTGCTGAAGTTTCACTCCCCAAATACAGTGAGGAGCAAGACAGAGCTACTAACGTTAGCCTAAAATCTAATGATCTAGGACTAGCTTCCAACCAGTGCGGAAATGCTGTACAGTGTATTTGCAAGTTGCAAACAAGTCTTTTTTAATGTAACCTGTAACCCAACAAACTAATGTAGTTATTTAATACTGTTCTCCCTGGCCTTGGAAGTAATGCTTGGTTACTAAGTCAGCCAGGCATGCTAATGATAACAGCTGACACTAAAGCGAATGAACACAGCATTTAATCCATTCCACATTTACACTTTTTCTCCCTCTCGCTCTCTTTTTGTATTTTTGGTTTTGGAAAGACTGTAAAAGACTGCCGAATATCTCTCTTATTACAGCCCCATGAATATCGCTTCAACATTAGGAGAATCCGAAGCTTGAACAGGACAGTTACGGTTACCAAGCCATGATTGGACAGTCTCGGTTTGGGGGAGGGGTTTAGCGAATGGTCATTAGGAATTTTAATACTCAATCCTATGCATATAATGCTCAATGCTAATTTTATAATACCCAGTGCTATATCCCTGCATTGTGCAAATTGTCGTATGGACTTGGGGACAGTAAAGCACCTGCTGTGCAGTCAGAAAACACTCCCCTTCAGTAAGTCAAAGGGGCATTTTCCCATGGCTCATTCTGATGAAATCTTACAAAACTCTTTGGACCACGAATCCATAGCAAGGCTTAATCTCTCTCTGGGAACATAGCCTGTAGATTCGTGGCTCCTGACTCATTTTGCTGATCTCTTGTCAAATATTTCCTGTTTAAGTTTTCATATGAAGCATACAGAAGGTCGACCAGCTAAGGTTTCATATTTACTTTTCACATTTCTGGTCTTCAAAAATACACTGCCCCCGGCCACGGGTGACCTTGCATGCTGGCTCCTAAGCCTGTGCGTGAGTGCGTAGTGTATACGAGTAAGTGTGTGTGTGTGTGTGTGTGTGTGTGTGTGTGTGTGTGCGTACATGTTCTTCGTTCTCAGCAAGCTGTGTCCCAAGAGCTACTTACTATAATACCCTATCATACTCATCCTGTCATCAATCTCTTTACCTAACATAGACGGACATACTTGCCACACACACACACACACACAAACACACACACACACACACACACACACACACACACACACACACACACACACGAATACACACTCCATCTGGAAAGGATAATGGTACTGTGTCCACAGGGAGAGTGCTGTCCTGCGATTGTATCACGACTGAGTGTGTGTGTGTGTGTGTGTGTAGGTGTGAGAGAGCAGGAAGGGGTTAAAATTGCTTAAACATTTGGTGAAGGCAGGAACCAAGCTGGCTCTGATCCTGCCCCCTTTCTTAGCTCTGACCTCACTCTGAAACTTGTTCCCCCCTTGTGTGTGATACACACACACACACACACACACACACTTGCTCAGTCACATGCCTACATACACACTTGCTCACTGACGTACACGCTCAGTTGCACACACACACACACACACACACACACACACACACACACACACACACACACACATCTTGTATAGATCTGTGCACATTCTGTGGGGCGCTCGGACAAAAAAAAAACACACATACACATACGGAGCACAGGGCTACTGTGACAGACTGGAGCAGGAGAGCAAGTTTGCTCAGCGAAAGGAAAGGTCTGTGTTTGTTCTGTGATTAAAGGTGTAGCAGCCAGAGGGGAGAGGAGGAAGCAGAGAGAGAAACAGAAGAAGAGCAAGAGAGAGAGAGAGAGAGCAGACAGACAGAAAGGGAGAGGGGGAAGAGGGCAGCAGCGTTGTGCCACATTTAGACTCGGAGCAAAGACAAGATGTACAAGGGGGACCGATTAATGGAGCTCTTCTGAGAGTGATGAAAAGCTTTTTTTTTTACAGCCAGCAAGGAAGACAGATAAGCAGCAGAGAGTGTGCAGCTCTCACAAAGAAGAATTCAGGTGCTCAGGAAAGAATACACTCCAAATTTCTACATATCTACCAAGAGAAAGCAGACTTTCACCAGCACACAGTAGCATGTATTGATTCGCCCCGGTCATCCTGTCTCTGCGCTGGAGCCACTGGTCCTAGAGCTGGCGTCCACTCCTGCCAGAGGTAATGAGAACTCCTGGGAAGCCGTGGAGAGCCGGACAGCCCGACAGAGCGAGACAGACGAGGAAGCGGGCCGAGTTTCACAGGGATGAGAGGGGCCACATGCTGAGGAGAACCAAGAGAGGGAGAACAGCGGAGCGGCCAAGAAGAGGAGGGTGAGGACGAGTTAAAGAGAGTAGGCTAAAGAAACATGAGTGTGCCGACGAACTGTGGGTTCTGTTACTCCGTGGAGCGGAGTATCACTGTGCGGAGTGGGAACATATGGGGATCACCGTGCGCTGTCAACAGGCCTATTGACATCATACAGAAACGCAGGCGGTAATTAACAGCTATCTCATTTACTCGCTCAGTCCTTTTGTCTTTCTCTCCTTCTCAGTGTCTTCTTTCATCTCTCTCTCTCTCTCTCTCTCTCTCTCTCTCTCTCTCTCTCTCTCACACACACACACACACACACACACACACACACATCCAGCGTGTTGCACGTTATATAGATCATACAATGAAATATATGAAGTTAGGAACACTGCTCCGTGGAAAAAAAAGGCTCTTATTTAACTTTATTTTCATTGAAAAAAAACTTTTTAGTAGCTTTGACTCCAAGAAGCTGGAATACAGAATCACTTTTGCAGCAACCATGACAATTCCTTATATCAGTATTAACTGAATCAGAATAATTGACATCCTGCAGTATACTACAGTAGCCTCTACATCGCTTACTATATTGTTATCATTTAGAGAATGCAAACATCTTTTTTATAAAAAATA
Source organism: Seriola dumerili (assembly GCF_002260705.1). Lineage (NCBI taxonomy): Eukaryota > Metazoa > Chordata > Actinopteri > Carangiformes > Carangidae > Seriola > Seriola dumerili. The sequence continues at coordinate 3,630,900 of NW_019174481.1, forward strand.
ATATCTGAAATCTGTAGACTGCGTCGAGTCTTTTATCAGCTGCAATATTTACAAAAACATTCTTTTGCCCTTATCAGTTGTTTTTTGTTCATATCTACATTTCCCAAAATATTCTTTATCGTGTTTCTTCTTGACCACTTGTGTAGTCTCCTCTTTTGTAACTGTTTTTTTTCATTATACAAATGACTCCATATATCTATTCATTTTGACAAGAGATGACATAAGGAATTGTGTGGAAGTGACAGCTTTTGGATCATTTGAATTTTATAGGTAAAAAAACAGTCCTCAATGTATCTTTGAATTAGTATTGCAGTTCAGAACACTAATGCCAAAGTCATGGTTAAAGACAAACAAGACAACTATAGTTATGCTATATTATATACTGCAGCCAAGACATGGAAATGAGGTGACTAAGCTGTACAGAAGTCGAACTGTAATTCAAAGTGTGTGTGGGAGACAGAAATGCAGCTGCAAAGCTCCTTCAAAGGCAGTCAAGTTTGGCAAATATCTTGTAAAATTACACTTTCAACTTGACTTTCAAACTTGAATTTTAAAACTAAGTTAAATATCTGTTAATTTTCATTTTCAGGAATGGACCTACTTAATATCCAGGGAACACTTGTGGGTAAAGTCAGTCAACAGTGAATGTAGAGACATAGATATCACATGGTGGTGTAATTAACTTATTGATTTTTACTGCAGCTGTAACCACCACGTCTGTTGCGTCTCTAAATAGCAACTTTAGGACATTTCCCTGCACTGTCACTTCTGCAGTCCGTCACAACGTGTGAAACAACCGTGATTGTGGACTGTGCACACATCCTGCACATTAGCGTGTCAGAAATCTGGTTTGTTCACCACATATTACACGGACTCTTTCTTGTTAAAACATATCTATCTGCCATGTAGCTCTAATGCTACAGTTCCTTACACAAATATTCTCACAGGAAAAGTCCACCATAACTTTTGCAGCTTCACACATAATCCTCAGTGACAGCGGGGAGGCTGTGAGGGAGGACTCAGAGATAAAGTCGTGTTTACATTATGGTCCTCTGTCCTCTTTCTCAGGCAGGATCCTTGTTTATCAGATGTAATGCAGAACATTTGTGAGCATGGGGGATTTTAAAGGGCAGTTGTCCTTTCTATTTAATTCCCCTCAAGACCTATGCCAAGAAATGTAATTGACTTCTGCTCTTACACAAGCAAAAATCTCCTCAGTATGAAAAATTTGTGGGGTAAGTATAGAAATGTTGGACAATTATGTATCACATTACTGCTGAGACTGAGTCCACCTGTGGATCTAAAAAGCGGTCCAGAAGTTCTCTGCCCGCTTGATCGCATTTTTAAGAGCAGTGGTCTTTGCTGAAGATGATCGGTTAAAAGAAGTCACAGACTGGGAGGCAGGCAGGGAGCGGGAGAGCTGTATTTGGGATGAGGTATCGATCTTGCAGTGTACACCGGTGATGGTGACGAAAGAGCAGAATCAGTTCGAGCTGAAATCACCACCACCATTTTATTCGCAGGAGGAACAGCGGGAAGGATTGAAGAGGGTTATCAGCCTTGCCAGTCTCCATTTTAGCTAGGAGATTCTTGGAAATGTTTTTGTAAATATAAAACCATTAGATAACAGTAATGACTGATGGCATGTAAGTTGTAAATCTTTAGGCTTCCGACGTGCATTTCCTTTTTTTTTTTTTTTTTGTATCTTTTGTTTTTCTATTTCCTTCCAGTCCCAGGCATCGACCTATCCACATAAAGTAGAACATGGTGCTGGTAACAAAGTGACATCCATGAGAGCTCTCAGACATGTCAGATAGAGCTCCTTTTGTATTTGAAAAATATATTCATGCTCGGGTGCATCCTCACATAGACGTGAGGCAAGCAGACAAGATGAACCTGGGGGGGGGGGGGGGGAATCTGCAGCTTTTGACATCAGACACCAAACCCAGAGTGTCTCGTGTGCCTTTGCTGCGTGATTTAAAGCCCAATTATCTCAGTCAACCGCAGAAGACAACAGCCAGATAACAGTAGCCCTTTCTCCTTAGATGGATATGTGGCAAGGGTATGCACGTTTTCACATGTCTGTGAGCACAACAGGTACCATATAACCTGAAGTGTTAAATACATCTGCTCTTGATGCATACCATACTACTTTTCTAAAGATCTCAGGGTGAGTGGTGATGGTTTATTTTGCCCAGTGGCAGTTATATCTCCTTTCAACTTTCAGCTGTAAAGCTAACACCTGCTTTTCCCCAAAGAGGACAGATAAGGGGATTCCCTTCAAAATTCCTGGGACAATAGAAGCTTATTGGCTTTGATGTGTTACACTGCATTCATTTATCTTTTGATTTCAGTTTTATGAACCTGAAATTGGCTTTAAGCTAAAAAAAAAAGAAAAAAGGAATCCGTCAGCACATTTAATTCAACTATATTTGCTAGCTGAGAATGAAATGATAAAGCTAAAGCTTTTCATGTTGGCGGCGTGGCTCAGTGGATGGCAAAATTGTTTGGTCAGTCCAGCACTTTGGTCCAGACAGAAATATTTCAAGAACTATTGAACAGATGAAGTTTTGGAAAGACATTCATGGTCCCCAGAGGATGAAACAGAATGATTTTGGGGATCTCCAACTTTTCCTCACGCCCCATCAAGACATTCTTGATGAGTTTGTGGAGGAAATGTCTTGACAACTAAGGGACAGATTGCCATGGCATGTGGTGTAGACATCCATGTTCCCTGAATTAACTTTGGTAAAGCCCTATCATTTCATCTGGCCGGGGTGACACCATCAGGCAAAAATGTAAATTTGTCAAACTTTGGTTTGTGACTAAATACCTGCAAAATGAGTCACATTTCCACCAGCCTCAGCTGTACTTTCTATTTAGTCCTAATTAGTAAATGTTAGCATGCTAACATGCTAACATAGTAAACATGATACCTGCTTAACAACAGTATGTTGGCATTGTCCTTGGAAGTATATTAGCATGCTGATGTTAGCATTTAGCTCATAGCTCAATCAAAGTGATTTCCTTTCCAACAGATCACAGGAGCTGTCCATTCAAAACTGAATGTCTGTTAATTAGCTCCATTACTTTGAGCTATGTTACTTCTCTTCTTTCACCATTTACAGTCTGCTGTATGTCCATGGCCTGTTGATCTAATTTTCCTCAGCGCTGTCTGCAGCGGGCCAAGTACAAAATGAAGTGGCAATGACACAGAGCGTTATGCAGGTTATGAGAGCCAGGAAACGGGTGTAAAAATCCTAAAGATTATTTCAAAATGGACCTCTGACAGCAAAACAAAGTATGAGCTTTGTTGGATGTCGGGGGGTGAGAGAGTGTGATTCATGGACAGAGTAATTTAATACGAATTAAGAGTCTTACAGAGACGACAGTTTTGGCTTGTTGCATGTGAGTGAGCTAAGTGAGGTTCAACTTTAGAGGTGCATTTCTTAGAAACCTAATCCTCTCTCCTGTCAGTTCAACCTGGGAGGAGAGGAGAGGAAAAGTGAAATCTTCATCTCTCTAATTTATCAAAATCTCCAAGTGTGAATGTTGGATACACTCTGATATTTTAGATGCCAAGTCCTGTCAAGGAGCTTCTAATTTTTTTTCTTTACTGATAAGTTTGTGTACATTAACTCTTGTCTTTGAGATACATACGCACCGCTTGTGCCAGAGGTCAATTCGCCAGGTCAATGTGGCTATGATAAATGAATGCGAGCTTTCAGTCACAGTACATGAATCTCCTAATTTGCAGAAATTATTAAGTCATCCCGTGCCCTCCACGGAGCATAACTCTTGCTGGTTCTGGCAAAGGGGAGGAGGCGTTACAGCCAAAAGGCATCTTGTCGTAATAAATGTGTCTGAGAGTGTTTCCAAGGCATTTCTTAAATCATCAGTGGCTTCTAATGGTGGTCTGGCCCACAGGGAGCTTCACGGACCTTCATTTATCTGCCTCACAGACAGGAGGAACGGGTCCACCGGTGTTGGGTTACAGGCCTCACACACACAGACACACGCATACTGTACTCGTGTGGGATGCGAAGTAGGGCTTGTAACTGTGTGTTCGTGCATGAACACTTGGAACACAGAACACAATCTTTGGTGCTGGGTCATTTGTAACCTTCAATCAGCTGAGTGTTTGCAGTGTGACAGGCGTCATGGACTCAATGCTCTCCTAAACCCCACAACTTTACTGTCCAGTGACGAGCTTTCCAGACCCACACCGGAATATTTTTCGTAGAATGTCAGAGTAATTGTGCAATTATATGCCTCTGTGTGTGTGCGTTGGTGCGTCCATATATACTATAAAAAGGCATTGTGTCTAAGGAAAAGGCTTTTTTTCCTTTGACATTAGTTTTTAGTTCATTTTTAAAAATGTCCTCCACCTTCTTCAGCTGACTGCGTACGCGTTCACTCTTCAGAACTTCTTGTTGTGTAACATCATGTGTGTAAATTTAAATTCACACAAGTTTAAAAAATGTTTCGTTTTTTTTTTTGTTATGTCTTCATGTCTGCCAGTTTCAGGAAAATTGGGTTTTCCACCGGTACTCTGTACATATAGGTTAAAGTAAAATTGTTCTCATGATTATTGTAGAGACTGTGGACACTGGTGGAAACAGCTTTAACTTTTTTATGCAGGAATTTTTCTCAAAATCACAACCAAGTCATACATTGAAATAAGTGAAGCAAGTAAACACACTGCATCTCAAGGCACTATTTCACAGGAACATTCAGCTTTTTTTATTGACAGTTCAACTAACCAGTAACAGATTTAATTTTGCCGACATGTTTATGCTAATTTACCCTGAATAACGTTTAGAATAAAGAAACGTCTAAAGTGTTAAATCGAACTGTAACAAGAAGATATTCTGTCGTGACACATCCACACGTTGTCTGATGTTTCTCTGTGCTCTCTCACTGCAGGAACCTTTACCATTTGCCTCACTCTGATCATGTTACAACACTTTTATAGACCAGGTTCCTTTCTTCATGTCTCTTCTCACCTTCAGACCCACTGCTCCGCTCATTTCCCCCTTTCCCTCCAGTTT